>NC_065593.1:77643372-77953001 GCF_024542745.1 Macaca thibetana thibetana
AATAAACTAGGGAACTATCAAACCCTCTATTACAGTCCTCATTCTCTGACAAAAATAAAATACAACTAGATATAAACAACAAATTTAAGGCAACAATGACATTTAAATTGCTTTGAAATTTGGCCGGGTGTGGTGGCTCATGCCTGTAATCCCAGCACTTTGGGAGGTCAGGAGTTTGAGACTAGCCTGACCAACATGGTGAAACACCGTCTCTACTAAAAATACAAAAATTAGCCAGGCATGGTGGTGTGCACCTGTAATCCCATTTACTCAGGAGGCTGAGGCAGGAGAATCCCTTGAAACCGGGAGGTGGAGGTTGCAGTGAGCCAAGATTGCGTCACTGCATTCCAGCCAAGGAGACAGAATGAGACTCCATATCAATAAATAAATTAAATAAATTGCCTTGAAATTTAAAGTTTCCTCCTAAATAACTCTTAGATCAAGGATAAAATCAAAATGTAACTGGAAATATTTATAAAATAACTATAATAATAGCCTAACAAGTCAAAGACTGTTAGATACACCAAAGTTTCACTAAAATGAAAATCGACTGCCTTAAACATGTTTATTACCCAGTAAGAAAAAAAAATAAATAAATAATTTAAATAAGAAATTAGAAAAACTATTAAATGAGCATAAGGGAACAATATAAAGGACTTACTAAAGATAAAGCCAGAAATTAATTTTTAAACTATAAATAGAAACACTAAAGATAAACCCAAGAGCTAGTACTTTAAAAATAGAGATAATAGAACATTCAGTAGCAAACAAAGAAGAAAGTTATATATATACATATATATATTTAAGAATGAGAAAATAACCATATATACAAAAAAATGAGAAGAATTAGAAGTGCACAGGGCTGTCCTAATAGTCTAAGCCATTTTAAATCTCAATAAAATTTAAAATTTCCTAGAAGAATCAAATTACCAAACTGACAAAATGAAACAAAAGATGGCAAAAAGCAATCCACCAAAAACAAAGCCAAAAAATCAAAAATAAACTAGAAAAAAACCTGAAATGGGTAAGACAAAGTATTAATGCTCCTATCAGAATTTTTAATAAATAATACCCGCTGTTGATAAAGGTGTGAATTTCCACAAACCTTTAGGAGGGTAATTAGGCAGTAGCTTGTTAACATTTTACATCTAAAAATACTTTGGCCCAGCAACTCCACTTCTAAGGAATTTGCCCTACAGAAAAATTGGTGTGTAACGTGCACAAAGATATATGTACAAGGATACTCACCAAATGTTTGTAATAGTAAAAAATAGCAATAACCCAAATATTCATTAAAAGTATTGCGGACAAAATTATAGTTCATTCCTCTAATAGAACATTATGCAGTCTTTTAAAAGAATGAGGTAGGTTTACATAATATAGTGGAACACAGAATTATATCTAAGATATACTGTCATATATTGCATTCAAGTTGTGCAATATTATGGACAGATGTAAAGAAGAAAGCCTAAAAGGATATTTATGAAACCTTCACATGGATATTTCTGGAGGGTAACATTAATGTTACAAGAGACTTGCACTTTATACTTCTTACATTCCTGGTCATTTGAGATTTTTACAACATTAAAAAGAACCATTCATTCATATATAATAACGGTGTCTTATTTTAACTATTGGAAAAGATCATAATCTTGTTATTTGTCCAATCTCCAATCACAAATGTACAATTCTTAAATTTCAAAATAAAATGCAGGAAGTTCCCCATAACTGAAAGTGTTCAAGTACACATGAAGCAAACATTTGGCATAGATACTATAAAGAAGATTTAAGCACCAAATTTAGTGTTTTACTAGATGAACTTTGAATAAGTTCTGTATCGTTGCCTTCTAACAGTTTTACCATAAAGCTCTTACCAATATAATTGGAAAATTTCTGGGTGTCACTCAAAGCCCTCATACAGTCTTTAATGTTCACCATGTTATCTTCTGCAAGGAAAAGAGAGAGATGACAAACAAGAACCCCTGGACAAAGTAATGCTTAAAGGCTAGTATCAAAATCAGCATATGGCTTATATATTTCTTGAACATTTTATTTACAAGGTACTTCTAGATTCAATTTCATACATTAAGCCTCACAATAACCCTACAATGTTGTAGGTATACTAGTTCTGATTCTACCTATAATGGGAACTGAAGTACAAACAAAGCCCCAGTAACTCTGACCAGTAATTCCATCAAAGGTGGCAAAGCTAGAATTTCTATTCACAGAACTTGAATTTCTAAGATGTTCTTCATTCACTAAATCAAGATAGCAACGAGGACAAAGGATTCTAACAAGCCCACTTCCACAAAATCTAGACCTGCTTGTATAAAAGTATTCTCATAACTGCAAAAGAGGAAATTAAGAGGAAAGGCTCCATTTCCAAGATTACATTTATAGTAAGATAAGCAAATACCTATAGACCTTGCACATCTTCTTTACTCATAAAAAAAAAAAAAAAAAAAAACCTGAGAGTAATATTTAAAATGCTTACCAGAAACAAAATCTGATTGAAGAATTTTCTCTACCTCTTCTTTAGGTGACTTAATCCCAATATTTCTTAGAAAGTCTTCCAAGTTCTCCTCAGCTATCATGTCACCTTCAAGCAAATCAGCAGCTAAGACAACTTCCTGTAACTCTATAAATAGAAAAAAAGTTAATTGATAAAAAGCAGTAGCCATCACTCAAGACATTTGTTAGTGGAAATCCATAGTTTATTATTATATCCTGAGCTGAGGAATAAGAAATCTCAGAGAGAAATTTATCCCTTATAGCATTCTATGGCCAGCAGCCCAATGTACAAAGAGTTCTCTTGATCTATCACATTTCTCTGGTGCGTTTATAAAATTTGCACAACCAAAATCACTCATATAGCTGAACTTTTCACGGCAATTATACAAAGTAATTATTTTGTTGTGGACCTCTAATGGTAGCAAATAAAATTATTTAGATATAGGAGAAATAACTTTCAGAATTATGAAAAATGTAAAATATGGGACAAGATTTACAAGGGCTCATTCAGTTTTTCTTTTCAATTCCACCAGGACTCAATTGTACCCTAGCATCTGGAATGTTGCTTTATTTCCAGCACTGGTTAAGTCAGACCAACATTCAAATTCTGGCTCCAGGATTTGTAACCTGGAACTGTGCAACTGTGAGCAAATTATTACTACTCAACATCTCTTTCGTCTAAAATGGGATAATACTAATATCTACCTCACAAGGTTGATATGGAGAGTAAATATAATAACGTATAAAAAGTACTTAAGACAGCATTAGACATATAATAATGCCTCAATAAATGTCATATTTATAGAATAAAATTAGTTTTATTATTATTATTAAAGTCAACAGAAACTAGCTGCAAATAGTAATCACAGTTTAAGCCTTACGTCCTGCCTCACTTTCTGTTCCTCTAACATCACTGGGAGGCAACTACAGATGGCAATCTGAGCTTTGCTGACACCCAAAAAACCTGTATCAGCTCTGCTTTCTTGCCTTAGCACTTGATTTCCTTTAAAAACAGTTTCTTTGCACAACCACCTTGAGTAGAGTCTGCTCATGCTCCCATGTTCCACATACTGTAGGACCAGGAAGCAGAATAGCACTTTCCTGTCTTTCTGCTGCTGCTGTCAGGCCATTTTAATTCTACCTTCAATCAAACCTTATCCCTCTCCCTTGAGGCTCAGGCCTGTTATTCAACTATGTCACTCTCCTGACAACAGTATTGATTACTGTCTCATCACTCCTTCACATTCTCTGAGGATTTTGGCACTTTGATCATCATCCTCCTTCTACCTCTCATCCCAATATCATCCAATGACAATAAGGATGAGCCTGGCCTCAGAGCACTTTGACCTCTTAACTTCAAAAGGCCTTTATTTCCTTTCCAAAGTCATCCACACCAACGGCTACCCTTAATCCTTATCATTTCCTGGAACTGTCTATTCCACCTCTAAAATCTTAAATTACAAGGTCAGACACTGACCATATTCCCTTAAAATTACATGTGTAGATACAGAAAGAAGGCATAGAACCTCAAACTATGCCTATTCTCTTGGCTTCTCCAAGTTCTTTAACAAATAGTCTAGACAGAGTAAACCAGCTTTATCAGTTAGTAATGCAGGATACATTCTGAAAGCCAAGTTCCTATATGCCAGTCAATGTTTCATCAAAACTAAGTTTCATCTGTGTATAAACATATCAATGCCAACATGTTAACCAGAAATTAGGTGAACACACAGCATTAAAAACAAAAACAAAAATAAGTCCTTTCAATAAAAGTAAACCTAACCGTTATAAATAATTCAGTACTTACCTTCTAACCTGGCAGCATCACGCATATTCCTTACTACTTGTGCAAATTCTTCAAATTGTACTTTGTCACCTTCTGTGAGAAAAAACACTTTTAATAGACCAGCCTCATTAAGCAAAAGTCAGATCCAACAAAGCAACCTATAAAAATGTAAACCATTTGACGCACTCATAAGAATCATATTTCCTTTTCATATTTTTGAGTAACCAAAGGATTGATTTTATGGGATTAATAAATATTAAGATTACAGAAGTCAGGCTGATGGCTGGGCAAGGTGGCTCATGCCTGTAATCCCAGCATTTTGGGAGGCTGAGGTGGGTGGATCACAAGGTCAGGAGCTCAAGACCATCCTGACCAATACGGTGAAACCCCATCTCTACTAAAAAATACAAAAATTAGCTGAGTGTGGTGGCGTGTGCCTGTAGTTCCAGCTACTTGGGAGGCTGAGGCAGCAGAATTGTTTGAACCGAGGAGGTGGAGGTTGCTGTGAGCCAAGATCTCACCACTACACTCCAGCCTGGGTGACAGAGCAAGACGCCATCTCAAAAAAAAAAAAAAAAAAAAAAAAAAAGTCAGGCTGAGTTTTCAATTTCAATCAATGGAAACAATATAATCCATATTCCCAAAAGATAAACCAAGATATACTCTAGATAAAATTAAGAGACATACCTCAGTCTTAGTTTTGTCTTTCAATTGTTTAAAGATAAAAATTCTATACCAGAAAACTTTAAAGGTTTCTTTCGTGCCTGATAGGCCTATGATTATAATTTCTGATATGTGTTTACACCCATTTCTTACACAGTACACAAGTACTAGATTACAAAGTTAAAGTGACGAACACAGGAAACAGAAGCAGCTTTGTTTTCCCAGCCAGGAATAAGGAAGCTTAAGATTTAGAAATATTATAGTTTATTATCATAGACTAGAACAAAGTACAACAAGCAAAATGTGTCACCAGCAGATAAAAGCCTGAACAGGGCTTAAGTATATAGCCACAATTAACAATGTCTCACCTTCTATCTACCTTGGCTTTAAATTAACACTTGAACTTTTAGGAACTATTTTCTACAGTAAAAACACATGTCTTTATTGTAGTATTTTTGCTGCTTCTGTCATTTAGTAGAGTCCTATATATCACTAACTGTAAAGGCTCTGTCCCTGAATCTGTGTTCTCTCTCTGATGGGAGAAGGATAGAAGTGTTCATACATTCCATTCCTCATGCTTCTTTTATACTTTTATACCATTCAGGATGGCCTTCCACTAGCCTCACATCAATCAACAAGGTTACATAATCAAATATTCTAAGACCATGTTATATAAAGACGTTCTTAATTAAGTGTCTTCAATTTACAGTAGCTTAAAGATCAGCTTAAAGTAGGCAACAGGTATTGTAACTCAGTCACCTAAATAGAGTCCCCTCTGAATCTAGTTCTTGGTATGTATAATCAAGTAGAACTAAATCACAGCTACTTAGAATTCTGGGAGGAAGGGAAGGGAAGGGAAGGAGCGGGGAAGGGATGGGAGGAGAAGGGAGGGAAAGGAAGGAGAGTGGGAAGGGAAGGGAAGGGGAGGGAGGAAGAGAGGCAAGGAGGCAAGGAGGCAAAGGAAGAAAGGAAGCAGGGAGCCATCTGAGGTCAACAGGTACTGATAACACCAACAAAATTTACAGGTGATCTAACAAAATTTACAGTTAGCTTTGGACCTATTTACCAAGGGACCCAAATCTATAAGCATGACTGCAATCTCATTTGATCCTTTGGTTCATATAACTTGCTGAAATAGAATAGCAACTATCAATATTAGGAAAGATTTCCTGGGTATCTTTAAATAAATCCTGAGAAAAGAGATGTGAATGGATAGAGCTGCTGTCAAGAATTTGTAGCTCAATTATTCTTTGCTAAACCACCATAACAGGGTTAATCACAGCTGATGCCAGGTTGCAAAGTTAGAGCCTGAAACAAAGACTCAGATCTGGCTTTAATGGATATTGCATAAAAAATCATGAAGATAAGTTTAGAGTCTTGTTGCCAAGCCAAAAAGAAAACAAAGTTATTAAGCTAATTTCAACCACATCAGATATCAGAGTCAGGGGAAACAGAGAATATCAGTTTAAGTTTAAAAATCTAAAACAAATGAAGCTAGAGAAACCACCAGCAGAGAAGAGACTGTCCCAGGCCTTAAATGCCTAACACCACCTATTAATGATTTCCTTTAATTCTTAGCCTATGGATTCAATGTCTCACATTCACCTTGACCATTTTCCATACCATCTTACATATTTTTGCTCAACACCAACTTTCTTCACTCAGGTCTTTCAGAAGAAACAAGAGAGCTCATAAGCTATATAACTAGATATTTGGGAAGCATTTCTGAATTTGCCAAATGATAAATTACCTTTTCTATTTTTCAATGCTTTTTTTTGTAATCATCATAAGATTATTTTTTAATTTTAAACATATTTTAAAATATTAAGGAGTCAATATGGAATACTGCCAATAACCAAGAACTCACTCTTCAGTTTCACTAGAGAGAATCTGAATCAGTTGTTTTTCAGGTTTGTTTTTTCTTTTTAACATAACCTGGTCAAAAGAATACCCTAGATCAGTAATTTTAATTTCTTTCTTACGTTTCTAAGGTCTTATGGAGCTGTTTCAGCAGTTAACTTGGTCATTTCTCCCACTTTGGTCAGAGAAGCTCAACTTTAATATTTTATATATTAGGAAACTGTATAAGATTTAATTTGGAAAAAAAGCATTCTGCTTCAACAATATCAAATATAAACAAAAATAATAAATCTCAAAATTTTGCAAGCCACTGCATTAAAATAAGAACTAAATACGTTTGTACTAAGGGCACAATGTTAAAAGAAGAAATGATGTGAAAAAAGGCATACAGATACAGTTTTCAATATCACGTGTACATTTAGGCTTAAATTGTAAAATCATCTGCATTTAATATACTGTCTTTTGCTTTGTAAGTACATAACAATAAACACAGGCCTGGTGCAGCAGCTCATGCCCGTAATCGCAGCACTTAGCTAGGCCAAGGTCAGAAGATCACCTGAACTCAGGAGTTTGAGACCAGCCTGGGCAACATGGCAAAAACCCGTCTCTACAAAAAATTAGCCAGGCACAGTGCTGTGCACCTGTAGTCCCAGCTACTTGGGAAGCTGAGGCAGCAGAATTGCTTGAACCCGGGAGGCAGAGGTTGCAGTGAGCTGAGAGTGCGCCACTGCACTCCAGCCTGGGTAACAAAGCAAGACCTTGTCCCCCCCAAAGAAAGAATAATAAACACAATATATGAGTTTTTATTATAATAAAAATACTTTTCTAGTTATTTTCATATCTCATAAAATAATACTTTGTTGGTCTGGTTCAAATAAATGCTATCTATTACTTTCTGTGGTACATGCTGCCTATAAATTCCACTAATTTTAACAAAAGAACCTGAAGCACTGCCACAGAGAAAAAGGGAAGAAAATCCAAATTATTGGGTAGAAATTAGCCTTCTTTTCTTCATCAACCCTTTTCACCTCAAATCTTCCAATAAACAAAATAATCAATACATTTAAAGCCCAAAACTGCTAGCCTCAACTAAACAGAAGCTCAATGGATGAAAAGGATAAAAAATTATTACCGAAAAAGACAATTCTTTGACAAAGACTCCTGACAGCATACTTATGTTACTAATCTCATTCTGTATAAACATTTCACATAAAAGAATATAAACGTACTAGGCACGTTTTTAACTTCTAGACACTAAGACTATGAGAGAGTAGAAATGTCTACCTGTAGCCTATGTACTCTCCTTCCTGCATGTAGAATATCAACAGTAAATGATGGAGATTTGCTTTACATTTTTTAGTCTACAGTCTTTATTATACAATACCTTTTTGAACTTTGTTTTTATTTGTTTGCTTTTTTTTTTAACTTGCTAAATAGAGGTGGTAGCTATCAGCAGGTGTGTTTTTCTGCCAAATTAAATAAAAGCCTATTTCAACAAAACAGTATGAATATTCCAAGTAGTTATTATAAAATTTGAATAGATGTCTTAACATTTCCTAATCATGTCCTCTGTGTTCATTGGGATATGCCATTTTCCAGTAACATACCACACAACTTGAAGGAACTCTGCATATTTGATCAATTTATAGTAGTAATAAATTACATAACAATATTTTTATATTGAATAGCCAAACAAGCTGAACTTTCTTTATACAGTATTTCCTAAATGCATATATTGGCATTTTAATCATATTGGAACACTCCATCTTGCCAAGTTCAAGATACAATGACAAATAAGAGTTGACAGAAAATAAAGTAATACCTTGGTATACTTTTTAATTTTAGTATTTGTAACACTCACCATCAACTGTAACTAGTTTCAATGCAGCTAGAAATTCATCCTTTTTTAAATTACTATTCAAACTAGACAGAATATTCCACAGGTCAGAAACACTCATCGTCTCCTTTCTGAGATTGTCGAGGGTTTCAATAGAATCAGGCAATACTAAAGGGTAGATAAAACACAAGTTTTACGAATGCTTATCCAAGAAATTCACACAGTAAACTGTCATCTGGAATAGACAAAAATTAAGGTTTTTATGGTTTAAAAGAATAATAAATATAGCATAAATGAACTGCCAACTTTCAAATATGAAAACATAAAATATTTAGCCTCAAATATAATGTATTTTTGAGGATCTTGAAATATTTTAAGAACTTAGTGCCCCAACCCTGAATAAACATTATAAATAATAATTTTTATTGAATTTAGATTTTTAAAAGTGTGAATTCAGAAACATTTTCAATTGATAATACAATTAAGTAGCTTTTGTTCTATATCTCTCCCTAAAATTCTCCTCTGGCTCCTACTTCCTCTTCAATCTATTACTGTAGACAATAAAAAGAAAGACTATTTCAATGCAAAATCATTGAAGCATCTTAAAGGAGTGAAATTATCTTACTACAAATTTGTAAAAAGTCACTGTGTTGCTATATAGAGAATTGATTCTCAGGAAGATTAGACAGTTAGGAAGAGCCAGCAGACATTAGTGACCAAGATTTTATTTATAACCTGTACGATCTTCTCAGCTGTGTGATTTTCTCCAGAAATGCTGTCAGACACAAGAAGGAAGGTAATTGGGTTCATTCGGGGTTGAGAGTTTTGCCAGATAGGTGCAACAAAAGTACACGGAGGCAAGATAGTCTAGGGTATTAGGTATGTATAGACAAGATAATTTAAACCAAATAAGGAGGAAAAGTGAAAACAGGAGGAGACTGATAGATTAGGAGAAAGCGGAGGGGTAAAGGGATGTAAGGTCCCAATGAGGTATATGGAACCAATAAAGAAGACATGCTCTGAGCAGTCTAATGAAGAAAAAAGAAAAAGAAGTAAACACAAACATGCAATATTAACGATGAGATGTAAAATACAATGACAGAGATAGATTAGGTAATATACTATATAACTCTGTGCTAATAAAATTTTAATCTCCATAAAACTGAAATTCCTAGGAAAAATGAAGTAACTGACAAACTATCTCTTTCTCTGTATGATGTACCCCTGTATAGGAGACAAATTAAATCTTATATTGTAAAGTAAAAAGAGTTGCTACTTAAAATCTACTGTTACCTAACATGTAAGAACAAAATAACACAATGTTACTTTCAGTCCCAATTTTTAGAATGCATACTAATTTCACTCCATTAAAAATATACATATGTGACCTTACATTTCTTTATGGTGAGCTTCTGAGCAGCAAAACTATCTTTTCCATATTACCACACTTACAGCTTAACATAAAGCCTAGTACATATTAAAGGTTCATAAATGTTACTGAATAAATTGGAAGACAGAAATGGCAACAGATGTAACCAGAAATTCTCATATTAGTACTCAGCCACTAGATGGCATCATTTTTCCTAAGTTGAAAGACATTTTAAATCCCCAAAAGGAATGCTATACATGGTTCTAGCCCTCTATAAGTGTGCTAATGAAAAATAAAATTATGATAGCTCTTAATTCACTTGCATGTAGAAGACGTTCTAGAATTAGGGGTCATTACAGGGGATTAAAGCCAAATATAGCAGCAGGAAGCCAGGCATTTATTTGTCGGATGATCTGCAGGATACCCAGCTCTATAAGAGACTAAAATAGAGTGTTTACGCTCTTCTAAAATATGTCAAACCATTTGGTCCACAAAAAGCAGAAGACGTGATATTCTTACATACATAATTTTTCAGAGAAGCATTCCGTGTTGCTCATCATAGTATCAATGAATTCTTTAAAATTCACTTTTTTTGTTTCTACAGGAAAAAGAAACACATTTTCTTCAGTATCTTTTAAGTATTAAATTATTATGAAAAATATTATGTAAAATAAGCTATATATTCAGAAATATATAATTATATCCATCAGGTAATACTAACCAATAAAAATACATGGGTATAAAGGGGAAAAGCAAATCAATTTACAGTAGAGAAGTAAACACTGAAAAACACCAAGAAAACTGGTGAAAATTCTTCCAGTCCTTCTCAAGCATACATAATATTTTTAACTTTTATTTATGTATTTATTTATTTTTGAGACAGAGTCTCGCTCTGTTGCCCATGCAATCTCAGCTCACTGCAACCTCTGCCTCCCAGGTTCAAGCGATTCTCCCACCTCAGCCTCCCAAGCGACTGGGATTACAGGCACGTCACCATGCCCGGTTAATTTTTGTATTTTTAGTAGAGACGGGGTTTCCACTATATGAATACACAATGGTGTATACTGCAATTTATTTATACATTCTGTGGATGAATATCATGTTGCTTTCTTTCTCTTTTTTTGCCATTAAGATCAGTGCTGCCATGTACATTCTTGAACATGCTTCCTGGTACTTAAGTCCAAGAGATGTTCCAGGATTTATAGCTAAGAATAGTATTTCTAAACTATGGGGTATGCAAACTTTACAAGATACTGCATATTGTTTTCCAAAGTGGTTTTACCACTTTCACCATATTTACCGGTACTTAGAATAACATATTTCTTAATTTTTCCCAATTTTAGCGGATATAAAAATGTATCTCATGAGCCAGGCATGGTGGCTTGTGCCTGTAGTCCCAGCTACTCAGGAAGATGAGGTAGGAGTTTGAGCCCAGGAGTTTGAGGCCAAAAGATCTCTCTTTTTTTTTTAAGTACCTCATTATGACCTAAACTTTGCACTTCCCTAATTACTAAGGATGTTGAGAACCTTTTCATGTGATTATTAGCAACTTGTGCCTTCATGTGGAAAATTTTTATAATTTCTATTGAGTTGTTAGTTTGTAAAAGTTGCCTATATATTCTCTATGATAATCATCACTGTTGTGAGTGTTGCAAATAACCAGTTTGTGCCTTGTATTTCACTCTCTTTGTTGTATCCTTTAACAAAGAGAAGTTCTTAATGTATTCAAATTTATCAATCTTTTCTAGTTTCTTATTTCGCATCTTAAAAAATCCTATGTCAGAAAATTTTTCTTCTATTTGTTTTCCAAAACTTAGTTTTCACACCTGGATATTATTGAATATGGTGTGAGACAGGGATGTAACTCTATTCTTTCCATTTGAATAAGTAATTATTTCAGTACCATTTATTAAATAGTCCTTCTTTCCCCAGTTATCCACCACTTTATCATATGTGTTACCATGTATGTTTGTGGATATGTTTGGAAGTTCCTTATCTTGTCCTATTGGTAAATTTCTCTATCCCTGTGCCATTCTTACACTCTTTTAGTGACTATGGCTTTACAAGGAGTGTTGATATCCAGGAGAGCAAGTTCCTCCCAACCCCCACTCCCCAACACACACACATCTCCACAAATGTTCTTCTTCAAGAGTGCTTTAGCTATTCTTAGCCTTTAATCATTCATATAAATATTAGAATTAGCTTACAAAAAAGTCAGGGTTTAATTAGAATTGCTTTGAACAAATAGGTTAATTAGAGAATTGACAGTTTTGGGTCTCTGAATCTACAGACATGGGATACATTCTTATTTATCTAGATTTTAATGTCTTCACAAAGTCTTATTTTCTCTATATAGGTGTTATACAACTTAGACATATTCCATTTTTTACTTTTTATTATGGAAAATGTTAAATATATACAAAATAGAAATAATAGTGTAATATGTTCATATACGATCTCTAGCATCAACAATGATCAACTCATAGACAATATTATTTCACCTATCACCCCAGTTTCCTGTCAAGCCACTCTCACCCATTCCCTTTAGAAGAGCTGCTGCTAGGTTATATGGGCACAGATACTCAAAACTGGTATACCTTTATTGTGAATTGTAGGCTTTGACATAATAATGAATCCTTATTTGCCCCCATTTAATGCCTTTCGTCCTGACTTCTACCTTGTCAGACAGCAATACTACAAATTCTGCTTTCTTTTTGTTTACATTTTTGCCTAGGAAAAAATCTAAAAAAGACTATTTAAAAAATAAATAGAAATTTTTTTAATTAAAAAGACTATTAATACTGGTTAATTCTAAATAATGGGCTTTTGAGTGTTCTGTTGTACTTTTGAGTATTTCCATACTTTCTGGATCAGTTTAAATTTAACTTTTTATAATAAAAATATTAGTCTTTTTTCTAAGGCAAAAAATAACAAATTGACCCTCCTTCCAGATGTGTCAATGCAGTTTGCCCGAAAATATATCACTCACCACCAGCTTCAGTCAATTCTGTGATCTTCTTAAATTCTGGCTTAGAAAGGTAAATACCAAAATCTTGAAGACAAGTATTTAGATCCTCATAATCCACATTTTTATCTTTAATTTTATCAATGGCTTTAATGACACCAGGCAATGCTAAAAATAAAGGAGTATGCTAATAAGTATTAAAAGTCAGTCAAAAATAAAACACCACTAATAAGATGAATTTTAGTTCTAACACTAAATTAACAAAAATATAAATCACTTCAGCAATGTTACATACTAAAAGCATATCTAGAATCTTTAATAAAAAAACCAGTAAGTATCAAAATCAAAGTCAAAAATATATTTTTCTAGGCCACACACAGTAGCTCACACCTGTAATTCAAACACTTTGAGAGACCAAAGCGGGAGAATCACTTGAGGCCAGGGATTTGAAAGCAGCTTGGGCAACAAAGCAAGACCCCTGTCTCCACAAAAAACTAAAAAATTAGCTGGGCATAGTGGTGTGAGCCTCTATTCCTAGCTACTGGGGAGGCTGAGGTGGGAGAATTGCTTGAGCCCAGAAGACGGAGGGTGAGGTGAGCTATGATAGTACCACTGTGCTCCAACTTGGGCAACAGAGCAAGACCATCTCAAAAAATATGATAGATAGATAGATACACATACACATATATATTATTCTACTATAGTCTCTGAACCTAAGGAAGCACCAATTTAATTGCACTGATAGTACAACTAAAATACATAGGAACAAAATATTACCTAATTTCTCCATTTAATTCAACAATTTAAAATTCTTTGTACTCTGCTTCTCAGTAGCAGAAATAGAAGCAGAAAATTTTCAATCCAAAATGATAAACTTGGATAATTTTGTGGCAATACATGGCTCAGTCTTTGGTAAATTCACCTTAGTTAATCTTTCTAAATATACATATTATTACTTAGGAATAACTATTCTACATCTCTTCTTATAATAACTTGGAATTTACACGTCATAAATTTGGTCAGTATTTTCTCCATAAAATTTAAACTGATAAATTTTTACTGCAATTAAAGCATTCTTAAAGGAAATTACTTACAAATATACTGAACTCTTAAGAAGGTTAGCTAACTGGAATTCATTTGGTTTAATCAGAAAATTTCAAAGTAGAGGTGGCACCTTAAATCACTTGAAGGAAATGATGAAAAAACAGAGAGAGAGAGAGAGAGGGTGTATAAAAAAACAGAAGTTGTGTGTGTATGTGTGTATATTGTGTGAGAATATTGTTTGTGTATATCATGTTTGTATATTCCATCCCTCTCTCAATAAGTTTTATAATATACAAACATACACAATATATACACATACACACATATACACACAAAAACTCTAGAACAAATTAAACTCAAATAGGTTTTCTCTAATTCATTAGGACAGGTAAAGTAGGAAACTGGGCAGCAGAGGGCATTAAAGCCATTACCAGATACAAACTTCAAGTAGTCACTGGAAATCATTATGGCTTTCTAAACAAACAAGTGATGATCAAACTGATGTCTGAACTTGATGATTCTTAAAGTGATTATTTAAAAGATGATTCTTTTAAAGAAGATGTGTAAATAGTACAGCAAGATACGTGTCCCTATCTTGTGAAAGAAATTTTTAAGTGAACAAAATTCCCATTTAAAAGTTAAAATCTCTTTTTTAATTTTACAGGTAGAAACAGCAAGCCACCTTAAGCAAATGTGAGATACAATGGAAAATCATTTGCAGTCACCATAGGGATAGAATAACAGAAACATTTTTCTTTCATCAGCTTCTATACATCCAATACCACATGGAATGCAGAAATCTGGGGAAAGGGTGGACCATTTATACAAAAAGCCCAGGAAAAAGAAGAGAACGAGTTTCCAACTATTATTCTTGAGATTCAAAGTTAGCATAATCTATCAGAGAGGGATAGGGTTAAAAAAAAAAAAAAAAAAAAAAAAAAAAAAAGATGAAATGAGAGGCCTAGTCACTGTACTGAGTCAGCAAGGGGAAAATATGGTTCTAAATTCATAAGGTGGCTGATAAGAACTCTATTCTCACCTAACCCTCTAAGACTTGGGATTGTTTCCTATAAAGTGGCTGCTGAGTGAACATAAAGAGTCATACCTTTGAGAATCTTGTTTAGCTTGTCATGGGGCTTTCTTGCTTGAACTCAGACAATGTTTCCTTGATGCAGGTCCATATAAAGAGCTATACACTTGGGAGTACAGGCCAGTTTCACTACAAAGCTCTCCTGGCTAAGCATTAACACTTAGCATACAGCCTGAAGAAGAATCTCCCCTACCACCAGTATTATTAGCAGAAGAAGAGGACGTTTTAACTCCAGTCATACATCTAATGTATTCTCTCAGCATCAGCAGTTTCAGCTAGTAGCTAGTTCCAGACTTTCCTCATGAAAGTTGCAACAACAACTTCCTAGTCTAGGCAAATAACAGCCTAAGTGTCTGTCATTTCAAAGCAACCAATCTCTATTGGTTGTAGCAGTCCCCACTTTCAAGATGTAAGTAACTGAATTCAGGCTTCAGATACACAGAGAGACAGACATAAGTACAAGAAAGACTGGTTAATTAGATATAGAAAACAACAGGAAATGTATAGACCATGGTAGGAAGGGGTTGAGAAGCATATTGAGCTTCCTACTATTCTGCCCATACAGGGATGCAAACATTGCATTTTAGAATATTCCTAGCATGAGAGGAGACACAACGGATTATTTCCATCCAAAGTGTGAATTATGATACTCCAGTAACACTAAATTGATTAGAAGTATAGAAGAAACAAAAGCAGCTAGTCTATTTGGTCAGGTACAGCAAGGTTCACTGTGACTTAAGGCTAAAGCAATATATTGACAACAAAGGGACAGAAAAAAGAATGTCCAATAAGAATCACCATTAACAGGCTAGAAAAAGCAAAGGAGCATTACACTGAAGTAATACAACCAACACTAATAAACTGGGGTGGTAGAAAACACATTAAGAAAGATGATAAATTTCAACAGAATGGAACTATAAAAGCAAAACCTGGAAGAAAGCTATCAGTTTGCTATTATCAGATCCAAATCTCAACTTTAAGTGAATTAATGCAAATATTTTTATGAACTTTTTAGTAAATCATATAAAAAAGGAATCTAATCTAGAAACTTTAAAAAAAATTACTGAGAAAGGGGTGGAACAACATGGCCAAATAGAAGTTTCCACTAATTGTCCCCCAGCAGGAGCACCAAATTGAACAATTATCTACACAAAAACAGCACATTCATAACTAACAACGTGGTGAGCACTCAAAGTACCTGGTTTTAACTTCACATCACTGAAAGAGGCACTGAAGAGGGTAGGAAAAACTATCTTGAATCATCAATGCCATCCCTCCCTCATCCCCCAGCAGCAGCCACGTGGTACAGAGAGAGAATCCGTGTGTTTGGGAGAGAGAGAGCAGTGATTGTGAAACTTTCCATTGTATCTGCTGCCCTGTCACAGCAGAAAGCAAAACCAGGCTGAACTCAGCTGATGCCCACCTACAGACAGAGATGAGGAACTTGTTGGGAATTGCAGTAAAGGTGACTTTGGTACATTTTAGCAAAGAGACTGGTAGCATTTTGCCTCTGCCCTAGAGATTTGTGGAACTTTGAACTTGAGGGAGATGATTTAGGATATCTGGTGAAAGAAATTTCTAAGCAGCAAAGCATTCCAGAGGTTACCTGGGTACTGTTAAAAGCATCAGTTTTAAAAGGGAAACAGAGCATAAAAGTTCAGAAAATTTGCAGCCTGACAATGCAATAGAAAAGAAAAACCCATTTTCTGAGAAGAAATTCAAGCCAGCTGCAGAAATTTGCATAAGTAATGAGGAGACAAATGTTAATCACCAAGACAATAGGGAAAATGTCTCCAA
Organism: Macaca thibetana thibetana; assembly: GCF_024542745.1. Taxonomy (NCBI): domain Eukaryota; kingdom Metazoa; phylum Chordata; class Mammalia; order Primates; family Cercopithecidae; genus Macaca; species Macaca thibetana. The sequence goes on from NC_065593.1 coordinate 77,660,295, forward strand.
GGCATGTCAGAGACCTTTGTGGCAGGCCCTCCCATCACAGGCCTGGAGGCCTAGGAGGAAAATATGGTTTCCTGGGCCAGGGCCAGGCCCCCCTGCTATGTGCAGCCTAGGTACTTTGTGCCCTGCATCCCAGCCACTGTAGCTATGGCTAAAAGGGGCCAAGGTACAACTCGAGCCATGATTTCAGAGGGTGCAAGCCCCAGGCCTTGGCAGTTTCCATATGGTGTTGAGCCTGCAGGTGCACAGAAATTGAGAATTGAGGTTTGGGAACTTCTGCCTAGATTTCAAAGGATGTATGGAAATGCCTGAATGTCCAGGCAGAGGTTTGCTGCAGGGGTGGGGCCCTCATGGAGGACCTCTGCTAGGACAGTACAAAAGGGAAATGTGGGATTGAAGCCCCCACACAGTCCCCACTGGGGCACTGCCTAGTGGAGCTGTGAGAAGAGGGCCACCATCCTCCAGACCCCAGAATGGTAGATCTCCTGACAGCTGGCACCACGTGCCTGGATAAGCTGTAGACACTGAATGCCACCCCATGAAAGCAGCCAGGAGGAAGGCTGTACCCTGCAAAGCCACAGGGGCAGATGTGCCCAAGACCATGGGAACCCACTTCTTACATCAATGTGATCTACATGTGAGACACGGAGTCAAAGGAGATCATTTTGGAGCTTTAAGATCTGTCTGTCCTGCTGGATTTCAGACTTGCATGGGCTCTGTAGCCCCTTTGTTTTGGCCAATTTCTCCTATTTGGAATGGCTGTATTTTCCCAATGCCTATACCCTCATTGCATCTAGGAAGTAACTAACTTGCTTTTAATTTTACAGGCTTATAGGTGGAAGGGACTTTCCTTGTCTCAAACGAGACTTTGGACCATAGACGTTTGAGTTAATGCTGAAATGAGTTAAGACTTTGGGGAACTGTTGGGAAGGCATGATTGGTTTTGAAATGTGAGGACATGAGATTTGGGAGTGGCTGGGGGTGGAATTATATGATTTGGCTGTGTCCCCACTCAAATATCATCTTGAATTGTAGCTCCCATAATTCCCACGTGTTGTGGGAGGGACCCGGTCAGAGTTAATTGAACCATGGAATCATGGGAGCAGTTTTCCCCACACTGTTCTCATGGTAGTGAATAAGTCTCACAAGATCTCATGGCTTCATAAAGGGAAACCCCTTTCACTTGGCTCTCATTCTCTCTTGCCATTGCCATGTAAGAAGTCCCTTTCACCTTCCACTGTGATTGTGAAGTGGAACTGTGAGTCCGTTAAACCTCTTTTTCTTTATAAATTACCCAGTTTTGGGTATGTCTTTATCAGCAGTGTGAAAACAGACTAACACAAACATACAGTGGGGAAAGGGCAGACTCTTCAATACATGGTGCTGGAAAAACTGGATATCCATACGCAGAAGACCGAAACCAAGTGCCATCTCTCACCATATAAAAATCAAGTCAAAATGGATGAAAGACTTAAATCTAAAACCTCAAAATATGAAATTACTAAAATAAAACATTGGGGAAACTAGCCAAGACATTGGTTTGGGCAAAGATTTCTTGAGTAATGATGCAAAAGCACAGGCAACACACACAATAATGGACAAATGGAATCACATTAAGTTAAAGAGCTTCTGAACAGCAAAGGAAACAGTCAACAAAGTGAAGAGATAACCCACAGAATGAAACAGTCAACAAAGTGAAGAGATAACAGAAAGTATTTGCAAACTACCCATCAGACAAGAGACTAATAACCAGAATATAGAAGGAGCTCAAACAACTCAACAGGAAAAAAATCTAATAATCTGATTTTAATATGGGCAAAAGATCTGAATAGACATTTCTCAAAAGAAGACACATAAATGGCCAACAGGTACATGAAAAAAAGATGTTCAAATCATTAATCATCACAGAAATGCAAGTGCAAAGTACAATGAGATATAATCTCACCTCAGTTAAAATGGTTTTTATGCAAAAGACAGTCAATAATGAATACTGGTGAGGATATGGAGAAAGGGGAAGTTTCATATACTTTTGGTGGAAATGTAATGAGTACAGCCACTATGGAAAGCAGTTTGGAGGTTCCTCAATAACTAAAAATAAAACTACCACAAAAACCAGTATTCCAGAGGCCGGGCGCGGTGGCTCAAGCCTGTAATCCCAGCACTTTGGGAGGCCAAGACGGGCGGATCACGAGGTCAGGAGATCAAGACCATCCTGGTTAACATGGTGAAACCCCGTCTCTACTAAAAAAATACAAAAAACTAGCCGGGCGAGGTGGCGGGTGCCTGTAGTCCCAGCTACTCGGGAGGTTGAGGCAGGAGAATGGCGTAAACCCAGGAGGCGGAGCTTGCAGTGAGCTGAATCCGGCCACTGCACTCCAGCCTGGGCGACAGAGCAAGACTCCGTCTCAAAAAAAAAAAAAAAAAAACCAGTATTCCTACTGGTAGCTATATCTCCAAAAGAAGGGAAATGAGTATATCAAAGAAGTATCTGCACTCCCATGTTTATTGCAGCACTATTCACAACAGCTAAGATTTGGAAGCAACCTGTGTCCATCAACAAATGAATGGATAAAGAAAATGTGGTACATATACACAATGGAGTACTATTCAGCCATAAAAAACAAATGATATCCTGTCATTTGCAACAACATGGATGGAACTGGGTGTCAAAAGAATGAAATCCTGTCATTTGCAACAACATGGATGGAACTGGATGTCATTACATGAAATGAAATAAGCTAGGCACAGAAACGCAAACTTCACATATTTTCACTTTTTATGGGAGCTAAAAATTAAAACAATTGAACTCATGGAGATAGAGAGTAGAAAGATGGTTGCCAAAGGCCAGGAAGGGTAGTGGAGGCATGGTGGGGAAGTAGGGATGCTTAATGGGTACAAAAAAAAATAAAAGACTGAATAACACCTAGTATTTGCTAGCACAATAGGGTGACTGTAGTTAAAAATAAGTTGTACATTTAAAAATATCTAAAAGTATAATTGGATTGTTTGTAACACAAAGGATAAATGCTTGAGGTGATGGATATCCCATTTACCCTAATGTGATTATGATGCATTGCACGCCTGTATCAAAATATCTCATGTAACCCATAAATATATATACATACTATGTATCCACAAAAATTAAAAACATAAAATAAAACAAAAGGATTATTGGGTTTCAACTGAACACCAAAATAGGTTCCAGCAAAAACCACATGATCATCTCAATAAATGCAGAAACAGCATTTGACAAAATCCAACAGGAATTAATGATGAAAACTCTCAATAAGCTAGGAAAAGTAGAGAACTTTCTTGAACTGATGAAGCGCATCTATGAAACACTGACAGCTAACATTATACTTAATAATGAAAGGCTGACTGCTTTCCCTGTATTGGGAATAAGGAAAAAATGTCCACTCATCATTTCTATTCAACTTCAACAGTGTACTGGAGGTTTAGCCAGTACAATAAGACAAAAAAAAGGAAAGACACCATGATCAAAGAGAAAGAAATGAGCCTATTTTTATTCTCAGATGAAATTATCTGATACGTAGAAAATGCTGAAGAATCAAACAAAAATTTAATAGCACAAATAAACAAGTTTAGCAAGGTCTCAGGATATTGATGAATATTCAAAAATCAGATATATTTTTATATACTAGCAACAAACAAACTGAAAATGAAATTAAGGAAACAATTTCATTCATAATTACATCAAAAAGAATAAATACTTAGATTAATTTAACCAAAGAAATGTAAGACTTGTACTTTGAAAACTAAAAACATTGCTGAGAGAAATTAGAGATCTAAAAGAATAAAAAAAATACATGTCTGTGTATTGGAAGACTCAATATCACCAGGAAGAGAAAGCTCAATTTCTACCAAAATCCCAGCAAGATTTTTTTTTTTAGAAATTAGCAAGTTAATCCTAAAATGTATACAGAAATGCTAAGGATCTAAAATAGCCAAAATAATTTTGAAACAAAGTTAGACTTTACATTACTCAATTTGAAAACTTAATATAAAACTATAGCAATCAATGCTATGGGGTATTAGCACAGCAATAGGCATATACATCAACAGAATAGAATTGAAATTTCAGAAATTAAACTCTTACATTTATCATCATATATTTGAGGATAATCTCCACGAAAACTTCCCGCAATCTTGCAAGAGAGGTCAACAGGCAAATTTGGGAAATTCAGAGAATCCTTACAAGATACTATATAAGACAACTATCCCAAGAGAGATAGTGATCAGATTCTCCAAAGTGAATATGAAAGAAAATATCTTAAAGGCAACTAGAGCATGTCACATACAAAGGGAACCCCAACAGGCTAACAGTGGACACTTCAGCAGAAACCTTATAAGCCAGAGAGACTGGGGGCATATATTCAGTATCCTTAAGAAATTCCAACCAAGAATTTCATATCCAGTCAAACTAAGTTTCATAAGCAAAGGAGAAATAAAATCCTTTTCAGACAAGCAAATGCAAAGGGAATTCATTATCACTGGACCTGCATCACAAGAGGTTCTTAAGGGAGTGCTAAACATGGGGAAAAAAGGTCATTACCTGCTACCACAAAAACACACTTAAGTACATAGCCCACTGACAATACAAAGCAACTATACAATCAAGCCTACATAACAACCAGCTAATAACATGACACATCAAATACCGCACGTATCAAGGTTACCTTTGAATGTAATCAGATTAACACCCCACTTAAAAGATACAAAGTGGCAAGTTGGATAAAGAAGCAAGACTCAGCTGTATGCTGCCTTTAAGAGACCCGTCTTGCATGCAGTGACACCCATAGACTCAAAGTAAAGGGATGGAGAAAGAACTATAAAGCAAATGGAAAACAAAAAGGAGCAGGGGTTGATATTCGTATTTCAGACAAAACAGACTTTAAACCAACAATGATCAGAAAGGACAAAGAAGGTCATTACACAATGATAAAGGGTTCAATTCAACAAGAAGACTTAACTCTCTTAAATATATATGGACCCAACACTGGAGCACCCAGGTTCATAAAACAAGTTCTTAGAGACCTACAATGAGACTTAGATAACCACACAATAATAGTGGGAGTGTTCAACACCCTACTGACAGTATTATAAATAACTCTTACAATTCAATAATAAGAAAACAAGCAACCAAAATTTTTAAAGGCAAATATACACTACTGCTTCCAGGTAGATGAAATAAATATGCTCTTCCCTGCTCCTCCCACTAAATGTAACTAAAACCCTGTGCACTATATTTTTTAAAAAACATAAGACTCTGAAACATGGCATCCATTGCAGCATTATTCACAATAAACAAGACATGGAAACAACCTAAATGTCCATTAACAGATAAATGGATAAAGAAAATGTGGTATATACATACAATGAAATTTTGTTCAGCCTTAGAAAAGAACGAAATCCTGCTATATGTAACAACATGGAGGAGCCTGGATGATATTATGCTCAGTAAAATAAGCCAGTCACAGAATGACAAATACTGTATGATTCCATTATATGAGATACCTAAAATAGTATGTTAGAAAAAGTGGAATAGTGGTTGTCAGGAGATAGCAGGGAGGAAAAATAATATTCTCTTCAGAGGGTTTCAGTTATGCAAGATGAGTAAGTACTAGAGCTCTGCTGTATAATATTGTGCCAACAGTTAACCATACTGTATTGTGTATTTCAAATGTGTTAAGAGATCTCATGTTAAGTGTTCTTACCACAATAAAAATACATAAGATTTTTTTAAAGACTCAGAAACATGGAGAAAAGGCAGACCAGCTAGAGACCTCAGGACCTAAGAAATGACATGACATGGTGGTGAGGTTCCTGTATTTTCTTTTTACCTCATACATTACAGACTTAGAGCTAAAGAATCCAGTAACCCAGAAACACCAATTGGCACCAACAAAAAAATGCCCTAACAGAAGCCTGCTGTCTGTAACCAAAGGGTGAGGAAAAGGGCAGCCCAACAGGACAGAAAACTTAAATAACCTTTCTACTCCAACCAAACACCACAAGAAAAACTGTGGTTTCCCTGCCATCTACACCAGCAAGGGCCAAGTGTAAATCCTGGATTTTCACCTTCACAAGGCACTCCAACACCCTGACAGGTGATGACGGGAGACCCAGTAGAGGGTGGGAACTTTTATCCCCACTGACCTGATAACAAAGTCCTCCCAACCAGCAGCATCAGTGGAGACCATGTGAGGAACCCAGATTTCTACCCCCATTCAATATTAACAACGTGTTATTCCACCTCCTCCCTAAGACAGTATCAGAGGAGGACCAGTAGAGACAGAACTTTCAATACCACCCAAGAATAAAAAGGTTAATCCCTGTGGTATAAGCAGAGACCATGTAGGGACCCAGAATTCTTATCCTTGCCCAGCAGTAATGATAAAGCTGAGTGGGAAAGCTGGATTTCTATCTCCACCTGGAAGTAAGGAGGTTGGGTCTGTTCTTTTTCTGCTAGAGCAGAGTCACAGAAAGACAGCTAAAACAAAAGGTTCGAACAAGAGTCTAATAACATAATACAAAAGTATCCAGGCTATAATTAAAATCACTTATCATATCAAGGACCAAGGAGATCTCAAACTAAATGAAAAAAAAAGACAACTGATAGATGCTAACATCAAGATGACAGAGATGGGCAAATTATCTGACAAAGATTTTTTAAAGCAGCCATAAAAATGGTTCAATAAGCAATTATAAACACACTTGAAACAAATAAAAAAATTGGAGTACCTCAGCAAAGAAATATTAATACAAAGTTTCAGCAAGGAATTAGAAGACATAAAGAACCAAAAGGAGATTTTAGAACTAGAAAATACAATAGCTGAAAATAAAAGGCTTAGTAGATCTGGCATTGGAGAAAAGAAATTTATTATAAATAAATAAACAATAAATAACAAAATCTCAGAGTATAGACTCCAAAGCTTAATGTATGAAACAGGGGAGAATCAATAAACTGAAATATAGAGTAATAAAAATTACTCAATGAACAACACTGAGAAAATAGACTGCAAAAAATTAACAGAGTTTCAGGATTATATAGAAACATACACAAATATCTAACATTTGTATTATCAGAGTTCTAGAAAGAGAAGAGAAAAAAACAGAGCTAAGAATTACTCAAATAAATAATGAGTGAACATTTCCCAAAATTTAAGCAAGAGACATTAACCTACAAATTCAAGAAACTTATTGAACCTCAAACAAGATAAACCCAAAGAAATCCATGTCAAGGCACATCATAATTAAAGTTGTAAAAACTAAAGAGAAAGAAAAAAATATTGATAGCCAAAAAAAACAATACATTGCCTACAAGGGAAAGAATAAACCAATCTGCATGATAGGGTTTTTCATCAGAAATCACGGAAGCCAGAAGGAAGTGGTACAATATTTTCCAAATGCTGAAAGTAAAAGGACTGTCAACCCCAAATCTTATACTCAGAAAAAGTATTCTTTGGGAGTCTAGGTAAAACAAAGATATTCTCAGGTGAAAGAAAATTAAGAGAATTAGTTGCCAGTGAACCTATTAATGTCTAAAGGAAGTTCAGAAAGAAAAGGAAAAAAATAACTTTGAAACTCAAGAGGGAACAAAGAAAATAGCAAGCCCAAATATGAAATATAATAGGCATTCTTTCTCTTACTGAGTTGTTCCTTGTTTGTTTGTTTGTCTGTTTTTTGAGACAGGGTCTCACTCTATCACCCAGGCTGCAATACGGTGGTGAAGTCATGGCTCACTGCAGCCTTAACTTCCCAGGCTCAGGTGATCCTCCCACCTCAGTCTCTTGAGTAACTAGGACTACAGGAGTGCGCCGCCGCGCCCAACTAATTTTTGTACTTTTGGTAGAGACAGGGTTTCACCATGTTGCCCAGACTGGTCTCGAACTCTTGGACTTGAGCAATTCACTCACTCCGGCCTCCCAAAGTGCTGGGATTACAGATGTGAGCCACTGCACCTAGTCCCTCTGTTTAGTTTCATAAATTATATTTAATGCTTGCAGCCAAAATGTTAACACTTTCTGATGTAGTTTTAATTGTATATAAAGGAAATACTTAAGACAATTATAAATGGGGGAGAGTAAAGGGCATAAAAGAAGATAAAATTTCTATACTTCACTTGAACTGGTAAAATGATGACACCAATAGTATAATAAGTCATTAATATGTAATGTAATACCTGAAGCAACCACTAAAGAAACTTATACAAAAAGATACACTCTAAAACACTATAGATAAAGCAAAATGACATTCAAAAAATAGGCAAAAGATTTGGATAAATATTTCAATAAACACATATGAATGGTGGCCAGGCACAGTGGCTCACACCTGTCATCTCAGCATTTTCAGAGGCCAACGCGGGGGACTGCTTGATATCAGGAGTTCAACACAGGGAGACCACATCTCTACAAAAGATTTTTTTTATTAGCCAGGCTGAGTGGCATGTGCCTGTGATCCCAGCTACTTGGGAAGCTGAGGTGGAAGGATTATTTGAGCCCAGGAGGTCTAGGCTGCAGCGTGCAGTGATTGAGCCACTGCACTCCAGCCTGGGCGATAGAGCAAGACCCAGTCTCATAAAAAAGATTATGAATGGCTAGTAAGCATGTGAAAATATGCTTGACAAAATTACTCATTAAGGAAATGCAAAACTAAAACCACAGTGAAATACCATTTCACACCTATTATAAAGTTATAATAATAAAATAATATCAAGTGTTGACAAGATGTGAAGAAACTAGAATCCTCATACATTGCTGGTGAAAAATGAAAATGTTATAGACACTTTGGAAAACAATTTTGACAGTTTAAGAGTTAAACATAAATTCACCATATAGACTAGCAATTCTTCTCTTAGGAATCTCCCCAAGAGAAATAAAAGTGTATGTCCAGAGGGAAACATGTATACAAATGTTAATTTCAGTATTATTTGTAACAGCCCCAAATTGGAAACAATCAAATGTTCATGAGCCAATGGGCCACCAACAAAGTAAAGAATATCCATACAATATAATATAGATTTATTTAGCCATAAAAGAGGATAAACTACCGATACATACTACATAAATTAACCTTAGAAACCAGAAGTGTGATGTCACCAAAATGGCAGAGCAGAAGCAATCTGGCTTCATTCTCCCCTACTGAAAACCAAAAACAAATATCCAGTGCCAAGATTAACACCAGTAATATCCCAGAACTCATATCTGAAGCTGAAATGACTCCTGGGGGCATAGAGAAGTGAAAATCTCCAAGCAGATGGTAAGAGAAAAAGACTTCTATATCCACAACACCTCTCCACCAACCTGCCAGGTACCATGAGGAAAAGTCCCCCTGAAATCTTCATTTCTACAGTGGAAAAAGTGAGACCATGGCAGTCAGCCAGCTTCCCCACCATCTTGGGTTCCTTTACAGGAAAACCATTCCTGAATCAACCCAAAGGAAGTATTATGAGTGCCTATAGGCAATAAAACCCCTGAGGGCAGCTAGCAACTAAAAGGGAGGTGGGACCAGCAACCCCAGGCCACAAAATTCTGCTCTTTCTCTCAGCCAAAGGAGATACCAAATCAGAGTGGCTGTTCAGCAGTACCACACTGTAGGAAGGCACATGCCATGGCTCCACTCATCATGAACCTATAGACAGCCTTCCCACACAGCTAGAGTATCCCATTTGAGAGATGTAGGACTCTGACCATTTGTGAAGCCAAGGCAAATCTGGGTTCAAAATACAATCTAGTGCCAAAAAGATGCAGTGATCTAGGGTTAACGGGACTCAACAGGCAAAGTACAAAAATCCTCTAAGCATATATAGGCTGGGAAGACCAAAACAAGCTAGACAGCAAAGACTGGAATAAATAACTAATGGTTCAATGTGAAGATATAGACATACATCCACAAGGAAGAACAGCAAACTAGGAACCATGACTCCTCAGAAGGACAGAGAAAAGAGCTAGTGACTGACCTTAATAAGACAGCAATATGTGAGCTCTCAGATCAAGAATCCAAAATAGTGGTTTCAAGGAAATCTCATTAAAGACTGTAGAAAGAGACAAAGGAGGTCACCATATAATAATAAAGGGGCTGATCCAGTAAGAAGATATAACAATTATACATATATATGTACACAACAACAGAGGACCCAAATATATAAAGCAAACATTAATAGACCTAAAGGGAGAGACAGACTGCAATGCAATCCTACTAGAGGACTTCAACACACCATTCGCAATAACGGACAGATGATCCAGAAAGAAAATCAACGAAGAAACATCAAAGTTAAACTACACTCTAGACCAAATGAACCTGACATTTGCAGAACATTTCATCCAACTGCTGCAAATACACATTATTCTCATCAGCACATCGAACATTCTCCAGGATAGGTCATATATCAGGCCACAAAAGAAGTCTCAACAAATTTTTAAAAGTCAAAATCATATGAAGTATTTTTCTGATCCCAATATAATAAAACTAAAAATCAATAACTAAGGAATTTTAGGAACTATGCAAACACTGAGACTGCTGGCAAGATGGCGGAATAGGAACAGTTCCAGTCTGCAGCTCCCAGCAAGACCAACACAGAAGGCGGGTGATTCCTGCATTTCCAACTGAGGTGCCCTGCTCATCTCATTGGGACTGGTTAGGCAGTGGGTGCAGCCCATGGAGGGTGAGCAGAAGCATCGCCTCACTCAGGAAGTGCAAGAAGCAGGCGGCGGCGGCGGGGAATAGTGGGGGGAGCTCCGTCCTCCAGCCAAGGGAAGCCTTGAGAGACTGCTATTTGGCCCAGATACTATGCTTTCCCCATGGTTTTTGCAATCCACAGACCAGAAGATTCCTTCACGTGCCTACACCACCAGGGCCCTGGGTTTCAAGCATAAAACTGGGCGGCTGTTTGGGCTGACACCAAGCTAGCTGCAGGAGTTTATTTTTGTACCCCAGAGGCACCTGGAATCCCAGCGAGACAGAACCGTTTACTCCCCTGGAAAGGGGGCCGAAGCCAGGGAACCAAGTGGTCTGGCTCAGCAGGACCCACTCCTATGGAGCCCAGCAAGCTAGGCTGGGTTGAAATTCTCGCTGCCAGCACAGCAGTCTGAAGTCCAACTGGAACGATCAAGCTTGGTGTGGGGAGGGGCGTCCACCGTTACTGAGGCTTGAGTACCTTGGTTTTCCCCTGACAGTGCTAAAAAGGCCTGGAAGTTCGGACTGGGTGGAACTCAACACAGTGTGGCAAAGCGGCTGCAGCCAGACTACCTCTCTAGATTCCTCTTCACTGGGAAGGGCATCTCTGAAAGAAACGCACCAGCCCCAGTCAAGGGGTTATAGATAAAACTCCCATCTTACTGAGACAGAGCACCTGGGGGAAGGGGCGGCTGTGGGCACAACTTCAGCAGACTTAAACGTTCCTGCCTGCTGGCTCTGAAGACAGCAGTGGATCCTAACAGAGAGGGCTCTCCCAGCACAGCACTCGAGCTCTGCTAAGGGACAGACTGCCTCCTCAATTGGGTCCCTGACTCCCATACCTCCTGACGGTGAGAGACCTCCCAACAGGGGTTGTCAGACACCACATGCAGGAGAGCTCCGGCTGGCATCAGCCCAGTGCCCCTCTGGGACAAATCTTCCAGAAGAAGGAGCAGCAGCAATCTTTGCTGTTCTGCAGCCTACACTGGTAATACCCAGGCAAATACGGTATGGAATGGACCTCCAGCAAACTGCAGCAGACCTGCAGAAGAGGGGCATGACTGTTAGAAGAAAAAGTAACAAACAGAAAGCAGTAACATCATCAACAAAAGGAACCCCCATACAGAAACCCCATCCAAAGATCAAAGGTAGATAAATCCATAAAGATGAGGAAAAACCAGCACAAAAACGCTGAAAATTCCAAAAACCAGAATGCCTCTTCTCCTCCAAATGATTGCAACTCCTCTCCAGCAAGGGCACAAAACTAGACAGAGAATGATTTTGACGATTTGACAGAAGTAGTCTTCAAAAGGTGGGTAACAACAAACTCCTCTGAGCTAAAGGAACATGTTCTAACCCAATGCAAAGAAGCTAAGAGCCCTGACAAAAGGTTACAGGAACTGCTAATAGAACAACCAATTTAGAGAAGAACATAAATGACCTGATGGAGCTGAAAAACACAGCACAAGAACTTCATGAAGCATACACAAGTATCAATAGCTGAATCAATCAAGCAGAAGAACGGATATCAGAGATTGAAGATCAACTTACTGAAATAAGGTGTGAAGACAAGATTAGAGAGAAAAGATTGAAAAGGAATGAATGAAGCCTTCAAAAAATATGGGACCATGTGAAAAGACCAAACCTACAATTGATTAGGGACCCTGAAAGTGACAGAGAGAATGGAACCAAGTTGGAAAACACACTTCAGGATATTATCTGGGAGAACTTCCCCGATCTGGCAAGACAGGGCAATGTTCAACTTCAGGAAATACAGAGAATACCACTAAGATACTCCTCAAGAAGAGCAACCCTAAGGCACAAAATCGTCAGATTCTCCAGGGTTGAAATGAAGGAAAAAAGTTGGCTGGGAACAGTGTCTCACGCCTGTAATCCCAGCACTCTGGGAGGCCGAGGCAGGCAGATCATGAGGTCAGGAGATCAAGACCATCCTGGCTAACACAGTGAAACCCCATCTATACTAAAAAAAATACAAAAAACTGGCGGGGCGTGGTGGCAGGCACCTGTAGTTCCAGCTACGTGGGAGGCTGAGGCAGGAGAATTGTGTGAACCCAGGAGGCAGAGCTTGCAGTGAGTAGAGATGTGCCACCACACTCCAGCCTGGGTGACAGAGCGAGACTCCGTCTCAATAAAAAAATAAAATAAAATAAAAGTTAAGGGCAGCCAGAGAGAAAGGTCAGGTTACCTACAAAGGGAAGTCCTTCAGACTAACAGCGGATATCTCTGCAGAAAACCTACAAGCCAGAAGACAGTGGGAGCCAATACTCAACATTCTTAAAGAAAAGAATTTTCTAACTGGAATTTCATATCCGGCCAAACTAAGTTTTATAAGTGAAGGAGAAATAAAATCCTTACATATAAGCAAATGCTGAGGGATTTTGTCAACACCAGGCCTGCCTTGCAAGAACTCCTGAAGGAAGCACTAAATATAGAAAGCAAAAACTGGTACCAGCCACTGCAAAAAAAAACCACTCGTATATAAAGACCAATCACACTATGAAGAAACTGCATCAACTAATGTCCGAAATGACCAGCTAGCATCATAATGACAGGATGAAATTCACATATAACAATATTAACCTTAACTGTAAACAGGCTAAATTCCTCAATTAAAAGACACAGACTGGCAAATTAAGTCAAGAACCATCAGTGTACTGTATTCAGGAGACCCATCTCACATGCAAAGACACACATAGGCACAAAATAAAGGGATGGGGAAATATTTACCATGCAAATGGAAAGCAAAAAAAAAAAAAAAAAACCGGGGTTGCAATCCTAGTCTGTCATAAAACAGCCTTTAAACCAACAAAGATCAAAAATGACAAAGAAGGGATTAATGCAACAAGAAGAGCTAACAATCCTAAACATACATGCTCCCAATACAGGAGCACCCAGATTCATAAAACAAGTTCTTTGAGACATACGAAGATACTTAGACTCCCACAGTGAAAGTGACAGACTTTAACACCCCACTGTCAATATTAGACAGCTCAAGGAGACAAAAAATTAATAAGGATATTCAGGACTTGAACTCAGCTCTAGATCAAGCAGACCTAATAGACACCTACAGAACTCTCCACCCCAAATCAACAGAATATACATTCTTCTCAGCACTACATCGCACTTATTCTAAAATTAACCACATAATTGGAAGTAAAATACTCCTCAGCAAATGTAAAAGAATGGAAATCATAACAATCTCTCAGACCACAGTGCAATCAAATTAGAACTCAGGATTAAGAAACTCACTCAAAACCAAACAACTACATGGAAACTGAACAACCTGCTCCTGAATGACTAATGGGTAAATAACGAAATGAAAGCAGAAATAAATAAGTTACTTGAAACAAATGTGAACAAAGACACAATGTACCAGAATCTCTGGGACGCAGCTAAAGCAGTGTTTATAGGGAAATTCATAGCACTAAATGTCCACAGGAGAAGGCAGGAAAGATCTAACATCGACACCCTAACATCACAATTAAAAGAACTAGAGAAGCAAGGGCAAGCAAATTCAAATGCTATCAGAAGACAAGAAATAACTAAGATCAGAGAAAAACAGAAAGAGATAGAGACATGAAGAATACTTCAAAAAATCAATGAATCCAGAAGCTGTTTTTTTGAAATGATTAACAAAATAGATAGACTGCTAGCAAGACTAATAAAGAAGAAAACAGAAAAGAATCAAATAGACACAATAAAAAATGATAAAGGGGATATCAGCACTGGCCCCACAGAAATACAAACTACCATCAGAGAATACTATAAACACCTCTACACAAATAAACTAGAAAATCTAGAAGAAATGGATAAATTCCTGGACACATATACCCTTCCAAGACTAAACCAGGAAAAAGTTGAATCCCTGAACAGACCAATAACAAGTTCTGAAAATGAGGCAGTAATTAATAACCCACCAACCAATAAAAGCCCAGGACCAGATTGATTCAGAGTTAAATTCTACCAGAGGTACAAGGAGGGGTTGATAGCATTCCTTCTGAAACTATTCCAAACAATAGAAAAAGAAGGACTCCACTCTAACTCATTTTATGAGGCCAGCATCACCCTGATACCAAAACCAGGCAGAGACACAACAAAAAAAGAAAATTTCAGGCCAACATCTCTTATGAACATTGATGTGAAAATCCTCAATAAAATACCGGCAAACAGAATCCAGCCACACAAAAAGCTTATCCACCACGATTAAGTCGACTTCATCCCTGGGATGCAAGGCTGGTTCAACATATGCAAATCAATAAATGTAACCCATCACATAAACAGAACCAATGACAAAAACCACATGATTACCTCAATAGATGCAGAAAAGGCCTTCAATAAAATTAAACACCCCTTCATGCTAAAAACTCTCAATAAACTTCTCAATAAACTAGGTATTGATGGAACATATCTCAAAATAATAAGAGCTAATTATAACAAACCCACAGCCAATATCATACTGAATGGGCAAAAGCTGGAAGCATTCCCTTTGACAACCGGCAGAAGACAAGGATGCCCTCTCTCACCACTCCTATTCAACATAGTATTGGAAGTTCTGGCCACAGCAATCAGGCAAGAGAAAGAAAGAAAGGGTATTCACATAGGAAGAGAGGAAGTTCAATTGTCTCTGTTTGCAGATGACATGATTGTATATTTAGAAAACCCCATCGTCTCAGCACAAAATCTCAAGCTGATAAACAACTTCAGCAAGGTCTCAGGATACAAAATCAATGTGCAAATATCACAAGCATTCCTATGCATCGAAAACAGCAAGTGGACAACCAAATCATGAGTGAACTCCCATTCACAACTGCTACAAAGAGAATAAAATACCTAGGAATACAACTTACAAGGGAGGTGAAGGACCTCTTCAAGGAGAACTACAAACCACTGCTCAAGAAAATAAGAGAGGACACAAACAAATGAAAAAAAAAAATTCCATGCTCATGGATAGGAATGATCAATATCGTGAAAATGGCCATCCTGCCCAAAGTAATTTATAGATTCTATGCTATCCCCATCAAGCTACCATTGACTTTCTTCACAAAATTAAAAATATACTTTAAATTTCATATGGAACCAAAAAAGAGCCTGCATAGCCAAGACAATCCTAAGCAAAAAGAAGAAAGCTATAGGCATCGTGCTACCTGACTTCAAACTATACTAAAAGGCTACAGTAATCAAAACAGCAAACAGCATGGTACTGGTACCAGAACAGATATATAGACCAATGGAACAGAACAGAGGCCTCAAATAGCACCACACATTTACAACCATCTGATCTCCGGCAAACCTAACAGAAACAAGCAATGGGAAATGATTCCCTATTTAATAAATGGTGTTTGGAAAACTGACTAGCCATATGCAGAAAACTGAAATTGGAATCCTTCCTTACACCTAATAGAAAATATAACTCAAGATGTATTAAAGACTTAAATGTAAGATCTAAAACCATAAAAACCCTAGAAGAAAACCTAGGCAATACCATTCAGGATATAGGCATGGGCAAAGCCTTTATGACTAAAACACCAAAAGCAACGGCAAGAAAAGCCAAAATTGACAAATGGGATCTAATTAAACTAAAGAACTTCTGCACAGCAAAAGAAACTATCATCAGAGTGAACAGGAAACCTACAGAATGGGAGAAAAATATTGCAACCTATCCATCTGACAAAGGGCTAATATCCAGAATCTACAAAGCACTTAAACAAATTTACAAGAAAAAAACAAACCTATCAAAAAGTGGGTAAAGGATATGAACAGACGCTTCTCAAAAGAAGAGATTTCACTTTGGGAGGCTGAGGTGGGCGGATCACAAGGTCAGGAGATCAAGACTATCCTGGCTAACAGGGTGAAACCCTGTCTCTACTAAAAATACAAAAAATTAGCCGGGCATGGTGGCATGCACCTGTACTCAGGAGGTCCCAGCTACTCAGGAGGCTGAGGCAGGAGAATCACTTGAACCCAGGAGGCAAAGGCTGCAGTGAGCCAAGACCACGCCACTGCACTCCAGCCTGGGTGACAGAGTGAGACTTTGTCTCAAAAAAAAAAAAAAAAAAAAAAAAAGAAGGAGAAATTTATGCAGCCAACAAACATGAAAAAGAAAGCTCATCACTGGTCATTAAAGAAACACAAATCAAAACCACAATGAGATACCATCTCACACCAGTTAGAATGGTGATCATTAAAAAGTCAGGAAACAACAGATGCTGGAGAGGATGTGGAGAAATAGGAACGCTTTTACACTGTTGGTGGGAATGTAAATTAATTCAACCATTGTGGAAGATAGTATGGCAATTCCTCAAGGATCTAGAACCAGAAATACCATTTGACCCAGTAATCCCATTACTGGTTATATACCCAAAGGATTATAAATCATTCTACTATAAAGACACATGCATACGTATGTTTATTGCAGTGTTGTTCACAATAGCAAAGACTTGGAACCAACCCAAATGCCCATCAATGACAGACTGGATAAAGAAAATGTGGCACATATACACCATGGAATACTATACAGCCATAACAAAGAATGAGTTCCTGTCCTTTGCAGGGACATGGATGAAGCTGGAAACCATCATCCTCAGCAAATGAATGTGGGAACAGAAAACCAAACACCACATGTTCTCACTCATAAGTGGGAGTTGAACAATGAGAACACGTGGACACAGGGAGAGGAACTTCGTACACTGGGGCCTGTTGGAGGGTGGAGGGCTAGTGGAGGGATAGCATTAGGAGAAATACCTAATGTAGATGACAGGTTGAAGGGTGCAGCAAACCACCATAGCATGTGTATACCTATGTAACAAACCTGCACATTCTGCACATGTATCCCAGAACTTAAAGTATAATAATAATAGTCTATTTGCTTACAAACTGAACATAAAGGAACACTTTTTAAAAGAAATCGATTTACTAATATTGTCTTCAATAAATCCAGACACTTCGCCACTTACATTCATCAGAAATGACAAATGATAATGTAGCTTTTAACATAAGTCTCTTCATGTAAGTACAAAAGGAAATCTCTTGCTTTGGACTAATCTTTCCTTATCTGGGGAATTTTTTGGAAAGAAACAAAAAGCTTATGTTTCTTTTTCAGCATATGCATAAACAGAACAAAATAAAAACAGCAAGCTTTAATATCTTTCTCATTTTAATCTTGCTAAAAAATATTTAATCATTTGTATAAAAATATTGCAAGCAAAAAAAGAGTATTGTGGTACAACTCAATCAATTTAATAAAAATCAGTGGATGAGTGAATTTCATGTACATAAATTATACCTTGATAAAGTTGTTTTTAAAAGTTCTAAATCAAAGGTGAACCAAACGAGTATTTCATTCAAAGAAGTCCATTGGGGGGAAAAAAAAAACATATCACCCATCAATTCCTAATCAATGTTACTAATTACCTATTTGATCTCCACATGATCATTATTACCATATATTTATGGATCACTGTTCAGTTTGCAAAATTCACATGACAACTCTGTGAGGTGAACACCTGAGCTATTATTACTCTGATATAGCAAGTTTTTAAAAACTGGCAACTGACTTGCCTAAGAGTCACAGGACTATTAAGTATCCATCCAAAAGCAAGCCCAGTTCTGTTGAACCTAATTCTTCTCAATCAGCACTGTTCTTCCCTCTAAATCATTTTAAAACAAATTTCCTACCTACCATTGCATTCAGGAAAACTTTGCTCGTTGGCGAGAGTACTTATAAAGTCATCTAACTCCACCATTCCATTCTCTGTTTTTAAAAAAAGAGTTTAGATTATACATTCTGGTGTATTTTTGCATACAGGTAAATTTACATTTTAACACAACTATTTTTAAAATTTACTTGATCCTTCATTTCATCATCCTATTTCTCCTTCATGTCATGTCTCTTATAATTCTTTCTAGATTAGGTCAGTTCATTTGGACAATTATTGGGAGCATATTAGTGCCAAGAACCATGCTAGGCACCAAGAATACAAAAATAAGAAAGACACAGTCCCTGATTTTTCAATATCTATTACATGCAAAGGACTGAGTTAGATACTAATTTCTTAACAGATCTAGGAAAAAAGAAACATATCCATACAGACAGACCACGAGAGAGTTAAGGAGTCTATTTCATACCATCTTGAAAACCCACTCAATATGCTATCCATTAAGACACCTTAACAATACTAACCAGCCCTGACAAAACCAAGTATCTCCATCTCTATCTCCCTAGTATCCATGTGGTCCAAAGTTTTACCTATGTTTAGATATAAACCCTCACAGTGATCATGTCAAGCAGCAAAAAGGACTCAATAGTTTTAGTGCCACCCACTCTTTATATAATTTTTAAGTGAATCTTCTTTCTGATTTACCTTAGCTAAGAAATTGTGCCCTGATTCTGAGGATTCACTTTTAATGTTATTCTCAAATCAGTCTTTCCCCAAAATGTCACCTCCTTCCTCTCCTCAATTGAACTTCGGTTGTGGAAAAGTCTTAGTCACTGATAAAAATAACTTCTCTAGTATAAAAACCCTTCCTAGAAACTTAAACTCTGCTTTTAACTTAGGCTGGCAACTGGGATACGCCACTCAACATCTAAATGTTAACTGCTAAGCATACCTGGCTCTAAATTCCCCCATATTTTGTAATCTCCAATTATTAATCTTTGGATCCTTGGGTTATTTGCGTAGAGATTTCCATACCCCTTAGATATTTCTATCTTACTGTCTGAACCTCGCTACAACTGGATCAGTCTCCCCAGTACCACCCTACTATTAATAGGCACAGCTAGGGGATAGTGATGAAGAGCTTTACTGAAATGATCCGGAAATATGAAAGGCCTACATGCTCCAAACCAATCCATTTGGTCAGAACTTATAGGATTTTTTTTTTTTTACTATTTTCCATTTTTATATCTGAATTTTCTTTAGAATGACCCATTCCTAATTTCTAATTGAGAGGAATTCCTCCAATATTTAATACTATCCCATAAAAATACCTAACTTTCTCAGAAACTTCAGTGTTATCAGTCTCTCACCATTTCTACTAGTGTCTGTCACAATCTTCTGGAATTCTTTATCTAATAAAGTAATTCCTACTGAAGGCAAAATAGACTGAAGTCCTTCTGCTGAAATGTAATTTTCTTGAAGTTTACTGATAGCTTCACAGAAGTTTTCTAAATATACAAAATGTAGAGAATTAGGCAACAGAATTCATGTGTCAAAAGCAATTAATACCCAAAATCTGTAGAAATTAAAGAAGTTTTATCTATTTTATATTACCTTATAGATTTTATAGGACTGCTTTTCTTTCCATATATCTGTTGTATAACATTATATTTAATCTTTCTCTTATAGCTCAAACACAGAACTGTCTTAACATTCTATAAACCTATATAATCTACTTGTTTGGGGGAACAGCCTGTTCCAGTGGCCCAGCCAATGCTGCTGGCTTCTGATTAAAATAAAATTAATGGGGCCAGGTATGGTGGCTCCTGCCTGTAATCACAGCACTTCGGGAGGCCAAGGCAGGTGGGTCACTCGAGGTCAAGAGTTCGAGACCTGCCTGGCCAACATGGTGAAATCCTGTCTCTACTAAAAATACAACAATTAGCTGGGCGTGATGGCGCATGTGTGTACCCCCAGCTACTCAAGAGGCTGAGGCAGGAGGATCACTTGAACCCAGGAGGCAGAGGTTGCAGTGCACTGAGATCGCACTCCAGCCTGAGTGTGTGTGTGTGTGTTTATATGTGTGTGTGTAAAATTAATGAGTCCAAGAAATAAAAACACCAAAATGTTTTGTTTAAATTGAAGAATTCCAAGCAAAACTGTAGAGTTCTTCACCCTCGCATTAATTTACTCTACCATGTTTTCAGTTCATAACCTTCAAAAAATAAAGTCTTAGAAGCAAATACACGTAGACGTCATGTGCTTCTTACTATGATGCACTGAGATGGTTGCAATATCACTTCTGAGGTAATCTGACCAAAAATGCATAATCTGAATTTATTCATGAAGGAATAAAAGAAAAATCCAAAATGAAAGGTATTATACAAGACAACTAGTCAATACTCTTCAAAAGTATCAAGGTCATGAAAGATTGAAGAAGCATCCCAGATTGAAGGAGACTAAGGAAAAGTGACAACTAAATGTAGTGGGTAATTCTGGATTAGATTCTGGAATTGAAAAAGAACATTTATGGAAAAACGACAAAATTTGAATAAGGTCTGTAGATCAGTAAGCAGTATTGCATCAGTATTTCCTGGTTTAGATCATGTCCTGATGGAAATGTTTGTACTACTTTTGTGACTCTTAAGAAAGTAAAATTATTTAAAAGTGAAAAGTTAGGATTTTTAATGTAAATCATACAGGCAGTCATATTCCATAAAATTCCAATTACCATCAATTTGTTTTGGGAAGTTATGCCAGATAAACTATCACATACTTCTCTATATTCAGAACATTAAATATGGCAGTGGTAGGTGACATCATTTTATTTTAGTGACACGAGAAAGGTAGATACCACTTTCTTCTGACAGCCTCTTCTACCCATGTCTGTCTGCTGTTTCATTATTCCTTTAACCCAAGGTTTTAATTCTTATTGAAATAAAAATAACTCTCAGAAATACAAATGTGGCACAAAGTAGCAGCAGTGCCTTGGTAAAGGAATCAGAAACAGGATGATCATCACTGTGCCTCCTTAATAGATCACATTCCTTTTTTCCATTGAGTTATTTGAATTTGCACTAAGGTATGAATCACAAATTTTTCACTAAACAATCATTTTATCTATTACATTAAATACTAAATGTGATATGAAAGTCAGTGAGTTTTTAAAAGAGAATAAATAAATATGACTTAAGCAACTTCAGCAGAGGACTACAAGAAATCTTTAATTGGGTTCCATACACACTGCTTCTGTGATGAAATACAGAGAGAGAAAATATATTGATTGGGAAACCATTGCTTATCTTTGAGAAAAATCATAAAGACTTGGAGACCTAGATATATAGTATTATTTTTTTCCTGATATTCTCCTTCCATAAGAGATAATACCTGAAGTACTATATTATATATTTAAATTACAGCACTCTAAGCAAAAATTTCACATAGATTTCCTACTTGTTTAAATATTTAATAAATTACAAAATAAACATTTCCAAAAGAAGCCAGGCCTTCTACTTTCTAGGGAATATTAATGACTCCAATTAATCACTGAATAAGTTTCTCAGGAAAAGTTAAACTCCTCCCTAAAGAGGACATCTGAAACGGAATTATCATCAAAATCACAATATTATATCCATTGGTCTATGTGTCAGAAGTGGCAGGCCAGACTTGGCGGCTCATGCCTGTAATCGCAGATCCTTGGGAGGCCAAGACGGGAGCACTACTTGGGGCCAGGAGTTCAAGACCAGCCTTGGGAGCATAGTGGGACCCCAACTCTATGAAAAAAAAAAAAAAGCTAGCTGGGTGTGGTGGCATGCGCCTATGCTCCCAGCTACACGGGAGGCTGAGGAGGTGGGAGGATCACTTGAACACAAAAGGTCGAGGCTGCAGTGAGCTAGGATCATGCCACTATACTCCAGCCTGGGTGACAGAGTGAGATTCTGACTCAAAAAATAAATAATAAACAAACATATAATTCAGTGGCATTAATCACATTTACAAAGGTGTACCACCATCACTACTGTACGTTTCCAGAATTTTTGCGTAGGCATGGTGGTTCACGCCTGTGAATCCCAGCACTTTGGGAGGCCAATGCAGGGGGATTGCTTGAGGCCAGGGGTTTGAGACCAACCTGGGCAACCCTGTGTCTATAAATAATTTTAAAATTAAAAAAAAAAAGAAGTGGTGGTTACCCAGGGTGTTAACAATTGAAATGCTTACAACTATCTAATAATTGACTCATTCTGTTCATTTCTGTGATGACTGAAGAACTCGAGAAGCTAGATTAATATTTACCCAGAGTATTAATTGCAGTTTTTTCCGTAGACGAAACCTGCTTTAGGAGGCTGGAACGCTTTCTTACAGTTGGCTTCTGAAGTTTTGGGATACTAGAAATATCACTTTTATCCAGCGACTTACTGAGGCTTGTACTACTCTTCAAGCTTTGTGGTTTAGACTTTGAGTCATGAATTTCACCCTTCTCTGAATGTTTTTTAAAGTTTATGCCATTCTTTGAATATGGTTCTTGGACTCCTACATTACTGCTGCTGACCCCATCCAGAAATTTTCTTATTTGCCAAGTATTTTTTGATCTTTTAGATTCAAGGTCATCGTTCTCCATAATTTTGCTATAATATTGGTTGCTTTTGTTATTTAACTTTTTGGATATTGAAGGTTCAGGGAGTTTGGAAGATAAACTGTTTTTCTTCTTATATTTTAGATAGCATCCTGCTATACTTGATAACTTTCTGTCTGAAGTAATTTCATCCAAAGGTGATTCTTCTGTAATTGCTAAATAAGAGAAATATACAATTATTTCATTTACCTGTATAATCTGCAACACATTTCAAAACTAACAACTAAGTCCTCATGAAAACTATTCAAGAAATTATTAGTTGCTTAAACATATAAAACAAACCAAAAAAATTAAAGAACTGACAGTCAAAAGATTGGACCATTAACTAGGTCAAATATAATGTGCTGCTTTAATATATTTACATATTCCCATCCAATGCTATTTAAAGTTACACTGAAACTAAAACGATAGCCTAATGAAGCATATGGTTCTCATTCCCCACTCTTTCCCAATTGACAAAGGTTATAGACTAATAAGCTAATACAGACAGATATTCCTTACTTATAAAAGTACAGAACTATGAGGAAAGGGGAGATTTGATTTATAAAATTAGAACTTAAGTAATTACTCTCCTAAATATTCTTGGTATTTGTGGAGGAAAAAATAACTTCATATATAACACAACAGCTTTAGAAAAATATTAACACAATGCCCCAAACTAGGACTTCATTTACAAAATTTATCTGATGTTTCAGAATCTTATCTTACATTTGAATAACACATTTTAAAGCATTTCAAATGTTATAATATTTGATCCTCAAAACAACTCTATGAGACTGTCAAGCAGCAGCAGTATAATCTCAACTATGAATAAATTTTGCCTAGAGGAAATAAAAAAGTTTCTTATTTTAGACTCTATGAGAATGAACAATTGAAAATAAATAAATGAAAATATTCGAATATTAAAGTCTGAAAATACTTAAAGATGGTGCTATATATGTATCTCTAAGTACACTATCTAACAGATAAATAGGTTAGTGAGCAGGTAAAAATATAATCTTTGACACTTCTGATTTAGGCTTTTGGACCACACCAAACAGCCTGCCCAGAATCTCTGATTCTGACTGATTAAGGGCTTTCCCAGTCCTTCAAATGCAGAGACATCAACATAAGGCAACAAGAAACATGAAAAATCCAGGAGACATAATACTACCAAAAGAGCACAATAATCTCCTGATAGCTGACCCCAAAGAAATGAAGATATAGAAACTTCCTGACAGAATTCAAACTAATTGTCTAGAGAAAGTTCAGGGAATAAAATTAATGACATAGAGAGAAAAAAATTCAATGAAATCAGGAAAACAATAAATGACCAAAAATAGAATTTTACAGAGACATTGAAATTACACAAAAGAAAATAAACAAAAAATCAAGATTTGAAAAGTGTAATGAAAGAAATGGAAAATACAATAGAGAACATCAGCAACATAACTGATCAAGTACAAGAAAGAATCTGTGAACCTGAAGACAAATTATTTGAAAATACATAGTCTGAGGAGAATAAAAGAAAAATAATGAAAAATAATGGGGAAAGCTTACAGGATTTATGGGACAGCATCCAAAGAGAAAATGGTCAAGGTATAAGAGTTTATGGAGGAGAAGAGAAAGACAAAAGAGTAGAAAACTTACATAAACAAGAACAGAAAACAATCCAAATTTGGGCAAATATGTAAATATCCAGGTACAGGAAGGCCAAATGCCTCCAATCAGATGAATTCAAACAAGACTACACCAAGACATATTATATTCAAACTGTCAAATATCAAGAACAAAAGGGAGATTCTGAAAATAGCAAGAGAAAAGTAAATAAGATATACATTCCAATAAGGAGAGCAAATTTCTCAGCAGACACCTTATGGGTTCATAGAGAATGGAAAATATATTCAGAGTACTGAAGGAAATAAACTGCCAACCAATAATACTGTACCTAGAAAAACTGTCCTTCAGAAATGATAAAGACTTTCCCAGACAAAAGCTGAAAGAGTTCATCCTCTAGATTTGTCTTACATGAAATGTCAAAAAGAGTTCTTCAAGCCAAAAGAAAAAGATGCTGTTTAGTAACACAAAAACATATAAATGTGTAAAACTCACTGGTAAAGGTAAGTACACCAAGTCAGAATACACTAATACTGTAATGGTGGTGTGCACTTCACTTACATAGTATGAAGGTTAAAAATAATAAAAGCTGGCTGGGTGCTGTGGCTCACGCCTGTAATCCCAGCACTTTGGAAGGCCGAGACGGGCGGATCAGGAGGTCAACAGATCGAGACCATCCTAGCTAACCCGGTGAAACCCCGTCTCTACTAAAAATCCAAAAAATTAGCTCTGCAAGGTGGTGGGCGCCTGTAGTCCCAGCTACTCCGCAGGCTGAGGCAGGAGAACAGCGTGAACCTGGGAGGCTGAGCGTGCAGTGAGCAGAGATCGCGCCACTGCACTCCAGCCTGGGCGACAGAGCGAGACTCCGTCTCAAAAAACAATAATAATAATAATAATAATATCTACAATGATTTGTTAAGGGAGACGATATATAAAAATCTGTAAATTGTGACATCAAAAATTATAAATGCAGAAGGAGAGACGAGGTAAAAGCATAGTTTGTTTATGCAAGCAAAGCTAACTTGCTATCAGCTTAAAATTGCCTGTCATAACTACGAGATATTTTGTAAGCTTCAGAGTAGCCACAAATCAAAAACCTACAGTAAATAAAAGATAAAAAGGAAAAAAATCAATAGAGAAAAATCAATCATAAAAGAAGAGAAAAATAAGGAAACAAAGGATCTATTAAACAAGCAGAAAACAATTAACAAAATGGCAGTAGTAAAATCCTTCCATATCAATAATCACCTTGAATGTAAATGAATTAAAATCTCCAAAGAAAAGACATAAAGTGCCATGTGGAACTGTGAGTCAATTAAATGTCTTTCCTTTATAAATTACCCAGTCTCAGGTATGTATTTATTAGCAGCATAAGAAAAGACTAATACAGCAACCAAAACAGTATATATAAAAATAGACATAGAAGCCGGGCACACCTTGTTGATTCTGGGTAGCCAGCGCGCAGCCCGAGCGTCAAGCGAGACAGCGCCCGGCGCGCCTTCTCCTCGGCATTGGCCACCGCCACCTCCCAGAACCTCCTCGTGCCCTCGCGTGCCAGGCCCGTGGCGGCCGGGATCCGCGGTTCACAGCATGTCCACCTCGGCCCCTGCTGCGGAGGGCGAGGGAACCCCCGCCCAGTCCGCATGCGAGAAAGAACCCAAAATGTCTGGTACCAGAGAGGAGACCGAGGAAGAAGAGGACGAGGACAACGATGAGGAGGAGGAGGAAAAAGAAAAGAGTCTCATTGTGGAAGGCAAGAGAGAAAAGAAGAAAGTAGCGAGGTTGACAATGCAAGTTTCTACCTTACAGAGAGAGCCATTTACAATTGCACAAGGAAAGGGGCAGAAACTTTGTGAAACTGAGAGGATAAATTTTTTTCTAAGTAAGAAGAAAACCGATGAACTTAGAAATCTACACAAACTGCTTTATAACAGGCCAGGCACTAAGAATGTGGGTCAGTTCAGTGGCTTTCCGTTTGAAAAAGGAAGTGTCCAATACAAAAAGAAGTAACAAATGTTGAAAAAATTTAGAAATGCCATGTTAAAGAGCATCTGTGAGGTTCTTGATTTGGAGAGATCAGGTGTAAACAGTGAACTAGTGAAAAGGATCTTGAATTTCTTAATGCATCCAAAGCCTTCTGGCAAACCATTGCCAAAATCTAAAAAAACTTCTAGCAAAGGCAGTAAAAAGGAACGGAACAGTTCTGGAATGGCAAGAAAGGCTAAGCGAACCAAACATCCTGAAATTCTGTCAGATGTATCTAGTAGTGATGAAGATGAAAAGAAAAACAAGGAAGAGTCTTCAGATGATGAAGATAAAGAAAGTGAAGGGGAGCCACCAAAAAAAAGACAGCCAAAAGAGGAAAACCTAAACAGAAAGCTACTTCTAAAAGTAAAAAATATGTGAAAAGTGTCAATGTTAAGAAAGCAGATGGCAGCACCACCAAGAAGAATCAAAACAGTTCCAAAAAAGAAAGTGAGTCTGAGGACAGTTCAGATGATGAACCTTTAATTAAAAAGTTGAAGAAACCCCCTACAGATGAAGAATTAAAGGAAACAATAAATTACTGGCCAGTGCTAACTTGGAAGAAGTCACAATGAAACAGATTTGCAAAAAGGTCTATGAAAATTATCCTACTTATGATTTAACTGAAAGAAAAGATTTCATAAAAACAGCTAATGTAAAAGAGCTAATTTCTTGAGATAGAGGACAGAGAAGATGACTCGTTCCCATAGATTCGAAGATCTGATTTATACCATTATACCAGCAAAGAGAATGTATTTCCTTTTCTAAATCCTTTTTAAGCAACGATAGAACTTACTGCTGACCTCATTATCTTGAGTGTTATGTGAATCTGAGTTTGCTATTTTAAATTGCATTTCTATGCCATTTTTAGTTAAAATCTTGCATGGCATTAATTAATCTTGCTTTTATAGTTGTATTTTGTACATTTTGGGTTTCTTTATATAAGGTCATAGATTCTTGAACTGTCGTGGTTTTTAGTGCACTTAATATTAGCTTGCTTAAGGCATACTTTTAATCAAGTAGAACAAAAACTATTATGACTGGGATTTATACACACAGAGATTGCAGTATTTAGTATATGAAATATTTTGAATACACATCTCTGTCAGTGTGAAAATTCAGTGGCAGTGTGTCCATCATATTAAAAATATACAAGCTACAGTTGTCCAGGTGACTGAATTGGAACTTTTCTCCTGCATGTGTATATATGTCAGATTGTTAGCATGACAAAAGTGATAGGTGTTATTTTTGTATTTTTAAAAAACAATTTGTTGCATATAAAGTTTTTTATTTCTTTTGTGCAGACCACTTTTTAAACTCACATAGGTAGGTATCTTTACAGTTGTAGACTATGGAATGTCAGTGTTCAGCCAGACAGTATGATGGAGCAGGGAAAGTCAATTCAGTGATGAAACACTGAAGGAACAGTTATCCTGCTTTGCTCGAAAGTGTCATCAATTTGTAATTTTAGTATTAACTCTGTAAAAGTGTCTGTAGGTACGTTTTGTATTAAGGACAGACCAAAAATCAACATATCAAAGCTTCAAAAACTTTGGGAAAGGGTGGGATTAAGTACAAGCACACTTGGCTTATAGTAAATGAACCAATTTTTATTAACTGCTTTTGCCCATATAAAATGCTGATATTTACCGGAAACCTAGCCACCTTCATGATTATGATTAAAGTACCAGATTATAATGCCAGAATATAATGTGCAAGTAATCGTGGATATCTCTGACAGAGTGTGTCTCAAAAATAATATACTTTTACATTAAAGAAATTTAATGTTTCTCTGGAGTTGGGGCTCTGGCTTTTAAAGTTTGGCTAATCAGTGTTGATTCTAGATGATCAACATAATGGACCACTCCTGAATGAGACTAATTTTGTCTTTCAATTTACTGTCTTAAATCAGTTTATTAAATCTGAATTTTAAAACATGCTGCTTATGACAGAATGACACATTTGATGTACCAATTAAGTGTTGAAAAATATCTTTGCATCATAGAACAGAAATATATATGTTGAATGTTAACAGGCATTTTCACAGGTTTGACTTGTTTGATAGTTACTTAGACACTAGGGAAAGGTAAATAGAAGTGAACAAAATAAGCAACTAAATGAGACCTAATAATTGGCCTTTGATTTTAAATATTTAATTTGTTCTTATAAATCTTGTCAATAAAATTAATCTAAATCAAAAAAAAAAAAAAAAAAAAAAAAAGCCGGGCACAGTGGTTCACACCTATAATCCCAGCACTTTGGGAGGCCGAGGCAGGTGGATCACCTGAGGTCAGAAGTTCAAGACCAGCCTGACCAATATGTTGAAACCCCGTCCCTACTAAAAATACAAAAATTAGCCAGGCATGGCCATGCATGCCTGTAATCCCAGCTACTCAAGAGACTGAAGCAGGAGAATCGCTTGAACTCAGGAGGCAGAGGTTGCAGTGAGCTGAGATCGCACCACTGCTCTGCAGCCTAGGTGACACAGCATGACTCCATCTCAAAAAAAATGGACACAGAGACCAATGGAACAGAATAAAGGACCCAGAAATAAAGTCACATATTTACACCCAACTGATCAACTGTTGGTTTATGCCCAACAGAGCAACAAAGCCAACAAAGCAGTCAAGAATGTACACTGAGGAAAGGATACCCTCTTCAATAAATGGTGCTGGGAAAAGTGGATAACCATATGCAGAAGAATGAAATTAAACCCCTATCTCTCATCATATACAAAAAACAACTCAAGCTGGATTAAAAACTTAAACATAAGCCCTGAAACTAAAAAACTGTTTGATGATAACATACGGAGAAGTCTACAGGACATTGGTCTAGGCAAAGATTTTATGACTAAGATCTCAAAAGCACCAGCAACAAAAACAAAAATAGACGAATGAGACTATATTAAACCAAAAAGCTTCGCACAGCAAAAGAAATAACAGAATGAAGAGACAACCTCTTGAATGGGAGAAAATATTTGCAAACTATTCATCTGAGAAGGGATTAATATCCAGAATTTATAAGGAATTCAAACAACTCAACAGTGGGGAAAAAAAAAAAAAAAACCTTTAAAAACTGGGCAAAGAGCCAGACGTGGTGGCTCACACCTATAATCTCAGCACTTTGGGAGGCTGAGGCAGGTGGATCACCTGAGGTCAGGAGTTCAAGACCAGCCTGACCAACATGGTGAAACCCTCTCTCTACTAAAAATACAAAACTAGCTGGGCATGGTGGCATATGCCTGTAACCCCAGTTACTTCGGAGGCTGAGGCAGGAGAATCACTTGAGCCCAGGAGGCAAAGGTTGCAGTGAGCCAAGATCGCGCCACTGCACTCCAGCCTGGGCAACAAGTGCAAAACTCCATCTCAAAATAAATAAATAATTAATTAATTAATTAATAACTGGGCAAAGAACATGCATAGACATTTCTAAAAAGAAGACATGTAAATAGCATTTTGAGTATTATATTTTATCTCCCTGATTTAAGAGGGTAAATTATTCAGAGGTTTTCAAAATCCTTTATAAAACTTATAAATTAAGATTTAATGTAAAGACTTTAATTATAAACAAAACTTGTCATAGCAACAAGAGGTCACTTACGAACATCCTCATACTGTTCCTGTAGCTCATTCAAAATAAATATAATATCCCCAATATCCACCATGTGGTTACCTGTAATAGAATAAGTTCAAATACTGTATTTACTTTTGAACATAGATATATCTGCCATCCTATTCTAACATGAAAACAACACAGAATGTGTGGCAAGTAGGAACAAAGAGCCAACTATTACAAGTTCTGAATAGAATCTGAAATCATGAATTGATAACTCAGTACACACTAAAACATAAGAGTAAGGCCATGGTCTTTTCTCCTTAATAAAAGAGTTTTTCATCAAAAGAAATAGTCATATTTTAAGCTCTCATGCTAATCAGGATATTTTCTCATTTTACATGTTTTTTAGAGTTTATTACAGGTATTTACTTACTCTTTTGACTTCATTTCTAGATTGTGAACTCCTCAAGAACAGAGGATGTGTTTTTCATTTGTTTCCCCAATGCCTCGCAAAGCACCTACTTCTTATCACTAAAAATTATTTTTGACTGAACAAAATATACAGAAGGCAATAAAAAACAATGCAATTCTACATAGTGAATAGCAGACAATGATTTACTTTGTACCTTCTCCATGTCCAGCACTCTCATAACTTCCCACTATTCCTGCCCCTGCCCATCAAAGACCATTTTTCTTCTTGGATAATGCATGAATGAGGATGTGTTCAGATGCAGTGACCTTGAATAATGTCATTTCAATTGTGCACAGAGATAGAAAACGCTTTGCTCAATAATTCTTGCCTCCAAATATTTGATTTTGTTTGCCATCCAAGATGAAAAAGACTGAAAATTTACTTATCTAACTATAATAGTGATTTTTTTTTCTTCAGTCTATTCATAAAAAATCAACTGTTCAATAATATGCATAAGTGAAAACTCTGAGAGGAAGAAGCAAATTTTTATTGTTTTCCACAGACAGGAAGATAAGTTTATTTTACTGTCCAATTATTTCATTTAAAAAGTTTAATGTTTGATAAACTTTTGGTATCATAGAAACCTTTCAACATCTACAATGACATATTATTACTATGCACAACTTCAAAAACAAATGCCTCCAGCTCCAAGTAAAGTGATGTTGAACATCCTGACTATAGTTCAGCTGTAGGAAATTTCTTGGATTGCCAATGGTTTCCTTGCCTTGGAAAAAAATACACAATTGAAAAATATAAATAAGACCTTCAATGAGTTGAGAATTATAAAAATGCTATCTGAAGTTCAGTCATCTAGATCTTAGGAAGTTTGCAGTAGCTATAAGAGTTCAACAAGCAAAATAAAACCCTGTGGATATTTAAACTTCAGTCATCCAGGAGGTCCTATAGGTTCACAGTTGGTCTATCAAAAATAAAAGCTATTCCTATTGTGGTAGAACTTGGTATCAGGTTCATATACCATTTTTCACCAGCTCATGAACTCCATTCTCATCGATGATTAAAGATGCATGGAATTCTACATCTGTACATAACTTTCTATTCCTTCCTCAGCATTAGAGATAAGAGGAGAGATTTCACACTGGATTGGTACATCATTGGCATCCTTTAAGTGGGAAATTGCTGGAAGATGAGAGCCATTTTCATCTATAAAGTGACCCCTGCATTGAGAACCCAGCAATAATGAAAGTGTGCCTTGCGGTAGTAAAATTGTCTTTCCCATTCTGACTGTCAGCATTCTTTAGTGTGGAAAAGTCATCTTCCCATAATATTTCATAAACCACAAACTTCTTTGCAAACTAGAAGATGTCAAAGACAAATTTTTCCATACTGATTCCACTGGGTTTATCTGGCTTAATTAAGTGCTGTTGGGTATCCACATAAGGAATCTTCTTTTGAGCCACATGGTGCTGCAACTGAGGTTCATAAACATTGACAACATCCTCAGAAATGGTACGGTGAATAAATAGTTGGCAATATTCTCCACATTGAACGGCAATCATCCATTTGAGCTTCGTTTTTGAGCTGTTGCCAGGGAAACATCACTATATTCTACCACCTGGTAAACTCCATCCACTCGGCAAACCACTCCAACTGGTTCTGCAGGGTTTGTTTTCTCTACCACCTTTGCTCCACAGTCTGCTCCTTTCTGAATGCAAAATCCAATGAACCGTGGGCCTGCCACTTTTACTAATATGTTGTCAACACAATAGACATGAATGCTCCAAATGCCTCTTTGCACCATATCCTCCACAATATGCCAGGCTGCAAGAGCCCAATAAAGACCACCATTCTCATGTGGAGCAATAGAAACTTTGTTCTTCTCTTCCAAAATAATTTGCCCATCAAAACTCATGGCAGGGAGCATTCCTTGCTGAAAAAAAGATTATATTTTCTTTTCTTTTTAAACCAAAGTACTTGTGCTTGGTGAAGAACTCCTTGTAGATTCCGCTGTTCTGCCACTGATCATTATATGGAATCATGCATTTGTTGCCATAATATTTTTCAGCTAACTATTGTAGCTTCAAGATATGCTCTGCTTGAATCTGAAAAAGTGTCTTATGGGATGGCAAACCAACATCATACATCCCCTTTGGATATGCAATGAGTCTAGTCCCTTGTCCACCAACTAGAAAAACTGTTACTTTGTTCTGAGAAATCTG
Organism: Macaca thibetana thibetana; assembly: GCF_024542745.1. Classification (NCBI taxonomy): domain Eukaryota; kingdom Metazoa; phylum Chordata; class Mammalia; order Primates; family Cercopithecidae; genus Macaca; species Macaca thibetana. The sequence continues at coordinate 77,693,121 of NC_065593.1, forward strand.
GAAAAGTTCTTTGCTTTCCCAGGCCTGGAGCTGATCTAGCTTCCCTGTAGCACTGCCCAGTACCTCTCGAGGGACAAGTTCCATTCACGCATCCACCTTTTCTTGATGAGAGGACTGGTTAAATCCTTCAATGGCCTTTTAGAAGAAGAAGTTCAGTTCCTCAAAGTTGAAGGCCTAGAGCTCTGCATAAAGTTCTACCTGTTGGGCTTCTTCAAGCTCACTCCAGACACGTAGTGGGTGTTCTTGCTCAGCTTTGGACAACCTGAGTTTGAGGTCATTAGTGTTCATAATGCTCTGATAGCCAAGCTTTGTGAAAATAGGGATGCAATGCATGAACCTACAAAGCTTCCTCAGTGCGACCACAGCTCCACCCGGCTCCTTCTGCGCTGGCGTCCTGTGTCCCCTCTGAATATATACCCTCATCCTGGGCCATGGCAGCTGGGTGGGGCAGGCCGGGACCAGGGCCAAGGGGAGTGGCCCAGCCACCCTGCCCCTCTTGCCGCGACGAGAAGCAAATATTTAAATCAAAGAATAGTATCATTTTGGTGTTGGGTCCACCTGATTCACTCTGATTCTCTGAAAATTGGTAAACTATGTATTTCAGGTGCAGGCCTTTAAATCACTGCAAAGCAAGTACTATGTGTTTGAACCAATCAAAGAAATGCTAGACAAAATTGGTGCTAAAGTGCCTTCTGATTAGAGATTGCTTCCTACATTCTGGTTTCTTATTTCCTTGGTATTTATCCTCATCCTAGTTTTGATTATAGTTCTAACACTTCCCGTAACCTCCCCCAGTAACTGGCACTTACGGTAGATTGATTGCATGTCCCATGTTCTTAGATCATAGCTTAAGTCCTAAGACAACTCAAAGCTTCTTCAACCCACAAGCTCTTGAATCTGATCATTAAAAAGTATTCTGTTAGACCATACATGTATTAATCCAGTGGAAAAGGCCATCTTGCTTTTACCTGCTCTTCATTTAGAAAACTCCTTTCTCTGAACAGAAGTCCAGCCTCAACTAATAAGAGTGTGGTAGTCAACCATGTTCACAGATTCATTAGCTCTTGCTCAAATTTATTCCTTGCATCTATGCAATAATAAACACCTATCATGAAACTCCCAAACAAATATTACCTACTTAAATAGTCCCTAGTGGCCGAAGACACATTCCAGAATCTGAAATGACGATCTTGGTCCCTATCTGACTTAGCAAAACCTTAAAGAATGATTCCTGGTTGAAACTAAGGCAATCAATACGGTCATAGGTATCATTTATTTCCTAAGGGAAGCTCAAAACAGCCTCCTACTCTAAGGTATATAATTCTGGAAGAAATTCATCCTGGAAAACACAACTACCTACTGTGAGAGGGAAAAAAAATGATCCTAATTATTAAGGTCATATATGCAAGGCAACATTACTCTGAAGGTACTAAGTGACCATTAACACTACATTTCTGTAATCTTCAGGTAGCTCCACAATATCAAAAGCCTCCTCTAGTAAAAACTGCACTAGTCACAACTTTCCAACCAGTTCAATTTTTCAGATCTCTAACCTCCATGAGAGAAAAAAAAACTGCTATACCAATACACTATTTCAGAAACCAAAATACCTGACCCTCTAAGAACTGCCATCAGCTGATTTTCCATATGGCACTTCTTGCCATATGTAAATAAAGCAAATCCTCCTTGGACTTTCCTGAAAATTTCAGAGGCATAATTCCTTCTCCCTCATTGTGAACACCTATAAAGATGAACATATTATCTACCTATCATCTTCAACAATATACCAAATACAAAAATAAGATGCTAGAACAGTACCTGCAGTGCTGTCTTCTTTTAGCAGGATAACTGTGTTATATTATTTCTTACTGCAAAATTCTGCTACAGAAAAATTAACATCTCCTACCTGGGTAACCCAAAATTGTTGGCATCCTGGGGTTAACTTTTCCTTTAACATTAAAATAGCTCAGACCCCAGAGCATACACTAACATAAATCAATACCTTGACCAAAATTTGAGGATTCCTGAGTCATTTGTACTCTTTTTGTTTATTTTAGGTTTGTTTCTCTATTCCCATGGACTCTTGATCTCACTCACATTATTGCCTTCTACAGGTGCAATCCTCTTTCTGCCCCAAGAAGATCCAACATAGAACCCATAGGTCTTTATCCTTGAAATCTCCCCACCAACAATATTAATACAAGTTTATTGTATATAACCAACTTTTACTGGTAATTTGCAATTGATGGGAGTAAGGGAGTTCTTAAGAAGCACAGCAAGCAACTACATACTATAGTCCTAAAGTTCTGTGGTTACTCTACCCTCACTCACTCTTAGGTTCTATCCATCTTCTTCCTCCACTACTGAGCCACCACTATATTTCAAATCAAATTCCTGTTGCTTTCTTATGTACAGTACTTTACCTTATCTTTTTGCTCAATCTAGATGTTTCCCAGTATGTTTTAACTCTCATAATCTAATATATCTATTAAGATGATTTTCCTGGTCAAAAGATAAGGACGTTCCTTATGAGAAATTTTGCCTCAAACTGCAGCCAGCTTGTTTATATGATAAAATGAAGAATATTTTGTTCTTTCTGATTGGAAGATGTGGCATGAGGAATCACAATTATCCACTCATTCAACAAATATTTGTTGAGCGGTTAATATGTGCCATAAGCACCATGCTAGTTATTGAAGATACAATATTAAGCTAAAGCAGACATGATATCTGCTCACCTGATGCTCAGTCTTATTTGAAACACCAATGTCAATCCAACAAAAATACAAATTTCAATTGTGAATCGTGCTATGAGAGTGTATAACATGAGAATCTGACCTACTTAGAGAGGTCTGGGAAAACATCCCTGAGGAAAAGACAGTTGAGTTTGGATCTAAAGTATAAGTAGGAATTGACTTACACTTTAAGGGGAGAGAAAGGTTCAAGGAAGAGAAATGAACACATGCAACAGCCATTTGGCAAGAAGGGGCATGGTATGTAGTTGAAACTAAGAAGGCACAGAGAGCAAGGGAGAATATGGTCTCAGATAAAGATGAAGATCTGGGTAAAAGCCAGAACATGCAAGGCCCTGTAAACCACACTAAAAGAGTTATTTATCCCAAGAGGTATTATTAGATTTCATGTGAGGAGAATAACATGATCAGACCTGTATTTGAACGAAGATCATTACGGCTGCACTGTAAAGGAATATAAGAGTGGATAGGGGTATATTTGTTAGGATGAACTGCAATGGTCCTGAGGAAAGGTTATGTGAACTTGGACTAAGATAGGAAGATAAAGAGAAATAAATCAGGCCGGGCGTGGTGGCTCAAGCCTGTAATCCCAGCACTTTGGGAGGCCGAGACGGGCGGATCACAAGGTCAGGAGATCGAGACCATCCTGGCTAACACGGTGAAACCCCGTCTCTACTAAAAAATACAAAAAACTAGCCGGGCGAGGTGGTGGGTGCCTGTAGTCCCAGTTACTCGGGAGGCTGAGGCAGGAGAATGGCGTAAACCCAGGAGGCGGAGCTTGCAGTGAGCTGACATCCAGCCACTGCACTCCAGCCTGGGCGACAGAGCAAGACTCCGTCTCAAAAAAAAAAAAAAGGAGAAATAGATCACATCTGTAATCCCAGCACTTTGGGAGGCCAAGGCAGGTGGATCACAAGGTCAGGAGATCCAGACCATCCTGGGAACATGGTGAAACCCTGTCTCTACTAAAAATACAAAAATTAGCTGGGCGTGGTAGCACGTGCCTGTAATCCCAGCTACTCGGAGGCTAAGGCAGGAGAACCATTTGAACCAGGGAGTCGGAGGTTGCAGTCAGCCAAGATCACACCACTGCACTAAAGTCTGGCAACAGAGAGGAGTAAAAAAAAAAGAGAGAGAGAAAGAGAGAAATGGAAAGACTTAAGAGATATCTATCTTATATACAGAAAAAAGAGGAAAAGTTCTTATAAAGATATATCGAAGACTTTAAATAAGGGAACTATTGCATGAGGAATAGAGAAGTAGAGTTGTCAAGGATGACTCTCAGGTTTCTACCTCACCCTTCTTGTGTCTATTCTAGGTGCCAAGCACTGTGATGTGTATATTTAATTCCTATAACAAGTCTATAAAATTAGTATCATTTGTCCAATATACCTCCCCAAATAAAGCAGGAGACCTGGAGACCGAGACCAGAACTCCACAAGCAAAAAGCAAAGTACTGCAGCTGTTTCATATATGATTTCTGTTGTTCCTGGTAGGGCATGCCCTAAAGGCTTAAGATTAGGCTTTAAAATCCCCATTTTACATTTTCATACCCCATCATATCCTTCCACTCATGCCTCACCCCAGAGCCCACCATACCTGACTTCTTAATAGAACTCCATGTGGCTGGATTCTATCTCCAGACCACATATCAGCAACCAAAAGCCCACTACAAAACCACCATTAATAAATGACAAAAACTAGTGGAAGCCCACTCAGAAAGATGTCATATCTGAGTATTTTTCTGCCATATTTACACAAACTGTTCCTTTGGCTTAAGATGTTTTTCTCACTCTTCGCTACCACCTTCAACTACTTAATTCATACTGATCCTTCAAAATTCAGCTCAGACATCAGTTCCTCTGATAATCTTTCCCCAAGGCTTCCAGTATGTATTAGCAGCCTATGTACACTCTATTATAGTATTTGCCATGGAGCATTTTAATTTTTGGTTTGCTTAGTTTTTTCCACACTTGAATGTGTGTTCCCTCAAAAAAAAAAGAAGAAGTGTGTTTTATTCATCTTTGCATCACCTAGCACAGTTCCAGGCATAGTAGATATTAAATGACTATCTGATTCATTAAGTGAATGAATCAGGCTGGGCCCAGTGGCTCATGCCTGTAATTCCAGCTACTCAGCAGGCTGAGGCAGGAGGATCACTTGTGGCCAGAAATTTGAGACCAGCCTAGGAAACATAGCAAGACCTCATCTCTACAAAATAAAAATTAGCCTGGCATGATGGCACACACCTATAGTCCTAGCTATTCAGGAAGATGAGGTGGGAGGATTACTGAGCCTAGGAGGTCAAGATTACAGCAAGCTATGATCACAACATTGCACTACAGCCTGGGCAACAGAGTGAGGCTCTAAAAATAATAAAATAATAAAATGAATCAATCAATTAATCACTAATTATTATAGGACATCCTCTGGTTACAAGTAAACATGTAATACAAAACACCTGCTAAATATTTTTATCATGTTTAAAGCAATCCGCATTGTACAGAGAGTAACTGAAGGGCATAGCAAAATTGTTTAATCAAAGCTACATAATAAAGTTGAGAATTCAAGAAATTTAGGTCTTCTAACTTGTGGAGTCAATGCCCTCGACACTACAAGAAACTACTTCTCCACAAAGACCAGAAATGACTTGGAAAAGAGATATAAGGCTGAATTCTTTTAAAATTCATTTTACTCTTTTACCAAACATACCAAACTATAACAATTTTAGAAACTTCTCACTTAATTTTTCTAGGCTATTTCTTACTATAGACACCAGTAAACAGTGTCAATGGCAAAAGATAAGAATCAAGAGAAAAAAGGAGAAGCAAAGGACAGATCGCAAAATTGATATCCAGAAAAAAAATGTATAAATACATGCACATATATATTTACATATATATTTCAATGCAAATAACTCACTGTCAATATAGGTATGTTTTATCACTTCTTCTAAAATTTCAGGGTTTATAGGGACACCCATGCTATCCAAAACACCAAATATTTCATCAGTTGAAACTCGACCACCTTTTATCCTACAGAAAATCTTCAAGGCATCCCAGAATGCTGCAAAAAACAAATTAGTATACCATGAGAATCAATAGCTTTTCTTGGAAAAGGAGGTGACTTTGTGTCAATAGCCTACTAAGGGAAAATAACCTTATATAAGCACGGGATTTTATAAATATTTATCAACAAGTAAATCACTGTTATAAAATAACTTTATAATAGTGACTAAAACATTGGTCTTTTTTTCTCCATAGGAATTTCATATTCTTATGTTAACAATCCTTAGCATATAAAATGAATTGAAAAGAACCTGGTCAGAAGGAAATATTCAGCGTGACCCTGACTAGCAAACCAAATCTGGGGCTCCCCAAGACATCTACTTCTGAATCTTAGATTCTATAATTTTAGAACAATTTAACTAAAATAAATTAAATACCAAATCACTTTATCATTTTCTAAAATTTGTAGTCACATCAGAGAGCTCAGTATATTTTTAATTTTAAAAAGAAAATATTCAGATAAATTATAATTTTCCACAAAAAAACTTCCTTAAGAATTAAACAGATTGAAAGCCGTGTTCAACTGCTAAATTTAAATTCTCCCTGACCACTACTAATTAGCCTTGACAAAAAAAAAAAAAAAACACAATTCCCATGATCAATTTCAGACAGAAAATCACATTATAGTCAGACTAGATTTTCTTGAAATTCATCATATAATAAACTAATGATTACTAAGTTCTTTGATAAGTACAATCAAGGAGAAAAAGCTGGGCATTATTTATTCATTCAATTAGTCTTTTATTAATTAATTAATTTTTTTAAGACAGAGTATCTCTCTGTAGCCCAGGCTGGAATGCAATCACACAATCTCAGCTTACTGCAACCTCTGCCTCCCCAGCTCAAACGATTCTCCCACCTCAGTCTGTTGAGTAGCTGGGACTACAGACACGTACTACTATACCCCGCTAACTTTTTTGTATTTTTGTAGAGATGGGGTTTTGCCATGTTGCCCAGGCTGGTCTCGAACTCCTGGGCTTAAGCGATCCACCCGCCTTGGCCTCCCAAAGTGTTGGGACTACAGGCATGAGCCACCATGCCTGTCCTCAACTACTCATTATTGATCAAGTTAACAAAAATAGCAAAGGAAGGGACCTCCAGAAACCATCTCCTCCATAAAAGCAATGAGAACTCTGGCAGAAATTATCAGAACCAACTTGTTTCAAAACTCTGAAAATAAGCCAAAGGCTTGCAGTTATCCGAGGAATTTCTTCAAGAAAAATGACTGAGTCTCAACAAGAACAGTGAGCTTTGTGGCATTTTAACTTGCCCAATTCCCGTCTACCCATCTCCAGGTTCCCTGGAGCATTGAAAACCAGTACTCTACAATCATGATGAAAATGTGTGTGTGCACTAATGAGGTGAGAAAGGCCTCTTTAAGCACAACTCAAAACTCAGAAGACATAAAGAAAAAATAATAAATTTTGTGATAAAATGTAACAGTCCCATTCCAAAAAACAAGGACACCATTTCAAAATTAAAAGAGAAACCATAGACTAGAAGAAAACACTTGTAACATACATAACAAAGGATTAATAGCCAGAATATGAAAACTCCTACAAATCAATGAGATGAACAATCTAGTTTTTTAAATGAAAAGTATATGTGAAAAGGCAATTCATACAAAAAATATATGAATGACCAGTAATTATATTAAAAGATTACTAATTTCATAATTGAAAAATACAATTAAACAAGATAGTTTCTGCAAATCAAGGTGGCAAAATTTCTTTTTCTCTTAAGAAAAAGATACTTGCATTTTTCCCTTTTATTTTTTTCTAGGGGGTCTCTTGATTTCTAACTGTATGCCTGATCTTTTTACTAGTTTCTATGAGACCTAGGTCCTTTGCTTCCACTCTGCCTAGTGATTGATAACTCATTTTGCCTTGACAAAACATAAATTATATGTATGTATGTGCATATAAAAAGAATTCTCGGGTCAGTATTAAATTGTAGCAATCTTAGAGGAGTTAAAGAAGGTCTTTCACATCTTTATACACATATATTGCTTGGATATTTTATTAAAACAATATATTCAAGAATTATGTGTGTTCTTTTAAAAGAAAAAAAAGAAACCTGAGAGTTCTTGATTAGTCTCAGAACACTATGTCCATAAACAGAAAATAAGGTCAAAATAGGAAACCAGGACTTGAAAAATCAAGGAATATAGGGAAGTAAATAAGCTATTCTAAGTTGTAATTCAAAAAGTGGTCCCTACGCGCTGTTCTGTCTGTCCAAGTAGAAGTTGCAAATTAGTCCTGCCTCCTATCCACCATTTTTCCCTATTGTCTGGATCTCAACTTACATTTTTTTCTGACTATAGATTTATATGTGTGTTTGGACTCCTAAGTACTGACCACAGATACATACATATAATTTATGTTTTGTAGCAGGGCACGGTGGCTCATGCCTGTAATCCCAGCACTTTGGGAGGCTGAGATGAGGCAGTGGATCACCTGAGGTTAGGAGTTCAAGACCAGCCTGGCCAACATGGTAAAATCCCACTTCTATGAAAAATATAAAAATTAGCCAGGCGTGGTGGTTTGCGCTTGTAATCCCAGCTACTCGGGAGGCTGAGGCAGGAGAATTGCTTGAACCAGGTAGGCAGAGGTTGCAGTGAGCGAGATCGCGCCATTGCACTCCAGCCTGGGCAACAAGAGTGATATTACATCCAAAAAAATAATAGTAATTTATGCTTTGTCAAGGCAAAATGAATTATCAAAAGGTCAAAATAGGAAACCAGGACTTGAAAAATCAAGAAACATAGGAAAGTAAATAAGCTATTCTAAGTTGTGATTCAAAAAGTGGTAAGCAGACACTCACATCGTGAACTTTTGTGCCAAGAACTACTGCAGGAACATACCAGGAAAGCCAAGAGAATCCACAGACCCCTTGAAAGAGGTGGATGCCCTTGCAGGCTCTGTGGGACAGCCAAGTAATTGTGAGTCTGCTTGCTTTCTCAGTGGGGAGGCTTGTAGCCTGGGGCAAGTTCTCATCCCTGCTCACTGCCTGCCTGGAAATAAACTGTGCTATAGGTGAAGCACAGTGGGAGTGACACCAGTCTTTCAGACTGTGGGCTGCGTGGAAGCTGAGTGAGGCCTATCACTGCTGGTTTTCCCCTACTTCCCTGGTGACCTGTCAGGCAGCAGAGGCAGCCATAATCCTCCCAGGAACATAACTCCATTGGCCTGGGAACCACACCCTCACCCCGACAGCAGCTGCAGCAAGGCCCACTCAGAGAGAGTTTGAGCTCAGACATGCCTAACCTGCCCCAACTGATGGTCTTTCTCTACCAATCCTGGTAGCAGAAAACAAAGAATATATCTCTTGAGAGCTCTATGGCCCTGCCCACCACCTGACCCTAGGGCAACCTTGTAATCTCCCTGTACTACTACAGCTGATGTGCTCTTGAAAGTGCCACCTCCTGGCTGGAGGCCAACCAGCACAAAACCAGCACGCTAAACAAAAATACAACCAAGGACCCTAACAGAGTCCACTTCATTCCCGTGCTTCCTCCATTGGTGCAGGTGCTGGTATTCACAGCTGAGAGACCTGAAGATGGAACACATCACAGCACTCTTTGCAGACACTCTCCAATACCAGTCTGGAGTCTGGTAGCTCCACTGGGTGGCTAGATCCAAAAGAGAAATAACAATCACTGCAGTTTGGCTCTCAGGAAGCCCCTTGTTCAGGAAGCCCTATGTCTCAGGAAGCCCCTAGGGAAGGGGAAGAGCACCAAATCAAGGGAGCACTCTGAGGGACAAAAGAATCTGAATAGCAGCCCTTGAGTCCCAGAGCTTCCCTCTGACATAGTCTACCCAAATGAGAAGGAACCAGAAAAACAATTCTGGTAATATGACAAAATAACGTTCTTTTACATCTCCAGAAGATCACACTCCAAAGTTTAGCAGCAATGGATACAAATCAAGATGAAATCTCTAAATTGCCAGAAAAATAATTCAGAAGGTCAATTATTAGGCTAATCAGGAGGCACCAGAGAAAGGTGAAGTCTAACTTAAAGAAATGAAAAAAAAAAAAGATACTGGATATGTATGGGAAAATCTCCAGTGAAATAATATAAATAAAAAACAATGATAACTTCTGGAAATGAAGGACACACTTAGAGAAATGCAAAATGAGCTGAAAAGTCTCAGTAATAGAATCAAATAAGTAAAAGAAAAAACTTCAGAGCATGAAGGCAAGGTTTTCTAATTAACCCAATACAACAAAAACAAAGAATAAAGAATTTTTTTAAATGAACAGGCCGGGTGTGGTGGCTCAGTCCTGTAATCCCAGCACTTTGGGAGGCCGAGGCAGGTGGATCATGAGGTCAAGAGATCGGGGCCATCCTGGCCAACCTGGTGAAACCCCGTCTCTACTAAAAATACAAAAATTAGCTGGGTTTGGTGGCATGCACCTGTAGTCCCAGCTACTCAGGAGGCTGAGGTAGGAGAATCATTTGAACCTAGGAGGCAGACGTTGCAGTAAGCCAAGATCGCATCACTGCACTCCAGCCTGGCAACAGAGCAAGATTCTGTCTCAAAAAAAAAAAAAAAAAAAAAGAACAAAGCCTCCAGGAAGTTTGGGATTACTTTAAATTACCAAGTCTAAGGATAATTGGTGTTTCCAACTATGCAGCCATAAAAAAGGATGAGTTAATGTAGGGACATGGATGAAGCTGGAAACCATCATTTTCAGCAAACTAATGCAAGGACAAAAAACCAAACACTGCATGTTCTCACTCATAGGTGGGAATTGAACAATAAGAACACTTGGACACAGGAAGGGGAACATCACACACTGGGGCCTGTCATGGGGTGGGGTGAGGGGGGAGGGATAGCATTAGGAGATATACCTAATGTAAATGATGAGTTAATGGGTGCAGCACACCAAAATGGCATATGTATACATATGTAACAAACCTGCACATTGTACACGTGTACCCTAGAACTTAAAAGTATAATTTAAAAAAAGAATAATTGGTGTTTCCAAAGCAGAAGAGAAATCTAAATGTTTGTTGAAACATATTTGAGGGAATAATCAAGAGAAACTTCCCCAACCTTGTGAGAAATCTAGATATCCAAATACAAAAAGCTCAAAGAACACCTGAGAAATTCATCTCAAAAAGATCATGACCTTGGCACAAAGTCATCAGGTTATCTAAAGTCAAGATGAAGGAAAGAATCTTAAGAGCTGTGAGGCAAAAGCATCAGGTAACCTATAAAGGAAAACCTATCAGATTAATAGCAGATTTCTCAGCAGAAACCCTACAAGCTAGAAGAGATTGGGTCCTATCTTTAGCCTCCTTAAACAAAACAATTATCAGCCAAGAATTTTGTATCCAGTGAAACTAAGCTTCATAAATGAAGGAAAAATACAGTCTTTTTTCAAATAAATGCTGAGAGAATTTGCCATTACCAAGCCAGCACTACTGACTGCTAAAAGAACTGCTAAAAGGAGCTCTAAATCTTGAAACAAATCCTCAAAATACACCAAAATAGAATCTCATTAAAGCATCAATTTCACAGGACCTATGAAACAACAACACAGGAAAAAAAAGAAAAAAAAAAAAAAAAGCAAGATATTCAGTCAACAACTAGCACATTGAATAGTACCTCACATCTCAGTACTAACATTGAATGTAAATGGTCTAAATGCTCCACTTAATAGAGAATGGCAGAATGGATAAGAATTCACCAACCAAGTATCTGCTGTCTTCAAGAGACTCACCTGACACTTAAGGACTCACTCACATAAACCTAAGGTAAAGGGGTGGAAAAAGATATTCCATGCAAATGGACACCAAAAGCAAGCAGGAGTAGCTATTCTTATATCAGACAAAACAAACTTAAAGCAACAGCAGTTTAAAAAGGCAAAGAGGGACATTATATAATAATAGGACTAGTCCAACAGGAAAATATCATAATCCTAAATATATATGCACCTAACATTGGAGCTCCCAAATTTATAAAACAGTTACTACTAGACCTAAGAAATGAGACAGACAGCAACAATAGTAGAGGGCTTCAATACTCCACTGACAGCATTAGACAGGTCATCAAGACAGAAAGTCAACAAAGAAACAATGGACTTAAACTACACGCTAAAAAAAATTGATCTAACAGAAATTTATAGAACATTCTACCCAATAAATGCAGAATATGAATTCTATTCATCAGCACACGGAACATCCTCCAAGATAGACCGTACGGTAGGCCACAAAACAAGACTCAACAAATTTAAGAAAATTAAAATTACAGCAAGTACTCTTGCTACAGTGAAATAAACTAGAAATCAACTCCAAAAGGAACCCTCAAAACCATGCAAATGCAGGGAAATTAAATAATCTGCTCCTGAATAATCATTGAGTCAACAATGAAATCAAGAGAGAAATTTAAAAATTCTTTGAACTGAACAATAATAGTGACACAACCTATCAAAACCTCTGGGATACAGCAAAAGCAGTATTAAGATAAAAGTTAATAGCATAAAATGACTACATCAAAAAGTCTGAAAGAACACAAATAGGCAATCTAAGGTCACACCTCAAGGAACTAGAGAAACAAGAACAAACCAAACCCAAACCTAGCAGAAGAAAAGAAATAAGCAAGATCAGAGAACTAAATGAAACTGAAACAAGAAAAAAATGTAAGTCAGAAACCAAGTAGACAAAAGAGAACTAGGCAAATCCTAATGCCATGGAGTCTATCAAAATGTCAAAAAGAAAAAGCAAGCCAAGCATCATATCTATATGGTTCACTGCTGCATATATAGGCATTAATGTTTATTACATAAATGAATAAATAAGCATTGAAGAGTTTTTATTGCTTTTTACTTGCTGCTCGAGGACTATAAAGACTATCACATTCACATAGCCTTGATTCTAACAAAATAAAATCTGGGCCAGGTGCAGTGGCTCACGCCTATAATTCCAACACTTTGGGAGGCCAAGGCAGGCAGATCACTTGAGGTCAGGAGTTCAAAACCAGCCTGGCCAACATGGTAAAACCCCATCTCTACTAAAAATACAAAAATTTAGCCAGGCATAGTGATGCACGCCTGTAGTTCCAGTTACTTGGGAGGCTGAGGCAGGAGAATCCCTTGAACCTGGGAGGCAGAGGCTGCAGTGAGCCGAGATTGTGCCACTGCACTCCAGCCTGCCTGTGTGAGAGAGCAAGACTCCACCTCAAAAAAAATACATACATACATAAATAAACCATCTGATTCACTATAAAAGGAACATACCACAAAATAATAATGGCCATATATGACAAACCCACAGCCGACATCCTTCTGAATGGGGAAATGTTTAAAGCATTCCCCCTAAGAACTGAAACAAAACTATTCACCACTTGTATTCAATATACTACTGTAAGCCCTACCCAGAGCAATCAGGCAAGAGAAAAAAAAATAAGAGGCATCCAAGTTGGAAAAGAGGAAGTCAAATTATGTCTGTTTGCTGATGATATAATCTTATACTGAGAAAACCCTAAAAACTTCTCCCAAAAAAAAAAACTCTTAGATTTGATAAACAAATTTGATAATGTTTAAGTAGATAAAATCGGTGGCATTTCTATACCCTAGTATCAAGCTGAGAACCAATCAAGAAGGCAATACCATTTAGCTTAGCTACAAAACCAAAGTACCTAGGAATACATTTAACCAAAGAGGTGAAAGATCTCTACAAGGAAAACTACAAAACAGTGATGAAATAAACTATAGAGAACACAAACAAATGGGAAAACATCCCATGCTCATGGATCAGAAAATTAATATCGTTAAAATGACCATACTGCCCAAAGCAATCTACAGATTCAGTGCAATCTCTATCAAAATACCAATGTCATTTTTCACGAAATAGAAAAAATAATCTTAAATTTTACGTGGAACTAAAGGAGCCCAAATAGCCAAAGTAATCCTAAGCAAAAGAACAAAGCTGGAGACATCACATTATATGGTAATATATCAAATTATACCGTAACAGTAACCAAAACAGCATGGTACTGCTATAAAAGTAGACACATAAATTGGTGGAACAGAAAAAAGAACTCAGAAATGAAGTTTCATATCTATAACCACTTGATCTTTGACAAAGTTGACAAAAACATACACTGGTGAAAGGACACTCTTTTCAATAAATGGTAAAGGGAAAATTGGACTGCCATTCGCAGAAGAATGAAACTAGACCCCTATCTCCCACCATATACAAAATCAACTCAAGATGGATCTAAACTTAAATGTTAATACTCAAAGCTTTAAGAATACTAGATGAGGCTGGGCGCAGTGGCTCACGCCTGTAATCCCAGCACTTTGGGAGGCTGAGGCAGGCGGATCATAAGGTCAGGAGAGCAGACCATCCTGGCTTACACGGTGAAACCCCGTCTCTACTAAAAATATAAAAAAATTAGCCAGGCGTGGTGGCGGGCGCCTGTGGTCCCAGCTACTCGGGAAGCTGAGGCAAGAGAATGGTGTGAACCCAGGAGGTGGAGCTTGCAGTGAGCCAAGATCAGGCCACTGCACTCCAGCCTAGGCGACAGAGCGACAGTCCATCTGGAAAAAAAAAAAAAAAAAAAAAAAAAGAATACTAGATGAAAACCTAAGGAAAACTCTTACTGACATTGGTCTAGGCAAAGAATTCATGACTAAGAATTCGAAAGCACAAGCAACAACAACAAAAAAAGGCAAATGAGACAACTAAACTAAAAAGCTTCTGCACAGCAAAAGAAATAATCAACAGAATGAACAGACAACTTGAAGAATAGGAGAAAATATTTGCAAACTGTGCATCCAACAAGGGACTGATATCCAGAATTTACAAAGAACTCAAACAGATCAATGACAACAAAAACAACAAATAATCCCGTTAAAAAGTGGGCAAATGACATGAATAGACATTTTTCAAAAGAAGACATACAAATGGCCAAATGAGTATTATGAAAAAATGGAAAGTAGTGTGGAGATTTCTCAAAGAACTAAAAATAGAACTACTGTATGATCCAACAATTCCACTACTAGGTATATACACCCAAAGGAAAAGAAACCATGATCTCAGAAAGATACCTGCACTCATATGTTTATCACAGCACAATCCACAATAGCAAAGATACAGAATGAACCTAAGTGTCCATAAATGGATGACTGGATAAAGAAAATGTGGTACACACAAACACACAAACACACACACACACACAGTGGAATACTAGTCAGCCATAAAAAAAGAATGAAATAATATATTTTACAGCAACATGGATGAAGCTATTATGTATCTTTCTGTTTCTGAGTTGTTTCACTTGAGATAATGAAAGCTATTTATACGTAGGAGCCAAATGTATAGGTGGGAGCCAAATGTGTACACATGGACATAGAGCATGAAATAATAGTTACTGGAGACTTGGAAGTGTGGGAAGGGGGTGAAGGATGAAAAATTACTTAATAAGTACAATGTATAACTATTCAGATAATGGTTACACTAAAAGCCAGACTTTACCAGGATGCAATGTATCTACGTAACGAAACTGCATTTGCACCCCTTGAACTTATACAAATAAAAAATAAAAAATATATAATTCCAAGGTCCAAGCATAAGAACTTGATATCACCTAATGGAGAAATAGAAGAATTGCTAACATCAGGTCATGAACACCACAGATTTCGTGTTTTTGGAGGTACTGTTTCTACCATTAATACGAATACCCTTTCCAACCACTTTATTTATAATGTATAAGTAATGTAAACTAAAGGTTATTAAGAGACCCATAAGTATCTAAAATTTTTAGGAATAGATACAAACAGATTTCTGGCAAAAAGAAGAAAGCGCTGTTAAGGATGAAGAAGAAAACAGATGTGAGATTTCAACAGAAAAAAAAAACACGCACACAAACAAAGTCATGGGAGTAAGAATTATTTTGGCATGTATGAAGATTTATGACTAATCGGAGTATGGGGTTCTTGCCTGGGAAAGGTACTGTGATAAAGGGAAGAGTGGTGAACAAAATTATGAAGGGATGAAGAGGCTAAGCATGAGAGTTTGGCCTAGACTCATTTGATAATAGGAAGAGCATCCAAATTCTTGAGCAGGAAGATGACATGGTGAAAATAGTATTTTAAGAGAATTAGTCTAGCAGTTAATGTGCAGGAAAAACTAGAGATTAGAGATAGAATGTTAGAATATTGGGGCAGTTTGAGCCAGGTTTTGTAATGCCTTTTATGACAAAATTCATATCTAATTTTTCTCAGCCTACGCTAGCGGGAGATTCTGTAAAATATAAATTAATTCATATATTAAATACCACCCCTCCCAACCCCAAAATCAGTTACAAAATTATTATCTTCTATACTTTTGAAGAAGTCTTTTTTACCTGGATTCTGAGAGACCATATAAGAAACATCAGCCACAGCTTTAAGGAAATTTGAAAAATCCAGCATTCCATTAACTATAAAAATGATTCCAAAACAGAAGGGAAAAAAAACTCCATCAGCAAACATTATTAGCAAACTCCCTAAGAACATAAGATAAAAATGGCAACTAAAAATGTAAATAGAATTAACTAATGACATTAGAATACTATTATCTATACACAGAGCAGTAGACATATATAGAATGTAAAAAGAATATTTACCAGAAAAAAATTTACATATTATAATTAGGTAGTAAATAGTGTTCCAGCAGTAATAAGAATGCTATGGGACTAGTACTGTAGATACAGCAGTGCTCTTTGCTCGACTAATTTTTATATTTGTAGTTCTTCAAGAGTCTTCAAGTTAAATAACTATGAATTCATTTTCTCCTGTCATGAAGCAAATGAGCCCAACTTTGACAGGGTTTATTTACATCAGTGATGTTATCTATGTTATGAAGAAAACAAGTATAAATCTATATTTCAATTTAATGTCATCTGAGCAGAAATAGCCTACAGAGGAATACTTAAGGGCTTCCAATCGTCTGCAGAGGAAATGACAAGGCTTGGTTGTTCTCACTTCCGTACCACAGAAGCACTTTCTCCAGCACTGAAAAGTCTGTCAAGTTGTCTATCTCCACTTCTTCAGTGTAACAACTTGAGAGTGGGTTCTCCTTTCTTTCAAAAACAGTGAAACATCTGTCCAAATTTTAATGAACTACTTTGACTTGTTTTCTGATATTGTTGTGACTTTGGGTTGGCAAAGATCTTTCAGATAAGATATCAAAAGCAATTCATAAAAGAAAAATTGTAGACTGGACTTCATCAAAAGTATGAACTTTTCCTTTTCTAAAAACATTCTTAAGAGAATAAAAAGTCAAGCCACAGAATGGAATAAAATATCTACGAATCACATATCCAGTAAAAGACTTATATTCAGAATATATAAATAATCTCAAAATACAATAATAAGAACACAATTTTTCAATGGGCAAAAAATATACAAATGGCAAACGAGCACATGAAAAGATATTCAACATTATTTAATCATTCAGGAAATGCAAATTAAAACCACAATCAGATAATAACCGTATATCTATTAGAACAACCATAATTTTTAAAGGCTGATCAATTCAAGGATGGCAGGAGCATTAAAAAAAAAGCAGTATACAACAATATGAATAAATCTTAGTCACATTTACAACAATATGAATAAATCTTAGTCATATAATATTAAGAAAACAAAAGATTATATACAGCATGAAAAACTTTTTACTAAAGTTTTTTAAACAACTAAAATTTTTGAACTATTTTACAAAAATACCTATCCATAACAATAATACTATTTGAACAGAAAAATAAGAGAATAATGAATATAGGATTCAAGATAATTCTTACCTCAGGTTGGGGAAAACAGAATAATAGGTTGCTTAGTAAAGTTTACGGTTAGATGTAAATTATTGACAAGGTCCTACTTTTTATTTTGGGTGGTTGGGTCAAGTACTTATTATATTATTTAAATTACATAACTAAATAAGATTAGACCATGCGTGGAACAATAATGAGAATATGTCATAATCCAGTCTAGTAATTAATCAATCCAATTACATAAACCTGAGGCCAATTTTCAATATCATTATTGTAAGCAATGTTTTTGTAACATATAAAAATGTTTCATAATATATAATATGACCAAAAATGATGTTTTTATAATATATTTCAAGGTTTAGCTTTCCTATCATTTGTAATTAATCTGACAAACATATTTATGATTGCAGACCCTTAAACTAATACTGAAAAGATAAAACTTACCATCAATATCAATAGTCTTTAGTGCCTGTCGCATTTCTAAATCACTTATAGAAATTCTCAAGATGCCGAGGATCACTGGAAGATCATTCACATAAATCTTACCACTTCGAATTTTACTAAAAATTTTACAGGCTTTATGAAGTGCTGCACAAACATAACAAAACAGTTAGTTAATTAATCAAAAAGAATAATTATCCTTATTCCCCCAACTATCTTTCAAAAAAATAATAATCACTAAAAGAAAGGGGAGCAAATCTGTATTTTCAGCCTTTCAAACTTCTTTCTTTTTTACCCCACCCTCTTCAATCTTTAAATATTCAAATCTTTCAATCTGTTTCCTAAAGAACTTTCAGAAACTGTCAGAAAAGTCGCACAAGGGCACACAGGCAAAGGCTTCCACAACTTGCCCTGGGAATAGTAAATTTTTCCTCTGTGTTCGCATAGCACTTACTATGTATCTCAGTCAAAGCCCTTGGTATTATGATTGCTTGCATGTCAATATCCCTCACTAAACTGTCAGCTTCTACGAAGCAAGATTTTTCATTCTTCTGTTTCCAGTGCCTAATTAAGAAGAAATTCTCAAAAAAAGTCTATTGAACTGAATTTTTTGGTTCAGTTATACTATACTTTATTTTCAGAAAAGAGGCAATCGATGATAGTGCTGTTTTTGTTTGTCTTTTTAGAGCCAGAGTTTCTCTGCTGCCCAGGCTGGAATGCAGTAGTGCAATCATGGCTCACTGCAGTCTCAAACTCCTGTCTCGAAATCCTGGGCTTAAACAATCCTCCCACCTCAGCCTCTCCAGTAGCTAGGACTACAGCTGTGTGCCAACATGCCCAACTAATTTTTTTTTTTTTTTTTTTTTTTTTTTTTTTTTTTTTGAGACGGAGTCTCGCTCTGTAGCCCAGGCTGGAGTGCAGTGGCCGGAACTCAGCTCACTGCAAGCTCCGCCTCCCGGGTTTACGCCGTTCTCCTGTCTCGGCCTCCTGAGTAGCTGGGACTACAGGCGCCCGCCACCTCACCCGGCTAGTTTTTTGTATTTTTTAGTAGAGACGAGGTTTCACCATGTTAGCCAGGATGGTCTCCATCTCCTGACCTAGTGATCCGCCCGTCTCGGCCTCCCAAAGTGCTGGGATTACAGGCTTGAGCCCACCGTGCCCAGCCTAATTTTTTGTTTTTATGATTTTTTGTAGAGATGGAATCTCACTATATTGCTCAGGCTGGTCTTGAACTCCTGGTCTCAAATGATCCTCCCACATTGGCCTTCCGAAGTGCAGGGAATACAGGCATGAGCCACCTCACCCAGCCCTGACAGTGATAAACACAAAATAATGACTAAAGAGTTGATAATAATGACTTTAATAAGTTTTAGTAGAATTTTGGAGGTGGAAGCCAGATTTCCATGAAATGGGAAGTGAGAAAATTCAGCAACTAATGAAAACAACTCCTTCAAAAAGCTTTTCTGAAAAGCACTGAGTATAAAATTAGCAAAGCATAGACCTTGAGAAAGCAGAAGAAAATCAAGAAACAAAAGGATTAGTCTGGTGAAAGGGCACCTTTTCCAATGAGACAAGATGAAAGGACATGAATGTTGTTTGTAGGTAGGAATATCAAGGAGTTTAGGAAGCTTCCCAATAGCCTTTACTAACTCTCTACGAAAAAGCAAAGCCACATGATCCAATAATCCCACTTCTGGATATTTAGCCAAAAGAATTAAAATCAGGATTTTGAAGAGACAGTAGTACTCCCCTGTTCACTGCAGTACTATTCACAATAGCCAGCCTATGGAAAACAATCTAAATATCTGTGGAAACAACCTAAATGTCAGATAAATAAGGGGGGGAAAAGTATGTTATATACATATAATAGAATATCATTCAGCCTTTAAAAAGAAGAAAATCCTGTCATATGTAATAACATGAATGAATCTGAAGGACATTATGCTAAGTGAAATAAGCCAGTTAAAGAAGGACAAATACTACAGAATTCCAATTATATAAAGCATCGAAAATAGTCAAACTTATGGAACAAAGAATAGAATTGCAGTTGCCAGGAACAGGGGGTATGAGGAAATAGTGAGTTGCTAATGGGTGAGTACAAAATTTCAGTTACATAAGATGAATAAGTTCTGTAGAAATACTGTACAATATTATGCCTATAGATAAGAATAACCTACATTTTTACAATCTGTTAAGAGGGTAGATCTCATGTTAAATATTCTTACCAAAATAAAATTTTTTTCAAAAGAAACAGGGCAGAAAAGATTAAGTTTCATAGATTTCAGACTAGCAAGTTTTAACTTTAATTAAGTAAAACATTTTTAAATGTTTAAAGTTGGATAGGTGACATAATTGAGTATTTGAGGAGAGTAGTGAAGGTTTGGAATAGGTACCAAAGGAAACAGGAGAGATCACACCAAAACTTAAAGTGAATACCAACTGGTGCTAAGGGCAGCTGAGGTTGGAAATCGTACAATCATAGTGGCACCAAATGGAGAGGTCAAGGAAATAAAATTCTAAATAAAAAGAGCTGGAAGCATAAGAGATTGTGAGTGAAGAATAAGACATTAAAGTCTGAGATTTTCACATAATGACAATGTGCAATTTGTGGCCATCAGTGTTGGTCAGGGGAATCAAGGTAAAATAATTGGTTTTGAAAGTGTGAAGCTACAGCAGTATGAGTCACCCATTTGGACACTAAGATACACAATATGACAACCAGAGTTAAGGTAAAAGGAAAACTATGAGAAATTATTCCACAGGTATAAAGGAGAAGCCCAAGATATGGGAGAGGTCAGTGTCATGAAAGCTTGAAGGGTAGTATAAGCCTTAAGATACCAAAGAATAAATTCCAGTGATACCAGTGACTCCAGCACTTACTAATTTATCCATGGGATGTAATATGCAGACATTTTTCCAAAAAATACACTTGAACTAGTATAAGCTACATATTATATTTTACCTATCTTAACCAATACAACCAAAGATATTTATGGATTAAACTATCCACTTTTGCTTCCTCACAGCCCGCAGCATTTGCATATCATGTATTATTAGTTGATACCATAAGCCATTAGAATTAGATGAAGAGGCACTAACTGCTGAAACAATTCCTAAAAAGCACATAATAAGGAAATGTATTCAAGAAATTTTAGAACCTCTTATTACCACTTAATTCTTGTGAGTATAAATATCCATGGGTTACTTCATCATATAATGTCATGTAGAGGTTAGATAGCATTTCCTTTTCCCTGTCAAAGAAACAGTCATATTAGAAAGTGGCAATGAAAATAAGCAAATTCCATTTTAAAATATTAGCAAACCTACCAATAGTCTAAGATTCATAAGCACCTTTCTTGAAGAACTGTCCAAGTTAAGGAAAATTCCGTATTCTTCACGTCAGAAGTCCCACCTTATTTCTTTTTGAGATATTTTTCTATAAAGCAGAATTTACCCTAGTCTGTAAATAGTGCCCATGACCCACTATCCTTTGACTGTGGTCCAATTTTTCCTATTCTCAATATGAGTCACAGCAAATTTTTAAGGAAGTTATTATAATAAAGCAAACAAGAACATCTTTAAACAGCCAAAGAATCTCAGATTCCATCACTTATCAGTAAAATGTCTGGAAAAGATGATTTATCTAATACTGTAACATGTAAATAACTGAAATCATATAATGTTAGTGTTGGAAGACATCTTAAGAGTCCATTTAGTACAAGATCCTTATACAGATGTGGAAAGTGATGCCCAGAGATGTAAATTTTACAAAAGTCTAAGCATGTGAGGTCAATCAGGACTCAAATCTAAGTCTTCCAATTCCATATACAGTGCTCTTATCTCTACACAATCCTAAGAGCATAGTTAGCATAAACTACTTGATATTCTTTATGTGGAAGGGATAAATGATTCTGGAAAGAAACACTCAAGTCTGAACCCAACCTTCAAGAAACAGAGTACAAGGATTTAAATACCGAGTAATTGAGGAAGATGTACAAAGAGGTGATGAAGTCTTGTGAAGGCTGTACTGATTCGGCAACTTGCATAAAGAGTTTTCTTTCCTAGTCACCTTCTCCTTTGACAGCTTCAGAAAAGGAGGGATAATCTAGAGCCAAATGCAAGTATGTTAGTGCCTGAGGTCACACTGGTAATTCAGCATTCTTGGATGATAAAACTCTTAAAAGATAATTAATCATACCTTGGCTCCTCATTAATTATGCTTCTGGTGTAAAATTGCCTTTTGTAATTAAATTACATTTAATATAAAGTAAAATTTAAATAAACTATACAATGTTCTTTTGCAAAGCCATGGTTTTCTTAAGTATGCACTTAATCATGTCATTAATAGTTGGTCAATATATAGTAATGGATTTTACAAAGCAGGGAAAACCTATGGTATAGAGAGAACAAGAAGACTCAGTCATCAGACTCTAGGCTATATATAAAGGCTTTGACTTAAGTGCAACGTGGAGAATCAACACAGTTATTCAAATGACACAGGTAATTTTGTTTTTGATTATCTCTATCATTGAGCAAATTATCCACTTAAGATTGCATGTATAAACACGATTCCAAAAAGGCAAGCAGCTAGGTGGAGAGGAAAGTAGCACTTTAGAAAAATGAGAATTCTAATTATAGGTGTCTTCAATTTTACATGGAACCCTGAGCACTGAGTTTTAATGACCATGCAAGATGTGGAAAAAAGACTCTCACGTTACACAAGATTGACAGGAATTGGTACTGAGATGCCACACAGAACCAAAACCTTTAAAAGACAATGTTTTCAGCAAGAGTGGGGAAGGAAAAAACTTCTCCCCTAATGAAAAAATATGATTAAAACATGTCTCCATCCCAGCTCCAGGTTGGAAAAAAAGGAAGACTATTCCTCCCGATTAGTCATAATCATAACTCTACATATATGAGTTTGGAAGTCAAATCTACACCAAATATATGGGCCAGGGAAACAGAAACCAAAAACTTCATTTAAAATGACCTCTGATTTGTAACACTTCTGAAGCGCATGGCAAAGGAAAAAGCAAAAGCAAATTATCTTTTTAAAAATTCTCTTGAAGAAAGGCAAATTGAAAATTCCCACAGATTTAGATCAACTATATATGAAAGAATGTACAAAATATATATAACACCCAAAGAACAAGTTAACATGAGTGAGAATCAGACAAAACAACAAACACAACATTTAGATCCCCCAAGAATTTCGTATAGTGAATTGATCAGATACCAATCTTGAAATAACTATAGAATATGAGCAAAAAACATGACACACGGCATATTTTAAGAACCATCAAATAAAATTTCTGGAGGTAAAAAATAGAATCACTGAAATTAAAATCCCAAAGGAAAGGTTAAACTGTGGATTAGATTCAGCTAGATAAAGAATAAGTGAACTAGAGAGAAGATGGGGAGAAATTACCAAGAACAAAATCGAGAGACAGAATAGATGAAAAATATGAAGCAATGTTAAAGAATATAGAGAACAGGATGACAAAATCTAATACACATCTAATAGAAGATACAAAGGGACAGTAAAGAGATTGAAAGAGGGGAAATATTCTAAAAGATAAATATATTAGAATTTTCCAGAATTGAAGAAAGGCACGCATTCTCAGATTTAAGAAGCACAGCAAATACTAAGACAGAGGGGAGAAAAGGAAATATACCTCTAAATATATCATAGTGAGCGACAACACAAAAAGATATTCCATGTTCTAATATCTGAAACTGTGAATGTCACCTTATTTAGAGAAAATGTCTTTGCAGATGTAATAAAGTTAAGATCTTGAAATGAAATATACAATGACAGGCATGCTTGTAAGAGAAAGGAAGAAGGAGATGAGATACAGACACAGGAAAAAAAAGCCATGTGAAGACTCATGGGAAGATGGAGGCAGAGATGGGAGTTATGTTGCCACAAACCAAAGAACACCTAGGGTTGGCCGGGCACAGTGGCTCACGCCTGTAATCCCAGCACTTTGGGAGGCCAAGGCGGGCAGATCACGAGGTCAGGAGATCGAGACCATCCTGGCGAACACGGTGAAACCCCGTCTCTACTAAAAATACAAAAAATTAGCCGGGGGTGGTGGTGGGCACCTGTAGTCCCAGCTTCTCTGGAGGCTGAGGCAGGAGAATGGTGTGAACCCGGGAGGCAGTGGAGCTTGCAGTGAGCGGATATCGCGCCACTGCACTCCAGCCTGGGTGACAGAGCGAGACTCCGTCTCAAAAAAAAAAAAAAAAAAAAAAAAAGAACACCTAGTGTTCCTGTTAAAAAAGCAAAAATGTTAGCAGAGAGCACAGTAAAAAAGACAAAAAAATAAGTTTAATAGAAAAAAAGGCAAATTTTTCATAAGCTCCTGAAAGATTCCTTGTTCAATTTTTTTTTTTTTTTTTTTTTTTTTTTTTTTTTTAAGAAGAAGGAAAAGGAGAATGAAGAAGAGAAGACAAGGAGCAAGAGGAGGTAGTAATATTTAAGACTGTGACATTTCAACACTTGGACTAAAAAATATAAGGGAATGTTTGAGGGCTAAGGAAAACACTTGAAGGTAAAAGAAAAATTTCCAAATCTTTATTTACCTCAGTTCTTTTACTGTGCTGTTGTACTTGTAAACTCTTTCTCCCACCTTTTTTTCCTACTGAAAAATCAGAGGACTTTTCTTCTCCACAAAGGAATACTGACGTTTCAAATCTAAATGACACAGAAATTGGAATCACTCTTGAATTTCTTTTTGCTTTTTCTTATTCTTTTCAAATTTTAATTATGGAAACTTTCTAACATATACAAAAATATACAGAATCCCATCACCCAGTTTCAACAGTGGCCAATCCTATTCCATCTATATCCCATCCCTGTTCCCATCCCTTATTATTTTTGAAAGAAATCACAGTATATTATTTCATCTGTAAAGATTTTAATAGAAATCTCTACAAGGTGTCTTTTTTTGTAGAGATTGGGCTGGGTGTGGTGGCGCATACCTGTAATCCCAGCACTCTGGGAGGCCAAGCTGAACAGATTTCTTGAGGTCAGAAGTTCAAGACCAGCCTAGCCAACATGATGAAACCCCATCTCTACTAAAAATACCAAAAAAAAAAAAATAGACATGGTGACACACGCCTGTAGTCCCAGCTACTCAGGAGGCTGAGGCACAAGAATCGCTTGAACCTGGGAAGTGAGCTGAGATCGAGTCACTGTACTCCAACCTGGGTGACACAGCATGACTCCATCTCAAAAACAAAACAAAACAAAACAAAAAACACCATATGACAGCTAAAAATTAACAATTTCTTAATACCATCAAATATACAGGCAGCATTCACATTTCCAGTTGTCTCATAAATTTCATAAAACTTCTTAACATTTTGCATCAGGACTCAATAAAATCCCAGCATCACAGTTGACTGAAATGTCTTTTTAACTTCTTTTCATCTATAAGTTCTCCTTCTATACCTTTTACTATCATTATAATTATTATTACTAGGTCATTTGTCTTGTAGATTTTCCACAGTCAGGATTATGCTGATTGTATCACCATGGCTGTAGGATTCTACACGCTTGAACATATTAAAGTTCAATAGTCGAGGGAGATGCAAAACCACTCTCTAGGTGGTGATGGTGATGTTATTCCATCAGGAAGCACATAATGTCCAGTTGGCTACTTGTGGTATTAGCAGCTACTTATAAATAATAACTAGATCTAGTAAATCATGAGGGACTGGCTGGGCATGGTGGCTCACGCCTGTAATCCCAGCACTTTGGGAAGCCAAGGTGGGCAAATCACCTGAGGTCAGGAGTTCAAGACTAGCCTGGACAATATGGTGAAACCCTGTCTCTACAAAAAAAATAATAATAATAATACAAAAATTAGCCAGGTGTGGTGGTGCATGGCTGTAGTTCCAGCTACTCAGGAGGCTGAGGCAGGAGAATTGCTTGAACCTGGGAGGCAGAGGTTGTGAGCCAAGATTGCACCACTGCACTCCAGCCTAGGTGACAGGGCAAGACTCTGTCTCAAAAATAAATAAATAAAAATAAAAATAATAAATCATGAGAGACTGCAAAGTGGTTATATTATAAATCCATCATTCCTTCAATCATTAGTTAGAATATTTCTTTTTTCTGTGTGTAGAGATGGGATCTTGCTAAGTTGCCCAGACTGGAGTGCAGTAACTATCCACAGGTGTGATTATAGCACACACTACAGTTTCAAACTCCCAGGCTCAAGTGATTGTCCCACCTCAGCCTCCTGAGTACTGAACTATAAGCACACACCACCATGCCTGGCTACTAGAATACTTCTACAAATAGAAACTTTCTCTCATGTACTGTTTGGTTGCCCAGTGGTACAGTTTCATATAGAATGGCAAGATATAGAGAGATTCAACTGATTTAAAAAAAGAAGAAAGAAAGGCAAGATAATTGCTCTATTGTTTTCCTTTATTTACCACTTTTCATAACAAAGACTTGGCTCACTTGTAACCTCTAAAAATGACAAAATAATTTTATACCATTTTGAACACATAGACTTAAATGTATTTGATGCAGTTTAATTCCCTGAAATTATTATACTTATTGATGCTCCAATTTTCTCATCTTTTATAGGAAAAGGTGGGAGCCTCTTCAAGTAGGCTCTTGAGTCCTTCTGATGATGCCCTGGTAGCAGTCTTTTTTATTAATAGTTTCCTTATCTCCGGAAGACAAGATGTTCCAGGCTTACTGTACATTTCCTTTCACAGACATGCAATCAGCATTTTTCTAAAGAGCCTTTTAATAAGAAATGGTATTTCAAGACTAAAGTTTGGGCATTAGAAGCTGAACTTCTTTTTAATCAACATTCTTCTTTCTTATTGTTTCTCTTCTTTCTCCTTTTTCCTCTTATTGGACTGTCAAAAATTTTTTTTTTTTTTTTTTTTTTTTTTTTTTTTTTTTTTTTTTGAGACAGAGTCTTGCTCTGTCACCCAGGCTAAAAGCACAGTGGTGCGATCTCAAGACCTTTCATAACACAAACATTCCATAAACCAGGGTTCCCCAACCTCTGGGCCGTGAACCAAAACTGGTCCACACAGTAGGAGGTAAGTGGCTGGAGAGGAAGCATTACCACCTGAGCTCCACCTCCTGTCAGATTAGCGGCAGCATTAGGTTCTCATAGGGGCACAAACCCTATTGTGAACTGTGCATGCAAGCGATCTAGGTTGTGCCTCCTTATGAGAATCTAATGCCTGATGATCTTCTGAGGCAGAACAGTTTCATCCAGAAACCACCCCTGCCTCCTCCCCATCCCCTTGTCTGTGGAAAAACTAGCTTCCATGAAACCAGTCCCTAGTGCCAAAAAGGCTGGAGACCACTGCCATAAACTATACAACAATAAGATAAAATGTAATTATGAATTACATTTGAATTAAATTTTAGAAGAGAAGACACATACTCTTATGTGTGCTTCAAGTAATCCAGGGTAGACTTAAATTTCAAGAACAACTCCTCAGGACAGAGACTAACTAGACTATATCTATGAGAGCTTCAGGTGAACTCAGCCCTAAGCAAAACTGTGACATAAAAAAAAAATTATAATTCATGCCACTCCCCTTTCTTAGCAAGTACCTTGGCCTTTTTTTCCAATTTTATTTATTTATTTTAAGTTGATAGATAAAATTACATGTATTTATTCTGTTTCTTAAATTTATTTTTTAATTGACAAATAAAATTATATGTATTTACGGCATACCCTGCTCCTTTTTTTCTGACTTATTTCTCCAAGAAAAAGTATCTTGCTTTTTTGACACACTATCCCTTTAAATCCAATCTCCCAAATTCATACCCTGTGAACCTCCATACTTTGCTCTTCACTTCCCTGAAGCTGCCAAATGATTAGATCCCTCTGCAGTCCTCTAGTCTCAAAGCAAAGACTTTCAACTATTTTGCCTATGACCTACAGTCAAAAGTACATTTTCTATTGAGGTACAATATACATACACAGAGAGTAGAGGTGCAGTAGAAAGCAAGGGAGAGAGAGGAGGAGGGAAAAGCACTCTAATGTTTTCAATTCTATTCTAACTTATTTATTGGAAAAAAAAAAAAAAAAAAAACTAGTAGTAAACCAGCTGCAGTGGCTCTCACCTGTAATCCCAGCACTTTGGGAGGCCAAACTGGGAGGACTGCTTCAGGCCAGGAGTTCAAGACCAGCCTGGGCAATATAGTGAGACCCCACCTCTCCAAAAAATTTAAAAATTAGCCAGGTATGGTGGTGCACACCTGTAATCCTAGCTACTCAGGAGTCTGAGGCAGGAGAATCCCTTAAGCCCAGGAGGTCCAGGCTGTGATGAGCTATGATCATGCCACTGCACTCCAGTCAGGGTGACAGAGTAAACTCCTTCCTCAAAAAAGAAAAAAAAAAAAAAAACTAGTAGTGACCTCCTAAACTGATTTCATGACCCATTAATGAATTGCAACTTGCAGTTTACTGGTGCTTTATATACCCCATATATCCTTATTGAAGTTGAGCCTTCTTATTTCTAGTATAATCATGACTTCCACTCCATTACATGACTTTTGATCTTTCACCTTTTTTCAAAAAATGATAAAGAAAATAAAATTTTAATCTGATGAATGTAAGGCCTCTTTAAATTATCAGGCCCAAAGAGGCATTAAAATGAGATAGCAGTCACTGTCTCACATCCCCTTGAGCTAAGCAATTATTTCAAAGTTGCCTGCTATGTGGACTCTAGACTGTCACCAAGTAGCCACAAATTAACCTAACAATGCCATACACTGGATACCATAATTCATACATTACAGTTCAGCACTGTATAGCCAATCACTAATCAATGTTATTTCTGTAAACCAGTGAGAATTCCTGAAAAACAACTTTTGTAATCAACCCATCTCCTGATTGGTACCTTTTTTCTTAAAAACTTGAACCTCTCCTTTGTTCTCCAGAGTACCTCCCAAGTGTTTCCCAGGCTGCAGTCCTCAACCTGGACCCAAACAAACTCTCTACTTATATTAATTTTGCCTCAGTTTCCTTATTTAGGTAAACAAAAGTATAAGTGTATTTTTTAATTATGAGCTGCTTCACACATTTCATAGAATAAGGATGATTTGGTATACCTAATGAATAAGTAAAAACATTTGTCCCGTACCCCATTTTTAATTTTTTTTTATTTTTATATATTTAGAGGGCGCAAGTGCAGATTTCTCACATGCACATAGGCATTGTGGTGAGTTTAGGCTTTCAGTGTACCCAGCACAAAATTCAACCCTCACCCCTCCTCCCTTTTGTAGTCCCAATGTCTATTATTCTACTCTGTATGTCCATGTGTACCCATTGTTTCGCTCGCACTTACAAGGGAAAACATGCACTGTACCCCATTCTTTTGAGGCATGTGCTTTCCACAGTGCTAACCTATCTTGAACAATGCTAATGGAAGAAGATAAAGGGATGCTTCCACGACCTTCCTTTTCTTCCTAGGTAACAAGTTTTATCGTAGTCTTCTAGAAATAATTGCTTCATCTTTTACCATCTACCAAACAGAAGTAGTGGTGAAAACGTTAGATTAAATAAAAGTGAAATACAGATTTCTGGAAGGTAGAGGAGATTTTTATTTAGGTGCCTCTCCAATCAGAATGTGTAGGTAATTTCCAGTTTCACCAACAGGTAAGATGAGCATTTAGTTAAAGATAAAGTGACATAAGCTCTGAATGTTTTCCCAGAGGCTTTTGTACTTTTTTTATTTTTCAGTCATTTTATAAATAATAATAAATACAGATTGAGCATTTCTCCTACATGCATATAAAATGCTAGAACTTCTATAACTAACAAAAGGCAACCAGGCAATGCAGCATACAAGAAAGAACTGCTGAAAGATTCAAATAGCTTGGCCAGGCGCAGTGGCTCAATGCCTGTAATCCCAGCACTTTGGGAGGCCGAGGTAGGCAGATCACAAGGTCAGGAGATCGAGACCATCATGGCTAATACAGGGAAAACCCGTCTCTACTAAAAATACAAAAAATTAGCCACACATGGTAGTGATCGCCTGTAATCCCAGCTACTCGGGAGGCTGAGGCAGGAGAATGGCTTGAACCCGGGAGGTGGAGCTTTCGGTGAGCCAAGATCGTGCCACTGCACTCCAGCCTGGGCAACAGAGTGAGATTCCATCTCAACAAAAAAAAAAAAGGCCGAGTGTGATGGCGTGCACCTGTAATCCCAGCTATTCGGGAGGCTGAGGCAGAAGAATCACTTGAACCCAGGAGGTGAAGGTTGCAGTGAGCCATGGTTGCACCACTGCACTCCAGCCTGGGTGACAGAGTGAGACGCTATCTAAAAAAAAAAAAAAGATTCAAATATCTTAATTTCATGGAAGGCACAAAGTCAAGCCAAGAGGAAAGAACCTTCTGTTTCCTTCTTAAATTCTCTTTAAGACAAACTTAACAGACATATGGATAATTGTTCTCCTCTAACTAGAATCCTATGATTCCAGTTAGCTTATAGCTTCCTTATAGGCTTCCACATGTGATACAGTTTGACTCTGTGTCCCTACCCAAATCTCAAGTTGAATTGTAATCCCCAATGTTGGGGGAGAGACCGGTAGGAAGTGACTGGATCATGGAGGCAGATTTCCCACTTGCTGTTCTCATGATACTGAGTGAGTTCTCATGAAATCTGTTTGTTTAAAAGTATGTGGCACTTCCCCCTTCATTCTCTCTCCTGCTGGCCTTGTGAAGGTGTGCTTGCTCCCCCGTCCCCTTCCACCATGACTCTAAGTTTCCTGAGGCTTCCCCAGCCTTGCTTCCTGTAATGTCTGCAGAACCATGAGCAATTAAACCTCTTTTCTTTATAAATTACCTAGTCTCAAGTAGTTCTTTAAAACAATGTGAGAACTGACTTAGACAACATGGAAGCCTATAGACTTCCACATGGTTGCGAGAGAAGTCAGAAAAAATGTAAGAACAGCTATTTAGGAGTTAAAATTATGCTACTGAAAGAATGACCACAAATATGTATGATCCTATACACACGGTACATTATGAGAACACATAAGCTACGTTTTGGCACTCTTAACTTGCAAAAGAATAATTCAATAAAGTAAGTTCAGAGTTTTTAACTTACATTTTTTTATATTCTGGGCTCAAACTCCTAACTTCCGGTGAAATTTTCTTCTCTATTGTTTTAGAAAACTTGATGTATTTCTTGTGGTTAATAGTTCCTGATGGCAAGCCAGTTGCAAAAGAATTAGAGCCATCATCTAAGAAGTCAATATTTTCCTCTGCCTGGGGAATATAAGAGCTACAATCAAGCATGTCATCTTTGCACATACATATTAAATATGAAATTCTGGGTCAAATCATTCATTTTAGATCGATATTCTTTCTCAAATAGTGCTACCGAAGAGAATTTTGATGAAAAAGGTTTTACTCACTAGTGTATTATTTTTCCAGATTCAGTACATACTCTAAATAACTCCAATTTTCCATAGTGCACTATACAGCTATAAAATGAACATCATGTATTAATATATCTAACAGTTATTTAATCTAGCAATTTTTCTTTTTTTGAGACAGCGTCTCTTTTTGTTGCCTAGGGTGGAGTGCAGTAGTGCAATCATGGCTCACTGCTGCCTTGACCTCCCAGGCTCAAGCAATTCTCCCACCTCAGCCTCCTGAGAAGCTGAGACCACAGACATGCACCATCACGCCTGGCTAATTTTTTAATTATTTGTAGAGATGAGGTCTCTCTACATTGCCAAGGCTGGTCTCAAACTTCTGAGCTCAAGCAGTCCTCCCACCTCAGCCTCCCAATGTGCTAGGACTACAGGCATGAGCTACCTCTCCCAGCCTGGATCTAGCTCTTAAGGTATCAAGGTACAAAAGATTATCATACTCTTTGCCAAGCAAGGTACAAAAGTTTATCATACTCTTTGCAAAGTAGTATTTTTATTATAAAAATTAACTCGATTTTAGATACAAACCAAAGCCATGAGCCATGAAAAAAATAATCAGTAAGTTAAACTTCATTTAAATTAAAAGCTTCTGCTCTGTGAAAGACACCATATCAAGACAATGGAAGGAGAAGTCACAGACTGGGAGAAAATGTTTTCAAAAGACATATCTGATAAATAACTGTTATCCAAAATATACAAAGAACTCTTAAAACATAATAAAAATGAACTCAATTTTAAAATGAGCTAAAGACTTGAACAGATACCTCACCAAAGAAGATGTACACAAACATGGTAAATAATGACATGAAAAGAAGCTCAAAATTATAATGGGATTAGGGAACTGCAAATTAAAAGGAAACACCATTATAGACCTGTTAGAATGATGAAATTTTAACAAAAAAAACTATAAAACTTTGATAAAAGAAACTGAAGAAGACACAAATAAATGAGAAAATAGCCCAAGTTCATAGATTCAAAAAATTAATATTGTTTAAATGTCCATACTATCCAATGCTGTTCACAGATTCAATGCAATTTCTCTCAAAATTCCAATGTCATTTTTCACAGAAATCAAAAAATTCCAAAATTCATATGGAACCAGAAAACACCCCATACAGCCAAAGGAATTTTAAGCAAAAAGAACAAAGTTGGAGGCATCACACTTCCTAATTTCAAAACGATTATAAAGCTATAGTAATCAAAACAGAATGTTACTGGCATAAAAACAGACACACCAACCAATAGGACACGATAGAAAGCCTAGAAATTTTCCAAATATTTACATTCAGCTGATTTTCAACAAAGGTGCCAAGTACATACAATGGGGAAAGAACAGTCTCTTCAATAAATGGCATTGGGAAAACTGGATATCCCCTGAAGAAAAATGAAATTGGGACATCATCTCACACCATATACAAAAATAAATTTAAAATGCATTAAATATTTAAACACAAGACCTAAAACTGTAAAGTTACAAGAAGATGGGGGAAAAGCTCTACCACATTGGTCTGGGGAATGATTTGTTGGATAAGACTCTATAAGCACAGGCAACAAAAGCAAAAATGGAAAATGGGATTATATGAAACTAAAAAGCTTCTATACAGCAAGGGAAACAATCAACAGGGGAGAAACAACCCACAGAAGGGGAGAAAATATTTGCAAACCCTACATCTGTTAAGGGGTTAAGGGGTTTATACCCAAATTACATAGGGAACTCAATTCAAGCAAGAAAACAAACTATCCAATTAAAAAATGTGTGAAGGATCTGAACAGACATTCTCAAAAGAAGACATACAAATGGCCTACAGGTTTGTGAAAAAATGCTCAATATCACTAATTATTAGGGAAATGCAAAATAAAACCACAATGAGATATCATCTCACACTATTCTGTTAGATATTCTGTTAGAATAGCTATTATCAAAAAGACAAAGGAAACAAGTGTTGGCAAGGATGTGGAGAAAAGGGAACATCTGCACACTGTTGGTATGAATGTTAGTACAGCCATTCTAGAAAACAGTATGGAGGTTCTTCAAAACCTAAAAACAGAATTACCACATGATCCAGCAATCCCATTTCTGGATACATATCCAAAGGAATTGAAATTATTCATTTCAACTCCCATATTCATTTCAGCATTATTCACAATAGCCAAGATATAAAATAACCTAAGTGTCCATCAACAAATGGATACATGAAGAAAATGTGGTGAATATACACAAATGAATACTATACAGCTTTTAAAAAGAAGGAAACTCTGTCATTCACCATAACATGGATAGAACTGGAAGACATTATGCTAAGCAAAATAAGAGGCACAGAAAGACAAACACTATATGATCTCACTTACATGTGAAATCTAAAAATGTTGTTCTCATAGAAACAGGGAGTAGAAAGATGGTTATCAGAGGTTGTGGGGTGGAGAGGTTTGAAGGAGGAAGAGGGATGGGGAATGGGAAGACATTGATCAAAGGGTACAGAGTTTCAGTTAGACTGGAGGAACAACTTTTAGTGATCTAATGCATTGTATGGTGAACATGGTTAATAAATAATATATACTTCAAAATCACTAAAATATTGTTTATGTTCTTACCACAAAAAAATAAGTTGGTAATGAATATGTTAATAGCTAGATTAACTATTTCTATAATGTATACATAGATCAAAATACTACATTATGCCCCATAAATACACACAATTATTATTTGTCAATTTAAAATAATAATAAAAAACTCAATTAAGGAAAAAGAATGGCAATAATCCAAAACACTGACAACAACAAATGCTGGCAAGGACGTGAAGCAAGAACTCTCATCATTGCCAATGGGAATGCAAAATGGTACGACCACTTTGGAAGACAGTTTGGCAGTTTCTTACAAAACTAAACATGCTTTTACCATACAATTTAACTATTGTACTTGTTGGTATTTACTCAAACAAGTTGAAACTTTATTTCCACATAAAAACCTACAATTGGATGTTTATAGCAGCTGTACTCATAATTACCAAAACTTGAAAGCAATCAAGATGTCCTTCAGTAATTAATAAGTAAACTGTGTTAAATGTAGAGAATGGGATATTATTTAGTGCTAAAAAGAAACGAGCTATCAGGTCTTGAAAATACATTTTAAAACTTTAAACGCACATTAAGTGAAAAAAGCCCGACCTGAATGGTTCCATATTGTATAACTCCAACTATACAACATTCTGGAAAAGGCAAAACTATGGAGATGGTAAAAAACCAGTGTTTGCCAGGAGATGGGGGAAGGAGAAGTAAATAGCTAAAGCACAGAGGATTTTAGGGCAAAAATAATAATCAACACAGTAAACAGACAACCAACAGAATGGGAGAAAATATTTGCACACTATACATCCAACAAAGGACTAATATATAGAATTTACAAGGAATTCAAACAAATCAGCAGAAAAACCACAAGTACTCCCATTAAAAAGTGGGAAAATAACCTGAACAGATATTTCTCAAAAGAAGATATACAGTCAACAAATATATGAAAAATGCTCAACATCACCAATCACCAGGGAAATGCAAATTAAAACCACAGTGAGATATCACCTTACCCCAGCCAGAATGGCCATTATTAACAAGTCAAAAAACAATAGATGTTGGTGCAGATGGAATGAAAAGGGAAAATTTATATGCTGCTAGTGGGAATGTAAATTAGTATAATTTCCACAGAAAACAA
Source organism: Macaca thibetana thibetana (assembly GCF_024542745.1). Taxonomy (NCBI): domain Eukaryota; kingdom Metazoa; phylum Chordata; class Mammalia; order Primates; family Cercopithecidae; genus Macaca; species Macaca thibetana. Next base: position 77,728,291 of record NC_065593.1, read on the forward strand.
TATGGAGATTTCTCAAATAAATAAAGGTTGATCTATCATTCAATCCAGCAATCCCACTACTGGGTACCTACCCAAAGGGAAAAAAAAGTCATTGTATCAGAAAAAAACAAAAACAAAAACACCTAACATATATGTTTATCTCAGCACAATTCACAATACCAAAGGTATGGAACCAACCTAAGTGTCCATCAACTGATGAGAGGTTAAAGAAAATGTGGTATATATACTATGGAATACTACTCATCCATAAAAAAGAACAAAATAATGTCTTTTGCAGCAACTTGGATGAAACTGGAGGCCATTATCCTAAGTGAAGTAACTCAGGAACAAAAAAACAAATGCCACATATTCTCATTTATAAATGGGAGCTAAGCTATGGATCCAAAAAGGCATATAGAGTGATAGAGATTCAGAAGTGGAGAGGGGGCAGGGAAGTGAAGGATGAAAAACTACCTGTTGGGTACAACATATACTATTCAGGTAACAGGTACACTAAAAGCCCAGACTTCACCACTTAGTGACAATAAACATGTTTAGAAAAAGAGGAATGCAGTTGGAAATATTCTCTCCTGAAATTTGGCTGTTTGCTTAAGACACCTGGCAGCATCCAGTCGATCAAAGGTGTATTAGTCCTGAGCCTCTGAACCCAAAGTTGACCCTGAAGATCACACAGACAATTTATAAAGATTACCAAGAAAGTTTAGAGAGAATCTCTATTTCCACAGGATGGAAATTAGCAGAACTATTTCAGTGACTTTTAGACTCTGCATCATTTGTCTTATAACAAAGGCATACCTTTAGATTGTTTCAAAAAGGCAATTCGATTTGCTGCCTTGATGAGATGTGTATTATAAATGATGAACGGATTCCTAAAGAGATTGAAAAAAATGACCCAAAATAGAAAGCAGAGGGGGAAAAGGGGTAGGAAATCTAAAAAGACAGAAAAACCTGTTACCAAAGGCCAAGTGAATGAAAACGAAGAGTGAGTAGAAGGTTTTGACACAGAAGAAGAAAAGAATCTTGGAAACACTGTAGTAAAAGGTAAGCCATCTGGGAAGTATAAATTACACAGTCTAAGGAAAACAAACTGGTATGATACTTTAATATTAATTTTTAAGAATTCATCTTCAAAATCATTTTATAAGGGCAAAATCAACAAAGTAGTAAGTATAAAAAGGTAAACTTTAAATGTATATATGTGTATATATATGATATAAAGTACATATCTCAGCACTTTTCAAGTCTCTGAGATTATTTTTCAGACTATATTATAGGTATATGTTTTACACAGTAGCGTCAGATCTTCTACAAGGATAAATTTAAAAGATTAGGACTCTCAATTGACAATGCTGAATTTCACTTGAGCCCTAAACTCCCAGAAAACAGTGAGGGTTAAAGGAATCCCCCCACCCTTTTGTGTTCTGGAAAATGGCTTACTGTAAACCACCCCTCCCCATATGACTTAGGTAAGACTCTGGAATGCCCCCCTTGTTTACTTATGACAATGCAAGACACACACCCTCAAAATTCCCTTTCTTTGCATCATAAATTATTAGCTGAATTGTTTTATCCCCACTGATAATCAGAACAAAATAGACTGACTTCATGATAAAATACTCTCCAATTTACTTATATAATCATTCTACTGTTTCATCCCGTTTCCCCACACCTGGTTCTTTCCAGCCTCTCTCTATAAAAGAAAACTCCTGCCCAACCCTTGAGACACCTGCAGATCTTAGAGTCACAGCATTCTTCCCATTGCAATAGTCCTCCTCCTCTTCCAATTTCAATAGTCCCTTTCTTCCCTTGCAATAATTATTTTGAATAAAGTCTCTGCTTACTAAGTCCAGATTTGTTTTTATTTGAAAAAATTTGTCTTATTTGACAGAATACTAGCAAAAAAAAAAAAAAAAAAGGCGGAGGCATCTAAAAAGACAGAAGGGCATAAAAATCTGAAGCACAGATAAGATGACTAAAGAAATTTGATGTCCTCTACATTATTTTTTGGTTATACTCTCACATCATTAATTACATTATCTACAACCTCTCATGTAAGTTTAACCCTTTTGATCTCCACAAAACTTATCCACCAAAATACTCTCATTGTACACCACAGAAGATCTCTCAGTATTATATGGGTTGTTGGGATGGGAGTTCAATATATGTTCACTAAAATGACTCAAAAGTCATCTCAGTTATTCAGCCAGTTCCTTATAACTATTACTCTATGAATTTGCTTACTGATCATGAATATGAGGTAATATAAACTAATTTTAAAAAGAAGAAATCTTTAGAAACTGTTTTAAATACCTGGCAGAATAAATGTATGTTAGTTTCCATCTTTCTGTTTAGAGGTAAATTCTGTCCTTAAAGAATCCAGGCTTTGATGAACAAGTATGAATGAGCAATAGTACAAAAGGATTTCCTGCCAAAAAAAAAGAGAAAGAAAAAATCATATGCTTGTTTAGGACACTTAAGCAATTATATTTACCTACCTGAAGTTATCTCTTCAATGTAACACTGACTTAGGGTATGATACACAGTATTTCACCAACACAGATATGTGGGCAAACACTAGAAAAAGCAGTTAGTAGACTATAAATCAGATCATCCAGTTCCTTAACTTTATCTTTTGTGGTATGAGGAGAAATCCAGTTTCAAATGGCATACAAAGCAAAGAAATCCAAGTACATCTGTTTATTTAAATAAACCCTGAGAAGCAGAACTGCTAAGACAGTAGTAATCACTCATGTTACTGCATGCTCACTGTGTGCTAAATATGATAAAGACTTGAAGAGATCAAGTTTCCCAAGATCACACAGCCAGCAAATAGTGGAGACAGAATTTGAATTCAGACAATTTAACTCCAAGCCTGTGGTCTTCAGTCCCATAGAACATTGCCTCTCAAAACAATGCTACTGCAAACAAAAGATGTTGTAGGCCAGGTGCGGTGGCTCACGTCTGTAATCCCAGCACTTTGGGAGGCTGAGGCGGGCGGATCACGAGGTCAAGAAATCGAGACCATCCTGGCCAACATGGTGAAACTCTGTCACTAATAAAAATACAAATCAATTAGTTGGGGGTGGTGACATGCGCCTGTAATCCCAGCTACTCAGGAGGCTGAGGCAGGAGAATCGCTTGTATCCGGGAGCTGGAGATTGCAGTGAGCCAAGATCGCACCCCTGCACTCCAGCCTGGGATATACAGCGAGACCATCTCAAAAAAAAAAAAATGCCAGGCATGGTGACTCACACCTGTAATCCCAGCACTTTGGGAGGCCAAGGGAGATGGATCACGAGGTCAGGAGTTCAAGACCAGCCTGGCCAAGATGATGAAACCCCATCTCCACTAAAAATACAAAAATTAGCCGAGTGTGGTGGCACGCGCCTATAATCCCAGCTACTCAGGAGGCTGAGGCACAGAACTGCTTGAAGCCGGGAGGTAGAGATTGCAGTGGGCCAAGATCACACCACTGCACTCCAACCTGGGTGCAAGACTGAATCAAAAACAAAAAGAAAGAAAAGATGGTGTAGCCTCACTTCAAACCAAAGACTATCACATTATGCAAAAGTGATAACCAACACTTAGAAATTCCTCAAATTTTCACATTTTCAACTCACATCTGAGTTACATTGGATGAGCTAATTTATCACAGTGCCAGCCATATTACATTATATTACACTGCTAGTTATAATCATGTCTTTTTCTTGTAAAGTTTAGCTGCAAGTATTAATATTCTAACGAAGACAGAGTACTTAAAATCATTTTTATTTATTTCTGACGTATGTTAATAGTCATTATTTTTCAATGTGATATGTCCAACATTCCTGGAATTCAAAATATGTTAAAATAAAATAGAAGCACATTGCAACTACCCATCTCAGAAAATATCTGAAAAACATGCAGGTCTCCCCAGTAACCCATCCTATGTAATCTCTTCTAGATCTTCTCCAACCAGTTGAATCTTTACCCCTAAACTACTGTGCACAGCACTTAATGTCTTCACTATTCTTGTCTTCACTATTTAACTGACAGTAATCATTTGCCTTGTATTTGTATTTAATTTTCATATGTATAGCTCCTATACCAACTATAGCCAAATTTATAAAGAACTGGAACTGGTAACTTATCATTCTTAAAATTATTTCTCATAGTATCAAATACAATGGTATATATACAATGAAGGAAAGAGTAAAGGAAAGGAGGGAAGGGATGGAGGGAGGGGAAAAGAGAGGGAGAGAGGGATGAATGAACTAATTCCCTTCCTACTAAGCTACTCATCAAGAGTTCTTGTTTTTTGTTTTTTGGGGTTTTTTTTTGAGACGGAGTCTCGCTCTGTCGCCCAGGCTGGAGTGCAGTGGCTTGATCTCGGCTCACTGCAAGCTCTGCCTCCCGGGTTCATGCCATCCTCCTGCCTCAGCCTCCCGAGTAGCTGGGACTACAGGCACCCGCCACCACAGCCGGCTAATTTTTTTATATTTTTAGTAGAGACGGGGTTTCACTGTGTTAGCCGGGATGGTCTCGATCTCTTGACCTCGTGATCCGCCCGTCTCAGCCTTCCAAAGTGCTGGGATTACAGGCGTGAGCCACTGCGCCCGGCCGCTCACCAAGAGTTCTTAAATCATCAGAGTGCTTAATTAAGCAGAGTTGATACGTTTTGAATAAATCTTGAAAGGAACAATTGTTCTGTAATTTATTGACCAGATTATTAAAAAGTTGGCAGGTCTTAATTTGCTGGATGAATCAGGTACCGCATAAGCCTCTCCAAACTTAAAAGAAAAAAATAACTTAGAAAGTCTATTCCCTGTAACTCTGACAATATAATTGTTTCTCAGCTGTTTCAATCCTATCTTCTATCTGTGAATTTGCAGGAACAAATCAAGAGAAATGGAGGAAGTCGTATCCCTCTTCTCCAATCATCTATCCATTCACCTTTCTATCCATGAATTCAACGTATATGTCTGCATGCTTAGTATGAACTAGGTTCTCTCCCAGGATCTAGGAATACAGCAATGAACAACAACAACAAATATATATATAGAGAGAGAGAGTTATGCTATTAAGAGAAATAAGGTAGTAACTGAGGGGAAAATGGGGCTGTGACGGTTTAAGATGAGAAAAACAAAGGCGGCTTCACTGAAGTGTGACTCTGTATGACATCCCTTCACAAAATACTTTCCTCTTTCATGCCACATTTCCCTCACAAGCCGCCCCACTCGCTCGCTTTTCCCTCGCTAGAGGGACTGAAAACGTCATTAACACCAACTGCATACACAACTCCATCGCAGCCACTGCCATTCACGAACGTTCAAACACTCATCACCCTGTTTTCGTATTTGTGTAACAAACGTTGAATGAACCTCCACCTCTTCCAAGAACCCGCGCTGAGGTGGCTTCCCATAGACCCTGGCCTTATGAAGCCAACGACTTCTACGGGAAGAAAGAGGACCTGTAAGCTAGTGCGCGAACGACCCGCAAGATGGAAATGGGTGCCCTAATAGAGGTCTCTGCCTCACGCTGAAGGAGCAGGGAAGTGAACCAACACCCGGGACCGCCAGCCTTCTACAACGACCACCATTTCTGAGGAACCACCTGATCAGTCCCAGTCACCCTTCACTCTGCTCCTTTGTCCCACTCGGTCCCCTCACGGTTCCTTTCGGGAACCTTCCTTCACCCAGCCCCACCACTGTTCGCCTTCCTCCCTCGCACCCTACTGCATTCTCCACTCTCCACCTCGAAGGCTCCCCTCCCAACTCCTCAGCGGGTCTCGCCTCCCCTCCCCACCTCTGTCCCCCGAGGGTCCCACTACCGGCCCAAGCTGCCCTCCCTCCCTCTTGTCTCCAGGCCCCCGCGCTCTCTGCAGTCAGCCCCTGGGTCCCCTCCGGAGGCGCGGCTCTCGCTCCGCAGCCTTCTCAGGCTCCCGCGCAGCGCGGCCCCGCCCCCGCGGTCACCTGACCGAGCCCGACGCTCCGCCCACCGAGCGCCCAGGTCGGAGCGGGCACAGGACCCTAGCGGCCGTGGAGCCGGTGCTGTCACGGCCACCGCTACCGCCCAGGGGCTCCGGGGCCGTGGGGGAGCGGCTGAACTCAACACCGCCTCCTCGCCGACTGAAAGGCGCTGCGGCCGCGCCCGCCTGCCCCACCTCATAAGGGCCTGTGACCTCACGAGGCTGGCCGCCGGGCGCTGCACTCGAGCGGCGGGGGCTCCTGTCCGTGCGCTTTCCTCCCGCAGCCCGGGCCTCGACTCCGCCCTCCGTGCTTGCCACCCGCTCGCCACTCTTCCCTAACCGCTGTTCATTCTCCGGAGCGCTATCCCGCCATGGTCTGACCCCCAGTTCAATTTTATCTTCAGTCCATCCTTTGAACACCCCGACCCCCGACCCCTTTCTTCTAAAACATTCCATCCTTCCTGGCTTCTGCTACTCAATAATGGACAGCAGCTCGAAGGCCATGTGTCCCACGGCTTTGCTGAAATTTGTCTCGGGTTGCCTTTTAGGAGACTGTCGTTTCCTTTTGAAAGAGATAATTTGGTGGGTTTGGTTTTATTCTGTGTTTGTTTTTCCTATGTATTTATTGTATGCAGTTGGGCAAAATATTTATGCTGAGTTTCGATTTTCTCATTCTTCCAGGGTTGTGGGAGTTCAAAAATATATACGTAGTGCTCAATAAATATTACAATATTTAATCCCTTCCGTGATACTACTGTGTTCATTTATATCTTAAACCTTGCTTTGTAGGCATTCTTTAATATTTTATTTTGATTTTTATTTATTATTAAATATATAGACAAATCATAATTGTAAATATTTAATGGGGTACAATGTGATATTTTAATATATGTATGTAATATGAAATGACTAAGTGAAGCTTAACATACCCATCACCTCATTTAACGTTTTTTATGGTGAGACATTTGAAATTTACTCTTAGCAGTTTTGAGATATATGATATATTATTATTAGCTATGGTCACCACACTATGCAATAGATCTCAGAAACTTGCTGCTTTTGTCTGACTGAACTTGTACCCTTTGAACAGCATCTCCCCATCCTCCATCTCCGACCTGCCCCGTCCCTTCCCAGCCTCTAAGCACTATTCTACTGTCTACTTATATGAGTTTGACGTTTTAAGATTCCACATATAAGTGAGATCATGTGGTATGTGTCTTTCTGTGCCTGGCTTTTTTCACTTAGTATGTCCTCCAAGTTCATTCATGTTGTCACAAATGACAGAAATTCTTTTTTAAGGCTGAATAGTATCCATTGTATATGTTTACCACATTTTCTTTATCCATTCATCCATTGGTGGACACAGGTTGATTCCATTATCTCAGCGATTGTGCATAATGCTGAGATGAACATGGAAGTGCAAATAAGTCTTTGATATACTGATTTCAGTTACTCAATATATGTCCAGAAATAGTGTCGCTGGATCATATGAGAGTTCTATTTTTAATTTTTTGGGAAACCTCCATATAGTTTTCCATAATGGCTGTAATAATACCAACAGTGTAAAAGTTTTCTCCACATCCTCACCAACACATTATTTTTCAACATTTTGATAATAACCATTTTTTTTTCTAAAGAGTCACTTTGTTGCCCAGGCTGGAGTGCAGTGGCGCAATCTCAGATCACTGCAACCTCTATTCCTGGGTTCAAGCGATCTTCCTGCCTCAGCCTCCCAAGTAGCTTGGATTACAAGCATGTGCCACCACACTTGGCTAATTTCTGTATTTTTAGTAGAGATGGGGTTTCACCATGTTGGCCAGGCTGGTCTCAAACTCCTGACCCTCAAGTAATCTGCCCACCTCAGCTTCCCCAAGTACTGAGATTATAGGTGTGAGCCACCACACCCAGCTTAATAGCCATACTAACAGGTGTGAGGCGATATTGTAATTTTATTTTGCATTTCCCTAATAATAGTGATTTTTTTTTTTCACAAACCTGTTGGCCATTTGTATGTCTTCTTTTAAGAATGGCTGTGTCAGGCTGGCATGGTGGCTCACACCCATAATCTCAGCACTTTGGGAGGCCAAGGTAGGAGAACTGCTCAAGCCCAAGAGTCTGAGACCAGCCTGGGCAACATAGTGAGGCCTCATCTCTACAAAAAAAATAAAAATTAAAAAAAAAAGTCTGTTCAGATTATTTGCCTATTTTTAAAATTAGGTTATTTGCTTTCTTGCTACTGAGTTTCTTGTATATCTTGGATATTAACCCCTTGTCAGATGTATGATTTGTAAATATTTTCTCCCATTCAGTGGGTTGTCTCTTCACTATGTTAACTGTTTCCTTTGATGTGCAGAAGTTTTTAGTTTCATGTAATCCTATGTGTTTATTTATTATTTTCTCACCTGTGTTTTTGAGGTCATGTCCAAAAAAAATGCCCAGACCAATGTAGTGGAGCTTTCCCCCTATGTTTTCTTCTAGTGGCTTTCTTCTATTTTTTCTTCTAGTAGCTTTCCCCCTATGTTTTCTTCTAGTAGTTCCAGTCTTACATGTAAGTCTTTAATCCATTTTGACTTTTGTGTATGGTGTGAGATAAGGGTCCAATTTCATTTTTCTACACATGGATATATGGTTTCCCAACAGTGTTTATCAAAGAGATTCCTTTCCCCATTGAGTGTTCTTGGCTCCTTATCAAAATTCAATTGTCTGTAAATTCTGGACTCTCTAGTATGTTATATTGGCCAATGTATCTGTTTTTATTGCATACCATGCTGTTTTGATTACTGTAACTTTGTTGTTTATTTTAAAGTCAAGTACTATGATGCCTTCAGCTTTGTTCTTTTTTTTTTTTTTTTTTTTTTTTTTTTTTTTTTTTTGAGATGGAGTCTGGCTCTGTCTCTCAGGCTGGAATGCAGTGGCGCAATCTCAGCTCACTGCAACCTCCACCTCCTGGGTTCAAGTGATTCTCCTGCCTCAGCCTCCCAAGTAGCTGGGACTAGAGGTGTGCACCACCATGCCTAGCTAATTTTTTTGTATTATTAGTAGAGACAGGGTTTTTTACCATGTTGGCCAGGCTGGTCTTGAACTCCTGACCTCGTGATCTGCCTGCCTCGGCCTCCCAAAGTACTGGGATTACAGGCATGAGCCACCGCGCCTGGCCCAGATTTGTTCTTTTTGCTCAAGATTGCTTTGGTTATTTGGGATATTTTACGGTTCCATATGAATTTTAGGATTTTTTTATTTCCATGAAAAATAACTCTGGAATTTTGATAGGAATTGTATTGAATCTATCAATCACTTTGAGTAGCATGGGCATTTTAATTATATTAATTATTCCAATCCAAGAACATGGGATGTCTTTTCATTTATTTGTGTTTTTTCTAATTTCTTTCATCCGTGTTTTTTAGTTTTTAGTGTAAAGATCTTTCACTTTCTTGGTTAAATTTATACCTTTTTTGTTTCAGTTTTGGTTTTTGCTCATGTAAGTAGAATTATTTTCTTCATTTCTTTTTTGGATTTGTTGTTGCTGAAATGTTGCTGATTTTTGTGTGTTGACTGTGTACAGCAATTTACTGAATGTATTAGTTCTAACAGTTTTTTTTTTTTTTGGTTGAGTCTTTTGGGTTTTCTACATATAAGACCATATTGTCGACAAAGAGAAAATTCCAACATTTCCTTTCCTATTAAGATGACTTTTATTTCTCTTGCTTAATTATTCTGACTAGAACTTCCAGTGCTATGTTGAAAAAAAAAAAAAAAAAGCAGTGAGAGTGGGCATCCTTTTCTTGTTCCTGATCTTAAAGGAAATGCCTTCAACATTTCACTGTTGAGAATGTTAGCTGTAGGCTTGTCATATATGACCTTTATTGTGTTGAGGTACGTTTCTTCTGTACCTAATTTGTTGAGAATTTTCATCATGAAAAGATGTTTAATTTTGTCAAATGCTTTTTAGGTATCTATTGAAATGATCATATGATTTTTGTGTATGTGGTATATCACATTTATAGATTCCCATATGTTGAACCATCTTTGCATCCCAGGGATAAATCCCACTTGATCATGGTGAATTATTCTTTGAATATATTGTTGAAGTCAGTATGCTAGTATTTTGTTGAGGATTTTTGTATCTATACTCATTAGGGATATGACCTGTAATTCTTTAGTGCTTTTTAAATGTATATAGTTTGTCTCCCCAAAGATTCTGAAACATCTGAGTGCTGAGACCATGTCTTTTATTTTTGTAAATACCCCTCAATCCACCCTCCATCCCCCACTTTCCCACTCCCCATGCCTGTTGTGTTTACGGGTGGTACCTCAGAGTACTGTTCAATCAGGCAAAAGACCCTCTAAAGATTTTAAGAGTGGTTGGGTGCGGTGGCTCACGCCTGTAATCCCAACAGTTTGAGAGGCCAAGGCGGGTGGATCACCCGAGGTCAAGAGTTGGAGACCAGCCTGGCCAACATGGTGAAACCTCATCTCTACAAAAACACAAACAAAAATTAGCCGAGCGTGGTGGCAGGTGCCTGTAATACCAGCTACTCGGGAGGCTGAGGCAGGAGAATTGCTTGAACCCGGAAGGCAGAGATTGTGGTGACCCAAGATCTCGCCACTGCACTCCAGCCTGGGTGACAGAGTAAGACTCCGTCTCAGAAAAAAAAGATTTTAAGAATATGGCTCACAGGTCCTCTCATTCAAACAATAGGACTTCTAAGAAACTTAAGATCTTTGTCCTTCAGCAGAAGCCCAAGGTAGAAAAAGATGTATCTCAAAGGTATTTGCTGCCATGACTTTTGTCTCCTGGACTAAAACCCAGTAAGATTCACAGTAGATTCAAAAATCGTTTTAAGAGAATTGTATTGTCAGAAATACTGTCAGCTTGACCTGAAAGAGAGTACAAAAAAAGAAAGGGGTCTTTGGACCCTTTCTACAAACACATTTCTACAAACAGGAAGCAGGCTAAGAAAACTATTTATGTCCAAACACATCTCCCTTTCACACAAAAAAAGGATGACTTAGAGGATGAAACCAACAGCCCAGAGGATGGAACCAAAAGCCATAGGGAGTTATTCCCAGACTTTGAATGTAGAACTACAAACCTATACTCAAATGGATTTCAGAATTGCTATGAACCAGTGACTTCTGTGCACCTTGTTTTCCACCTGTTGGTACAGGAGTGTCTATAGCAGTTATCTCTCTGCCCCTGCCATTTTACATTGGTTGCTGTGGGGAAAGGAGCATATGACCTTTTTCTTTTTGTTTGCAGAACTTCAGATTGAAAGGCATGTACCTGAGTAACTATATTTAAGGAATTACAACCAAGAAGTCTCATCTTCCCTGGACTTATATAGTGGATAAGATTCTGAACTTTGAATTGATGCTATAATGGGATAACACTCTGGGGCCTTAGAAGGGGTAAGTTTATTTTGCATGTGGGAGAACTATAAATAATTTGTTACCAGAGGGTGGCCTGGGGTGGTCTTAAAATATGTCCACAAACACTTTGATATTTGTACTAATTTCCTATGCTGTGGTAACAAATTACCACAAACTTAGTGGCTTAAATAGCACAAATTTATTATCCCAAATTTCTGGAGGCCGGAAGTGTAAAATGAGCCTTACAGCATTAAAATCAAAGGCTACATTCCTTATTGAGGCTGTGGAGGAGAATCCATTCTTTGCCTTTTCCAACTTCTGTGGGCTGTATATATTCCTTGACTTACGGCCATACCAGTCTGACCCACTTCCATTCACTCTCACTCTGGCCCTCCTAACTCCCTCTTTTATTTATTTATTTGTTTGTTTGTTTGTTTGTTTTGAGACAGAGTATTACTCTGCCATCCAGGCTGGAGTGTTGTGGTGCAATCTTGGCTCACTGTAACCTTTGCCTCCTGGGTTCAAGCGATTCTCATGCCTGGACCTCACAAGTAGTTGGGATTACAGGTGCGTGCCACCACACCCAGCTAATTTTTTTGTATTTTTAGTAGAGACAGGGTTTCGCCATGTTGGCCAGGCTGGTCTCAAACTCATGGCCTCAAGTGATCCAACCATCTCAGCCTCCCAAAGTCCTGGGATTACAGGCATGAGCGACCACGCCTAGCCTGACCCCCTCTTGTAAGGACACTTGAGATTACATTGAGCCTCCCCAGATAATCCAGGATGATTGCCTCATCTAAAGATCATTAATTATGTCAACAAAGTTGTTTGTTCCATGTAAGGTAACATATTCACAGGTTCTGGAGATGGGGATGTGGCTGTCTTTGGGGGGGAAATGATCTGTACACAATGCTCCTCCCTTCAAGAGGTGGCATCTATTCCCCTCCTCTTGAATGTTGGCTGGATTTAGTGAGCTACTTCTATTGAATAGTTTATGACAGAAATTATGGTGTGACACTTACAAAACTAAGTCATAAAAAAAAATTGTGGCTTCCTCCCTATTCTCTCTTGGATTACTCCCTCTGGGAGAAACTAGTTGACAAGTCATGCGGACACTCAAGCAGTCCTATAGCGATGTCCAAGTGGTGAGGAACTAAGGCCTATTGCCAATAGCCAGCATGGAATTGATGCCTCCTGCCAACAGCCATGTGAGTAAGCCATCTTAGAAAAGGATTATCCAGCCCTTTTTAGCCTTCAGCCGACTACAGCCCTGGCCAACAGTTTGACTCCAACCTCATGAGAGTCTCTGAGCCAGAACCACCCAGCTAAGCCATTCCTAAATTCCTGACCACAGAAACAGCAAGATAATGTTTGTTGTTTTAAGCTACTAAATTGTGGAGTAATTTCTTAAGCAACAACAGATAACTAATACAATCCCCACTGGGCGTGGTGGCATGCACCTGTAGTCCCAGCTACTTGGGGAGGTTGAGGTGGGAGCATTGCTTGAACCCAGAAGTTCAAGTCCAACCTGGGCAACATAGCAAGACCTCACTGCCTTAAAAACAAAATAAAAATAAATAAAATAATACAATCCCCAAGGTCACATACTGAGCTATGAGAGCTACTTAACTTCTAGGTATTAACTCTGCATTCCAGCCTACAAGATGAAGGAAATGGAGGAAAGTATGTTCCTTCCCTTAAACATCATTTATTGGAAGTTGCATACACCTCTTTCATTTACATCTCATTGTCTATGAGATGGACATGGCACATGTAGCTACAAGATTTTTGCATGCTAACTTTGTATCCAGCAACTTTACTAAATTTTCTTATTAATAATAAGAGAATAATATTTATTCTGGGCAACCATGTGCCCAACTAAACAGCAGAAGTTCTAATATTATGTGAGAAGGAGAAAACATACTGGACACAATCAGCAATCTCTGTCACAATGGTGAGTGTAAGGGTCAGGAAAAGCAAAGTCCAGCACACACCCATCAACATTTTTTTCCAATTTCTTAACAAAGTATTTCCATTGGCCACCAAAGTGATAGTTACACATCATCACTGTGATCTCTCCAAAGAATCATGCCAATTCTGTATGAGTCATTGGAAAATCCAATTACTATACTAAAATGAAATCAATTGTGAAACTTTTTCCTCACAAGTTCTTATTGGGGACACTGCTAAAGAATAATTTACAATGGACATTTTGTTTAAAGGCTGCAAAATTTTCTAAACGGTGCTTTCTGTGAGCAATTTTTGGTGTGTCAGAAAATATATGGCCAATGAAAGTGTTTCCTTTATGCAAGGTGTTGGAGGGGCTTTATTATAACATTAGCAGCCTCAAGGAAGGCAGTCATGTTCCTGACCTCTTCATTTTCTTTTCACATGCAAACCATTCTTAGGTAGCCACATTAACTGGATTTTTTAATTTTTATGTAATGATATACTTAACCCTAATCACAAGCTTCTAAGACTGCCTCCTTGCATGTTTTAATCAAACTAAAACAAATTAGGAATATATACTTCCATAAACATATTGTTTTATAAAACCAAATAGAAATGATTTTTAAATGGCTTATTTGCAGAGCATACGTTATGGTTCTATTATATCATTGTGAAAATTGAGTAATTCCCAGGCAATCTGCTTGTAATTGGTCCCAGTGATCATTAGATGGCTCTGTTACATAGAGTTTGGACTAGCAAAGCCAAGAGTTAAAGGATTACAAATGTGGCTTGACATATAGCTTTTCATCTCATTTTACATAAGATCCTCTATTTTCATCCAGACATTTAGTCAGCAATTACCAAGACATAAATAAAACATAGTGAATCTCACAAAATTTCACCATAAAAGGTCTCAGTCTATGTTCACGTAATCTCTTAATGATGTCATGTATTGTATTATGCTCAAAAAATGTACATTATGTTAGGAATTTAAGACTTAGGCCAGGCACTGTAGCTCATGCTTGTAATTCCAGTACTTTGGGAGGTCAAGGTGGAAGGATTGCTTGAGCCCAGGAGTTTGAGACCAGCCCAGGCACTATAGTGAGACCTCATCTTTACAAAAAAATATGTTTTTAATTAGCTGAGTATAGTGGCATGTGCCTGTAGTCCCAACACTTTGGGAGGCCAAGACAGGAGAATCACTTGAGCTTGGGAGGTCAAGGCTGCAGTGGCTATGATGGTGCCACTGCACTCTGGCAACAAAATGAGACTCTGTCTGAAAAAATAAATAAATAAATAAATAAATAAATAAATAAATTTTTAAAAAAAGACTCGAAGCAAAGATTATGTTATCAGTGTTATATAAAGTACTTCAGTCCCACACTGTTGATGCTGAATAAATTTTAAATAGCCAAAAGTAAAGTAACAAATTCTAAGTATTATTCTAGCATCCTGTAGGATGATAATGTTAATAATTAAGATTTTGATCCCGTCTCAGCTGTGAATAAATTCTGTAAGAATATTTCCTTGCTTGCGTCTTGGTACACATAAAAAGTATCCTGTTAGTTTTTCCCCAGGATTCTATTCTTTCAGTTTTTCATGGGAATTTGTGGTCATGAGTGAAACCAAGACGCCCAAGATCATTTAACCTGGAAAATGGGTCAAAGTAGATTTTCATTTTGTGTGGGTGGATATTTCATCTTCTGAGTATGTCAGCCAAGGTTTGCTATTAACTGTATACAGTAACTGAGCTGCCTTACTATAAAGTTTTTTCTAGGCAAGAAGGCTAAATATGTGACTCCTTAAATCAGTTGTTCTTAAACTTGAGCATGAATTAGAGTCACCTGGAAGGCTTCTTAAACCAGATGATGGGTCCCCATTCCCAGATTTTCTGATTCAGCAGCTGTGGGGTGGGGCCTGTCAATTTTCATTTCTAACAAGTTTCTAGCTGATAATGATGTTGCTGGTCTTGGGACCACACTTTGACAACCACTGCCTTAGATAAAATTTAGGCATTTAAATGGTCCTGTAAATAATTTGCCATTAAGCTATTATTTTATCCATTTATGCTTCCTACAAACAAAATCTAGGCTACACTGGCAGTCTGTTCTTTTGAGGTTGCACAAGTTCCTAAATAATACCCAATTAAAAAAAAAAGAACCCAAACTGTTACAACAGTAATAACCTACTCATTTAAAAAATATTAAGTCTAAAGAGCGCTGGGCCTGGTGGCTCACACCTATAATCCCAGCACTTTGGGAAGCCCAGGCTGGCGGATCAGTTGAGGTCAGGAATTCGTGACCATCCTGGCCAATGATGAATTGGTGAAACCCCGTCTCTAGTAAAAATACAAACATTAGCCGGATGTGGTGGTGCACACCTATAATCCCAGCTACTCAGGAGGCTTAGGCGGGAGACTCGCTTGAGCCCCAGAGGCAGATGTTGCAGTGAGCAGGGATCACACTACTGCCCTCCACCCTGGGCAACAGACCAAGACTCCATCTCAAAAACAAATAAATAAAAATACAAAATTTGCCAGGCATGGTGGTAGGCACCTGTAATCCCAGCTACTCGGGAGGCTGAGGCAGGAGAATCTCTTGAGCCCAGGAGGCAGAGGTTGCAGTGAGCCAAGATCGCGCCCACTGCACTCCAGCCTGGGTGACAGAGCCAGATTCCATCTCAAAAAAAAAAAAAAAAGTATATATAAAGAGAAGCTCTGGATTCTGAAACTAGCTTCAGTACTCATAGTAGTCATCATTCTGTTACATTTGGAAATATGCTTGTTCTAAAATAATCATTTCTGAGTCAATGACACTTACTCTTTTCATCCAAAGGAAACAGAAATAACAACACAGGAAGCACTGGGCAGCCTTAGGCTAATTCTTTTTGGAAAGTACATTTAATTCACTGTTGTACAAACCCAAACAGAGAAGGTAAGGTTAGGAAGTCAGGAAGGCACTTAAGAAATTTCAACCAGGAATACTTAACAAAGAAAAAGAGGCCTTTAGACCCACACGTTACAATCATGGATGACCAGCTGGGCACGGTGGCACATGCCTGTAATCCCAGCACTTTGGGAGGCCGAGGAGGGCAGATCGCCTGAGGTTAGGAGTTTGAGACCAGACTGGCCAACGTGGGGAAACCCCGTCTCTACTAAAACTACAAAAATTAGCCAGTCATGGTGGCAGGTGCCTGTAATCCCAGCTACTGGGGAGGCTGAGGCAGGAGAATCGCTTGAACCCAAGAGGCAGAGGTTGCAGTGAGCTGAGATCGTACCATTGCATTCCAGCCTAGGCAACAAGAGCAAGGCTTTGTCTCAAATTAAAAAAAAAAAAAAAAATCATGGATGACCTAGGAATATCAGAGAAGTGAAGAACTGACTCCTAATACGGCAACTTGTCAGGAATATTCAGAGTTTCCCATTATTGTCCACAGCTCCTGAGACTAGACATAAATTTTCTCCAAAAGAGCTAGACACAATCCCTTTGTGCTGTGTTATCTGATGCCAGAACACTGTTTAACTGTTCACCCCACAGGCCAAAACTGCTATTTGCTACCTCATGAATGCAGCTACAGGTTATCCCCACATATTGACAAATAGTACTGGTCTTCAAGACCTGTGAACTTCATTCCAGTGGCTCAGGCAAGATTCCTGATTTGATTCACCCTTTAAATACATTTCCTTCCCCCCTTTGATACAATTTCTTCATATAAATCATGTTATCTAAAGAAAATGTCCCATTAACATTCTCATGGACTCTGTCTTAGTAGCTGAAGGTGCTAATTAGGTTCTAGACTTCTTGGATGCATGACTATCCCTCCCCGTCCCCTATTTATGCTCTACCACATTCCCATTCCCTACAGTAAGGAGTAATCCATGGGTGAGACAAGGCTCAGCCATTGTCCCATATCCAATTCCAAGGCTTATTCTCAATGTTAACACAAGAATACAGAATAGATATTTCAGCTGCTTATGGATTCCTCTTCCCTAATATGTGGATGCAAATGTGTGCAAAGTGAAGAAAGAAATAATAGCTAAATGAAGCTTAAGTGCTACATCAGGAGAGACATAACTATTAACAAATGTTGGAAAAGGGGTTTGGAGAGAGGATAGAATGAGACTTTCATTGAGAAAGGTGATATGGAATGACATCTGCTCTTGCCAAAGCCAGGTCTCTCAGATCTCCCAACTGAAAACACACACAGTATCAATATCCCACAGAATCTTGACCACACATTTGATGCCACAGTAAGTCCCAGCATCTTAGAATGTTGATACTGAAAGAGACCTTCAAGACTGGCTGCTCAAAACCCATTTCTCAAACTAGAAAACAGCCTTAAGAAGAAGAAAGTGACTTGCCTTAATTAGAGTTAAAGATTATTTAGCTGCAACACTGAGATCAGAACTCCTGTTTTCTGCTCATGGAACAACTGTTGATAAGGCTTTCTTTTTCTCTTGGGCGATTGGGGGTGGCTTTTAATGTTGGATGTATGTCAACACCAATGGAGCCACTGCTTTTCTGAGACAAAAGAACAGTCCCTCCTCCTCAGGAAGGGTCCAATGTGTCCATACATCTATCCCTATAGCCTTCTATCATGAGAGAGCCCCTCACAGATACAGCCACTGGACAGTGACTTGCTGTGAATGATGCCAAGTGGGAGTGTCTGTACCCTGCCCAAGTCTGTGTGGCTTCCTATGCTCTCCTTCTTTGCCATCATATAAATTTAGAAACATAACGCAAGCATGTTTATATACATATTCCTTTAGGTTAAGAAAACCTCATCATGAGAAAAATAAAATAAAATTGCACTGTGGCCTCTCAGATTAAAGACTGAGTTAAAATGAGGTTGTCCAACCCATAGAAGAACAGGCCACACATGCTGGTACAACTGACCCATCATTCCATCCTGGCACTTATTCCCAGCCAACTCATGGGAATAATTCCTTCACAAGGCAGCCAAGAGGTAGTAGGTAAATACAATCAGCCCCATGGGTGGATACAGCACACCAAGGCACAGGGCTGGGTATGTGGAGGTGCTATGAACGAGGGACAGAAGGCCGGAAGGGTGCCAGACCTCTGGCTCTACAATAGCACTCTCTCCCTTTGAGGAAAAGCATTTGGTCATGAGAGACATCCCCAGCTCATAGCAAATGTCTACAGCAGTGAGGGTGTGGAATTAGGAGGTAAAGAGATGGTGCTGGCCTAAGGGTGACACACTTCTTCTAAACAAACCTCCAGAGTAGAGCTGCCAATAAGGCAAATCTGAAGGGTTGTGATTATGAACTAGGAGATGCTGGTACATCCCCCAGGCCATGAATGACCCTGAGTGGCCCAGACATCCTCACTCCCAACAGGTCAAAGAATTAGGTTGCAAGGACTTCCCTTGCGAGAGAAACATAGCTGGGTTGAGGGGATGGCAAAAGGCACAGGCAGCTCTGATAGTTCAGCTCTCCCTGACTCCTCCTTCAGCCTGAGGGAGGGGAAAGGAGGCAGAGGTACAGATGACCTGGGCTGCCAAGCACAGCAGTTCCTACTATAGCTGCTGAGAGTCAGGCCCAAGAACCATAAACTTATGAACTCAGGGTAGAGCCAAGGTTTGGCGTCCCTTCCTCTGGAATGAGAGGTCTCAGCCCTGCCCTTCTCTTCAGGGACAATGGCCTGATGAGAAAAGCTGGCTTCTCACTGAGGTAATGAAGAACACCTGCTTAGCTCCATAGTCACCCTCAAGCTAAGCAGGAAGAATCCCCTGCAGGAGGCATTCTAGGGACAAAGGCTAAGGAGCTCGGCTTATCAGGACACATCACAATTTTAAATTACACACTCCCACACACAACACACACACACACACAGACACACACACACACACAGACCCACACTTCCACATACTGACATTCTCCCAACCCACCCCACTCTGAGCCCCAAATCCCTCCCCACAAATACTGTCCTCTGTAAACATGATGGCAGAGACTCCTGCAATCGTGGCACAGGCTGATAATGATCTGAGGATGACTGCTTATCATTAAGTGCCCCGGTAGGTGATATTGGTGAAGGTAGACGTGGCCTCTTTATACAGTGGGTTGTTGGCCTGTGAAGGAAACAGAAGAGCATCTTACAGTGACTTCCTCAGTCCTTCCCTACCCTGAATGTTTAAAATTCATCTCAGAAGTTTTCCCAAGGTACCCTTCTCTGGAATACACCATAGATGAAACAGAATAATGTTCATTTTACTCCCACTTTAGTTCTTGGCATGGGAATTGATAGGAAATAACAGGAGGAGATGAGATAGAATGCCATCCTGCCACCATTTCTTCTTCTTATTATTATTATTGTTTTAGACAGGGTCTCATTTTGTTGCCCAGGCTGGAGTGCAGTGGCACAATCTCGGCTTACTGAAACTTCCACCTCCCCTGACTTAAGATATCCTCCTACCTCAGCCTCCCAAGTAGCTGGGACTACAAGCACACACCACCATGTCTGGCTACTTTTTACATTTTTTTGTAGAGATGGGGTTTCGTCATGTTGCCCAGGCTGGTCTCAAACTCCTGAGCTCAAGCGATCCACCTGCCTCAGCCTTCCAAAGTGCTGGAATTATAGGCGTGAGCCACCACACCTGTTCCCTGACACTATTTCTAAGGAGCTAAATTCAGCCTATCACTCTTCAGTGATCCCACAGCATTCAGGGATAGAACTTCTCCTATTTCACCCCGTGTCCCCCTCTCTTTTGCACTTCTCCTATTTTCCATTCCCTGTGACAGTGATGGGAGATGTGGACAAGGACAGAAATGTGGCAGGTGGAATTCAGAACACAGAGGAAAGCTTTTGCTCAAATAATTATTAATTTGTTTTCATCTAATCTGGCCAAGCACTAACCATGGCCAAGCATGGTGGTTTATGCCTATAATCCCAGCACTTTTAGGGGCCAAAGTAGGAAGATCACTTGAGCCCAGGAGTTCGAGACCAGCCTGGGTAACAGAGTGAGACCCTGTCTCTACAAGGGAAAAAAATACAAAAGTTAGCTGGCTGTGGTGATGTGTGCCTATAGTCCTGGCTACTCAGGAGGGTAAGGTGGGGGGATCACTTGAGCCCAGGAGATTGAAGCTGTACTGAGCCATGATGGCACCATTGCATTCCAGCATGGATGACAGAATGAGACCCTGTCTCAAAAAAAGAAGGAAGGAGGGAAGGGAAGGGAAAGAAAAGGAGGGGAGGGGAGGAAGGGAAGGGGAGGGAAGCAAAGGAAAAAGGAAGGGGAGGAGAGAGGAGGGGAGGGAAGAGGAGAGAAAGAGAAAGCACTATCCACAAACTGTCATGTTATCAGGAAAAAGACCCTCACTAGGTTTCCCAAACTATTTTCCAACAGAAAGTAACAAATCCTATACGGTCTAGTAGTCCTTAATGGTGGTTTCAAGAAACACATTCTTGGCCAGGCGCGGTGGCTCACGCCTGGAATCCTAGCACTTTGGGAGGCTGAGGCAAGTGATCATGAGGTCAGGAGTTCGAGACCAGCCTGGCCAACATGGTGAAACCCTGTCTCTACTAAAAATACAATAAATCAGGATAAAAGAGTAAAGTCTGATTTGGAAGTAACCTTTTATTTTATTTTATTTTATTTATTTTTTTTGAGACAGAGTCCTGCTCTGTAACCCAGAGAAGGGTGCGATCTCCGCTCACTACGACCTCCACCTAATGGTTCAAGCAATTCTCCTGCTTCAGCCTCCCAAATAGCTGGGATTACAGGTGTGCACCACCACATCCGGCTAATTTTTATATTATTAATAGCACCACATCCGGCTAATTTTTATATTATTAATAGAGACGGGGTTTCACCATGTTGCCCAGGCTGGTCTCGAACTCCTGAGCTCAAGTGATCTGCCCACTATGGCCTCCCAAAGTGCTGGGATTACAGGCACGAGCCACCAGGCACGAGCCACCAGGCCCAGCCTGGAAGTAACCATTTTATTGAGGAGAAAGAATAGAATGAGGTGGAATGACATCCTGCCACTATTTCTAAGAGGCTAAAGGAAGCTGAAGGACAAAGGGACAGTGAGACCATCTCTCCCCGTTTCCAGAACAGAGGATAACAGAAAGACAATCGTGCTGGCTGAACCTGACCACCCAAAGCATCTGTTGCTTCCACATAAGGGCCTCAGACCAATGACTTTTTAGAAAAAGCCCAGCCCAATCTCTTACTGTGTCCCATTTTGCTCTGGCGCGTTCTTCCTCAAATTTAGCAAACTCTTTTCGGTCGTGGATGGTGATGAGGAGCTTCCAGATGAGCAGAGTGGCAAGGCCGATGAGCAGAATGGCCCCCATCACTGACAGCAGGACCACCAGGATGTCAGGGCCCTTGGGACACTCTGTGAGGAAGAAGCACAGAGCAGGTGGTTGTGAATGAAGCAAGAATCACTTGAACTGGCTATGAATAAGGTGTTCTTGACAAAGTAATTAAGGTCCTTGAAGGAAATAGGACAGTTTTCAAAAATTAATTTTTTTACAGAGACAATCATTAGGACAGCAATAATCTGTGCTGAGTGACTCAAATCAGCAGTCTAGACCTGGTAACCCCTAGACGGAACCCAGCCACACCTTTGTGTGGGGGTTCACCCAAGTGTTTATTTTAAAAATTAAACACAAAGAAGAGAACAACAGACACTGGGATCTACTAGAGGGTGGAGGCAGGGAGGAGGGTGGGAATCAAAAAACTATCTATGAGTCACTATGCTTATTACCTGGGTGATGAAATAATAGGTACACCAGACCCCCATGACTCACAATTTATCTACAGAACAAACCCACACATGTACCCCTAAAGCTAAAATTAAAGTTTTTTTAAAAAATTTAAAAATAAAAAGCTGGGTGTGGTGGCTCACACCTGTAATCCTAGTACTTTGGGAGGCCAAGGAGGGCAGAGCATCTGAGGTCAGGAGTTTGAGACCAGCCTGGCCAACATGGTGAAACCCCGTCTCTATGAAAACTACAAAAATTAGCCTGGCATGGTGAAGCACAAGAATCACTTGAACCTGGGAGGTGGAGGTTACAGTGAACCGAGATCACACCATTGCACTCCAGCCTGGATAACAGAGCAAAATTCCATCTCAAAAAATAAAATTAAATTAAATTAAAAATTAAAAATTGATTTTATTGGCAGTATTGAATAATCAGGAGATTCTCCCCCCGAAAATTTCATATTAGTCTCTTTAAAAAGAAAATCCAGGCCAGGCACAGTGGCTCATGCCTATAATGCCAGCACTTGGGAGGCCGAGGAAGGAGGATAGCTTGAGGCCAGAAGTTCAAGATCAGCCTGGGCAACATAGTGAGGCCCTGCCTCTACAAAATTGTTTTTTTAATTAGCCAGGCATCGTGGCATATGCCTGTAGTCCCAGCTACTCAGGAGGCTAAGGTGGGAGGATCATTTGAGCCTGGGAGGTCAAGGCCATAGTGAGCCATTATCATGCCACCACTCTCCAGCCTGGATGACAGAGGGAGAGCCTATCTCAAAAGAAAGAAAGAGAGAAAGAGAGAAAGAGAAGGGAGGGAGGGAGGGAGGGAGGGAGGGAGGAAGGAAGAAAGGAAGGAAGGAAGGAAGGAAGGAAGGAAGGAAGGAAGGAAGGAAGGAAGGAAGGAAGGAAGGAAGGAAGGAAGGAAGGAAGGGAGGGAGGGAAGGAAATCCAAAGATTTAGAAACACTGACACCTATATTCCTGCAGGGCAGCAGCTAGCTACAGCTGAGGAGGAGCTGCTCCTTTTACTTGGAATGCGTATTTTCTAGTTTACCAGAATCCCCACCATTCTCCCTTCTCTCTCCTAGAGGAAGGCAGTGTGATTTGTTGGTGTGTCTGTGCTCCTGTGGACGCTAGCGCCAGACTCCCTGGGTTTGAATCCTGACTTATCGCTTAACTTTGATACATGATCTTTGGAAAATTACTTAACCTTTCTGAATGTCTGTTTCCTGTTTCTCCATCTTTAAAATGAAGATAGTAATAGCACTGACTTTAAAAGAAACTTGTTATGAGGAATAATTAAATTAAATATATCTTAAAAACTCAGAACAATGCCTGGCACAGAGTAAGTGCTCAGTAAATATCAGCTACCATTGTAACTGATCTTTTTATATCCAGCTGTTTTCACTAACTTACTTGCTTCCTTAGCCACTGTAAGTATTTGTGTCTGTTACCCTGGTTCAGATACTTACATTCCTGAGGGCTGTGAACCTAATGACATTTTTTGCATTCTTAGAGACCAGGACCTGCCAGCCAATACAATATATTGGGTTCTTTCCCAAAATATTTAGTCATCTAAAATCATAACCCTATTGAAAGCTGACTTCCTGTTCAACCCCAGGCAACAACTAAAACAGAGGCATGTCACCCCTCTGGGGGTCAGGCTGAGTATACTCCGCAGAGCTCTGCTTCCCACAAATGTCAGGTATCTAATCTTATTCCAGTAACCTCAAGTGTTATGAAACCAGGTGTTTATATATGAGGGTACTAATGAGCCTAGAGAGGAAGTCACACCCACTTTCCACACTGTCTCCCACCTTCTTCTCCAAACATATACCCAATGCTCACCACACACAACACAAAAACAACCACCACCATAACCCAAGCTGGCTATCTCCCAACCCACCAAATTACAACCTGTCTATAATCAAATGTGTGCCTGGAGAGAGGCTGTGAGGTTCCAGTGTTCAAGTTCCCAGGAACGAAGGGCCCCAGTTCTGCTGGGAAAAACAATTATGGATTCTTTGGAAGACTTGGGTAGGGCTGACCTTCAATTATCCAAGTAAAATCTCTTTAATTCTGCACATTAGTATGATCAAGACAGGTAGGGTGCCAGAAGGTCTTCACAGGAAAACAATCTGTTAACCATGTGTCCTGAAAGGAGTTTGGGGTGGGCTTCCTGGAAGCAGAGGGCAAGATCAGGTGACCTCTGGAGGGCTCTTCCAGCCACAGCAGGGGACCAATGGCAAATGACCCAAGGTCAGAGGAGTCTGGGTAGGGTTGGTAGTTTCAGCAAACAAAAACACAGGATGCTTGGCCCCGTGCGGTGGCTCACACCTGGAATCCCAGCACTTCGGGCGACCAAGGCAGCCAGATCACTTGAAGTCAGGAGTTCAAGACCAGCCTGGCCAACATGGTGAAACCCTGCCTCTACTAAAAATACGAAAGTTAGTGGTGTTGGTGGGTGCCTGTAATCCCAGCTACTCGGGAGGCTGAGGCAGCAGAATTGCTTGAACCCGGGAAGCAGATTGCAGTGAACCAAGATCACGCCACTGTACTCCACCCTGGGCAACAGAGAAATACTCTGTCTCAAAAAAAAAAAAGAAAGAAAGAAAAGACCAGGAAGCCAAGACAAATTTGAATTTCAGATAAATGATTATTTTTTACTATCAGTGTGTACCAAATATTGCATGGGACATAGTATATTCTATTTGGCAACCCCATCTGGGGGTGATAAGAGCCCAGCTCAAAAGCCCATTCCATGAGGTTAAATTCCATTTGGCCAATGCCAAAACTTTTGGCAGTGTTGTCTTTACTGCCCTATAGTGGCTTAGCCCTTCAAGGAGAGCATCTGCAAGAGCATGAGTTGGGGAAGAGAAAGAGAATGATCTCCTCCATTGTCTGAGACCCCACCTGCAACATTCTACTCAAAGACAGGAAATGACTGGAGTTGGGAGACAAGCAGGGAGGCGGAGCCTAGAATTCCAGAGCAACAACATAGGAAATGTTGGCCCTGTGTATTGGCTCATGCCTGTAATTCCAGCACTTTGCGGGGCTGAGGCGGGGTGATCACTTGAGCCCCGGAGTTTGAGATTAGCCAGGGCAACATAGTGAGACTTTGTCTCTACAAAAAATAAAACTTAAAAAGTAGCCAGGTGTGGTAGTGTATGCCTGTAGTCCCAGGGAGGCTGGAATGGGAGGAATGTGTAAGCCCAAGATGTTGAGACTACAGTAAGCCAAGGTCACACCACTGCACTCCAACCTGGGCAACAAAATGAGACCCTATCTCAAAAAAAAAGATAGGAAACATGGGTCTATGGCTCTGGGGTCTGTTCTCCTAATGTGGAGGAAAGGGTCTGCAGGCAGTGAATACTCAAAAGTGTTTTCTAATAATTCATCTTAATACATTGTTTAAGGAGAACAAAGGCCATAAAGGTGTTAAAGGGAAGCAAGCAATAGACAGCATTGGATGGTGACAAATCTGTGGCTGGTCTGTGTATGATGGGATGGATTCCTCCTGCTCCCAGAAGGCACTGTCCTTTCAGTGTTCAGGGCAACCTTGCCTTAGTGTCTCAAACCCATCCCTACCCCATCCTGCAGTAAACTTGGAAAGGTAATACCTCTAACCATCAGGTCTTCCTCTGAAGCACAGTCAAGTTGCTCTTGGCAACCATCTCAATTTTAATAGTGCAGATGCCATGTGCTGTAAAGTCCTAAAATTTAAATTCTTTATTTCTTGACATCATTGCCTCAAAAAAATGCAGTGATATATTTTGTCCATTAATGAGATCCATATCTATCTTCTTCTCCTTACCCTCTTTCTGATTTTGCTGTCTCCTCAATTAACAAGTCACTTTCTTGGTAATATTTGTGTTTATAAATACCCTTCATCCAGATGACGGTCCCTAACTTATCATTTGGTTTTTTTTGTTTGTTTGTTTGTTTGTTTGAGACAGAGTCTCACTATGTTGCCCAGGCTGGAGTATAGCAGCGCAATCTCTGCTCACTGCAACCTCTGCCTCCCGGGTTCAAGTGAGTCTCCTGCCTCAGCCTCCCGAGGAGCCGGAATTACAGGCATGTGCCACCATGCCCGGCTAATGTTTTTGTATTTTTAGTAGAGAGAGGGTTTCACCATGTTGGCCAGGCTGGTATTGAACTTCTAACCTCAGGTGATCCACCCACTTCAGCCTTCCAAACTGCTGGGATTACAGGCATGAGCCACCACGCCTGGCCCCTAACTTATTACTTGCAGGATTAACCTGTTTTGCTTAAGAGCATAGATGAGTAGAGATTCCTGCCTAACATGGTTCTCCCTCTCCCTCCTGGGGCAGGGCCGGGAGCCCTCAGGGTTCACTCACCTGGCTCTTCTACCACATACAGGATGGACTTTCCACTAGAGTCTTCATAGTACTGGAATCTGACGACACAGTCATCCTCATTCTTATAGGTACAATTCACTGCATCCTTGCCAGTGTCCTCTGGGAGTAGGGAAAATGGAGGAACAAAAAGTGAGACAACTACTGGAAGGTGGAGCTACTCCAAACCCCTATCACAGGACTTCCGGGAAAGTGCGTGACAGGAAACCCTATGCCTCATGTGCACAATGCCTAGATTCAAAGTGGCTATTGTGTCTGGCAGTTGCCACTCACTGACCCTCACTGATGTATTTTGTACTGCACAGGCCCTTTTTGGTTACTAATCCTTCCTCTGAAAGGGACATGATGTAACAGTATTACACAATTTAATTCAAATCCTGGCTTCACTCCCTACCTGTTTTGTGATCTTGGGTCAGTCACCTGACCTCATCAAGTCTTTCTTCATCTATAAAAAGAAAATGATACCCCAACTTCACAAGGTCAGTGAACTAAACAGCACAAACAGTGCCTAACATATAGTAGGTGTACTCTTCCCTCTCTTTCCTTTCTCTGCTTGCTTAGTGATTCTTAATAGTTTGCTTATGCAGCTGTTCTATTTCTTCCATTTATGTTTCTGATCTGGTGTACCTCCCCAGAGCTATCCTCTCTTCTCTGACTCCCACCATGTTTTGTAGACTTCATCTCTTGTAATTCTAAAGCCTGTTATACTGCCAATGATACTAGAGGTTACCTTCCACCAGCTGCACTATGCCCCATACTGATGAAACCAGATGAGTAAAACTGACACATGATGAAATTAAGCAAATGTACTCAGGTCACACAGCAAATGAGTGATGAAGCAGAACAAGAACAGGAGTCTAAAAGCACATCCTGCAGACTTGAACTCAACAACCCTTCAGAAAACCAGTGGTATTATAATACAGGGAAAAGAGTATGAATTTCAGGATCTAGTTCTTAACTTAATTTGCCATTCCCTTGCTTGGGCCAGTTACTTAACTTTCCTGAGACTCAAAATGAAGATAATAATAGTACTATAGTTCTACTTCACTAGGCTATTGACAGAAGAATAAGATAATGTATATGAAAGATACTTTATAACTTTTACAAGCTATAAAATTCCCTACAAATAAGCATTTATTTTAATATGTTTATTTCCATACTCTTTTCCCTGTACTATAATACCACCGGTAGAGGGGAGGTGGAGGTATGGAACTACTTATCAATTAACTTGTAATACCCACCTAGACTAGATGATAAAAATAACTCAACATCTCAGCAACTTCTCCTCTCTGAACTAATCATAGCAAGCCTAATCTCTTCCAGAGGAAAAACTATTTCTTCAAACTCAATCCCCAAATCACTAACCTCACCCCAGCCCTACTTCTGATATTAGCCAAAAGGCCCAGAGATCTAACTCTTTTGCATAACACCCCCACCAGGAAGCTGACTGGCTGGCTGTGTCTTACTGTGGCTCTCTCTGAAATGTGTTTCTGCCTTCATGGGAGATTGCTATCTGTGGAGAGATTGCCATCTCTCTAGTACTACCCAGTGTCTCACTGGCCCACATAACTATATCAGATGTGACGACAGCAGCAAAGATCATCTCCTTTTAAGTTAAGATGAAGTACAGAGAATACTTCAAGAATAATTGCAGGCAAGATTTTTTTTCTCCCTATTGTTTGTATTTCTGTCTTATTTCAAAAGGGGCTCCAGAGAGGTAGAAGGACTTCAGATAAAGCTTTTGGTTACCTATCCATAAGGTTGAAGGTTTCCCTCCAAACCTGCAAAGCTTTAAGTAAAATCTTGGGCACTGCATAACAATTTTAGTTAAGTAAACTTGGTAAACGCTTACTGGCCTACTGAACTAAGATGATGACTATCACAGGCAACCACTTCCCAGCTCTGTGCCTCAGTTTTTTCGTCTGCAAAATGGGATACATTCTCTTCCCTTCCTTAGGGAGGCACTTGCTCCCTTTGTTTTGCAGGCTCTTTTTGAGTCTGTGGGCTCTGGGAAGCAGAAGTGGTGGACGGCTGCACACACTAGTAAGAGAGGAGGACGACTCTCAGAGACATCAGCTCACATCAAGAATCTGTTGTTCATCAGGCCTGCACAACATTCCCTGAGGTAGGAGTCACGCTTCCATTTTACAGATGGGAGTTGGAGAGGTGCTAAGATTGAATTAGAAACATTTAGAACCTGGGTGTGTGCAACTCTAAGATGTGCTGAACTTACTAAGCTCTTTCACTGACTCAATCTCATCGCGGCAGTAACGGTTGCAGGTACTTTCATCATGTAGGGCTCCCCGGTCAAACTTCTTACACTCTACGCATTCTCTGAAGGAGAGAGGACGCAGTGATTAAGGCAAAGAAGGTGCAAACCTAAGCGTATCCCAGTCCAGCTCCGATCTCCATGCATTCAGAAAGCTGCTCCACCTCCATTAAAACACACACACACACACACACACACACACACACACACACACACACGCCTGTAAGACAATCCTGGGGACCTGAATGGCAAGTGTGCAGTTCAGGGGTGGGAGTGTCCCCCTCACCTGTAGGCAGCACCTGGCAGCCAGAAGCCTCCCAGGTCCTTCATTAAACCCGTCCCATCCAGGGCTGTGCCAGGATGGTGAACCCTATGCCACTTCTGAGAACTATAAAGTCAGAACCAATCATGTCATTTGGGGGCCCAGTGCAAAATGAAAATGTCAGCTCCCTTGTTCAAAGATTACTAAGAATGTCAAGACAGTGATGGCAGAGCATTAAAACAAGCATGAGGCCCTTCTAGGCACAGGGCCCTGCACAGCTGCACAGGTTGCATGCTCGTAAATCTGGCCCTGCTGAAAGTGGTGAGCAGAATGGCAGTGCCATGGACTTGGGCTGACAGGGCTTCCTCTGGCCACTAAAGTGGGAGGTTTGTAGTAGTTTCACAGTGTCCTCCATAATTCCAGCCCCACATCTCCCACTGAATCAGAACATCAGCACTGGATCGTTCCTCAGACTGGTTCAGCCTTCCTCCCAACTCAGAGGGAGTCAGGATGTCACCTTAGGAGAGGACATTCTCCAATCAAAGTCCAGCTCGTTCAAATTTGGCCCCTTCAGTTGGTTCTATTCTAACTTGCCCGAAGCCTTTGGCAAAAGGAGAGGTAGCCATCTGGCTGGAGTGGACTCCTCTCCCTAAGGCTCTGGTTAGCAAGAAACACACCTGGAGAGCTGGAGATTCTAGTCAGGGGACCCTCTCCTACCTCCCAGCCTCCCGGCTCTCTCCAAACTGCACACTCACTTCTTAAAGGTGCAGGCATCTGGGCAGGTAGGGCACTTCTCACAGGTGTCCCCATAGGAGCCCGGCTGGATACAGACACAGCTGCCACATTCACACTTGCCGCGGCCGCTGCACAGCAGCCCATTGCTGGACATGCAGGTGTCAGTACGTGTGGTGCAGTTGCAGTAGTAGCCGGTCCAGTCAGAGTCACACAGGCAGTCCCCACAGCTGCACTGACCATGGCCTGAAAACACACAGCCCAGGAAGGTGGACCAGCTGGCGAGAGCTCTGCCCCCATGGCAGCAGGCTGCACACAACCACCCTGCTCTCCCAACCACACAGATAATGATCCTCCAGGTTGGCAGGGAATTGGCTCACTACCCGGGGGAGTCCTACCCAGCAGGGACAAACTCAGTTTTCTAGGTGTCCCAAGGCATTGGCAGGACTTGCTCGGAGTCACTATAGAGCAAAAGATTCTCAGGAACTAAGTCTCCTGGGCCTCCTGCTCTCTCTCTTGCCCTTTTCTGAATATCTCTGCCTTCTGAGAAAGGCAAGAGAAAGGGTAGCAGGCTTAGGAGACTTAGTTCCTTCTAGTCTAAGAACTAGAAGCAAGCTCTCTAGCCCTGAGGGCTGACACAGCACACAGCCACAGCCCTGAACCTACACAGGGCACTCAGTAGCCTTGACGGTGTGACCTGATGCTGGTAAAAGGCCTCACAGGACCCAAAACTCTCTCCCTTTGACCTGACACAAGGCTGCTCGCCTCTCCTACCTGATCTAAGAGGCCTACCATTGTCATCATCGTGGCCACCCAGTTGGGTTAGACAACAACATAGGGTCCAGTTTGGAAGAGCTGGTCCCGTCCCACTAACAAAGCAGCCACCACTTCCACTATGCCGTTTCTCAAATTAGCTAGATGTCACCTTGCAGGGTGAGGACCAGGGCTCTGACGGTGCATGCACAAGACAGGAAAATTGTAACACAAGGAAAGAAGAAAAGGAGAGATCCAGGGCATGGGATTATTCCACATGCAGAGAGGGAAAGTGCACACAGAGCACCCTGAATGTATGGGTGGATGGGGTGGGGCATCCGAGGGGCAGAGAGACGGCACTGAGAGCCCATGGAGTTGGCCAACGGAGCCAAGTAAGCAGAGAGAACAAATATCCCCTACCTCCCAGACTGCCAAGGGCCAGTCAGTTAAACAAATCCCGTGAATGCCATAGAGAAAAGAAGTCAGAAAATAAGAGAAATTAAATGAAAGAAAGATTTTCCTAAGGTGAACAGCAGTAGAGGCAATCGCTAGTAATGACCTCATGTAGCCCGATGGCCTCCCCTATGCCCCTGCTGACTAGTCCTGGTTCCTGCCTCTACACTCAACAGTTGGAGAAATGTTTGCCACAATTAAACATTTTTTAATTAATTAAATTATTTAAAGCTACAGGCGCAGTTCAAGTTTACCAACACAACTTTTCTTTCTTGTCCTGGTTCTCTTCTCAATCTGACCTCATCATATCATATCTGGGAGTCTCATCATATCATATCTGGGAGTGTAGTGGAACAGACTTGGAAAGAATTTAGAGAAGAGAATGTATATCTATTTTCCAAATCAACCAAGGAGGCATTTAATGTGTGTCAAGCACTGTGCCAAGTTCTTTTTCTTTTTATTTATTTGCTTATTTTTTTTGAGACAGTCTCACCCTATCACCCAGGCTACAGTGCAGTGGTGCAATCATTGCTCACTGTAACTTCAAACTCCTGGATTCAAGTGATCTTCCCACCTTAGCCTCCTGAGTAGCTGGGACTACAGGCATGTGCCACCGCAGCTGGCTAATTATTTTTGTTTTTGTACAGATGGGAGTCTTGTTATATTGCCTAGGCTTGTGGGCTTATGCCAAGTTCTTTTTTATTTTTTTTATTTTTTGGAGTCTCACTGTCACCCAGGCTGGAGTGCAGTGGCGCCATCTTGACTCACTGTAACCTCCACCTCCCGTGTTCAAGCGATTCTCCTGCCTCAGCCTCCCAAGTAGCTAGGACTACAGGCATGCACCACCATGCCTGGCTAATTTTTGTATTTTTAGTAGAGATGGGGGTCTCACCATGTTGACCAGCCTGGCCTTGAACTCCTGACCTCAGGTGATCCATGTGCCTTGCCGTCCCAAAGAGCTGTGATTATAGGCCCAGCCAGCTGGTCCACCGCACCCGGCCGCAAGTTCTTTAGTATGTTATCCTTTTCATTTCTGATAACAACCCTTTGAGGTCAGAGAGGTTAAGTAACTTTCCCAAGGCCATATGCCTTGTAAATGGCAGGGTTAGGACTCAAACAGAAGTCACTGCGACTTCAGATCCCAAGTGCTTAGCCTCTGTGCAGTGGCATAAGCAATGTTTTTCCCTATTTATACTAATACGGTCTTTCCAGAAGATGTCTCCAACTTACAGAGAAAATGGCCTTAACCAGTAGAAGTTGGAGCCCGTTTTAATGGAATATTCTTCAAATTGACCAGTGGAGGAAGAAAAGAGACCAAAGTAGTAAGAAAGAAGTTATGGAAAGTCCAGTAACTGGGCTTGATCTCAATGAGAAATTTCAAGGAGGGAACATTTTAGGAGTCAAATGTACTGAACTATTTAAGCAAAGGGTGAATGGGCCTTATTGTAGACATTTCCATGCCCTGTCCTCAGCCTGGTCCTGTCTCCAGACAATTAAGTCACCTCCCCTTCTCCAGGTGATTGTCAATTCCTCTGTGGCCAGGATTCTCTTTGTAAAACATGATTTCTCAACCTTGGTACTTTTCAATATTTGGGACCAGATAATTTTTTGTGGTGGAGGACTGTCCTGTACATTAGGATGTTTAGCAGCATCCTTGAGCTCCACCCACTAGATATCAGTAGCACCTTTCCAGTTGTAACAATCAAAAATATCACCAGGCATTGCCAAATGTCCCCTGGGAGACAAAATAGCTCCTTCCCACCAGTTGAGAACCACTGTTTTAAAATATCAGTCAACTTGATCATGCCACTCACCTACTCAAAAACCTTCAAAGGCCAAGTGTGGTGGCTCATGCCTGTAATCTCAACACTTTGGGAGGCCAAGGCAGGTTGATCGGTTGAGCCCAGGAGTTCAAGACCAGCCAGGGCAACATAGCGAGATCCCATCTCTACAATTTTTTTAAAAATTATCCGGGCATGATGGCAAGAGCCTGTAGTCCTGGCTACTTGGGAGGCTAAGGCAGAAGGGTCACTTAAGCCCAGAATTCAAGGCTGCAGTGAGCCATGATAATGCCACTGCACTATGGGCTGGGCATGGAAAGAAATGTCTGCTTCCCAGGAAGGATGGGGAACATCACCCAAGCTGCCCCAGCTGCCAAGTATATCTGGAAAGTAGAGATGTTGGGCTGCCAGAAGGGTGGGGAAAGCAGAAAGGCTGTGTCCTGAGGCTAGGTTCCCTAGAAATACAGTTTGGATAAGGATCTTATTTAAGTGACTCACTGAGGAAGTAGAGAGGAGGGAGCGAAACAGGACAGGGCAAGAGGCAGAGCTGGCAGGAATGTGGTTTCAGCCAGATGCCCTCCAGCCTGATCCTACGTGAATGGTACCACAAAGCCAGGCCCACCCTGAGACAAAGAGTCTAGCCTTAGAGTAACCCCTTGTCCATCAGTCATTGGTCAACATCTAGGGGCAAGGCAGCTCCTGTCAGCCGAGGGCAGTTCTCCACAGAACGGGCAGCTGTGAGCTGCTATCGGCCAACCTCACGGCAGCTGGGGGAGGAGTGCGCCAACCAGCAGAGCTGCCCCCCTGCCCTCCCCTCAGCCTTTCACTACACCCCGCATTTGGCCACCGCTCCTGGATGGGAAAGACCGACACCACAGGGGCCTGGCAGCACTCAGAGGCCTCCGCCTCCTCAGAAACTCTTGTCCCATAGTGTTTCCTTTGTGAGGCTAAACAAAGTGATCTTTGACAAGATGGTCCAGCCAGGGAGTGAGGTTGGGAGTGGAAGTGACAGGTCAGAGCCAGCATGCTGACCCCAAGAGCCTTGGTAGGGTCAGCCCTTAAATGGAAGCCACAGTGTGGTAATGTCACAGGACTGGCGCCCCTCCAGCAAAAGGGAGGCTGAGCCTGGGTTCATTGGAAAGTCAGAGGAGTAAAGTAAGAAATTAAGAGTGGAAGAAGAGAAAGGGAGGGATGCCAGAAGAGGGAGGGAGGAACAGGTGCTTGAGGTCATTGGGAACACGAACCCCACAGCTAGGACTTCTGGGCTGATGCTCGCTCCACTCCTCTCTGTCCTGAGCCTGCCCTTCCTCTGAGATCCGTCAGACATCCCACCTCCTCCGTGAAGCCGCCCAGACCTCCCCTGTCCCCAGTCAGTCTCGCTCCAGTGGACTCCTATAACACTCCCTAAGCACCCCACACTTCCGGGATCTGTCAGATTCAACCTCATGTTGGGAATTATCCTTGGTTAACTGTCTTATTCACACCTCTCTATCCTACTCCACAACAGCACAGAATCTGGCTCACACAGGGTACCTGACTGATCTGTGGCTGTGGTTGTGGCCAGTGGAAAACCCCCTTGAGGATGATGCACTTCTTGATGTTTGAGGCAGGAATGTTGATCATGGGCAACCATGAAGACCAGGCCCAAAGTAGAGAGGGGACAAGGGGGAGGGCCAGGGAACCAGCCACCATGCTTACAGGCCAGGGGCTAGGGAAATGGCCAAGTCACAGCACACCTGCCTCCTGAGCCCCTGCTTGTGGCAAAGAATGGAGCATAGAGCCAGAAGCTCTGGTGAAAGGCAATGGTGAGCAGGGCTGTAAGCCTGGAGAGGTCAGGGATCATGCATGACCCTTTGTTCACTTATATGGACCAAATGATGGCACAGAGCAGGTGCTCAGTCACTTGCGCCCCTGAGTATCTGTCACTGGAGGATGTGATGATGGCACCACAGAGTCTAGACCTGAGGCTGGGTGGGTACCTGATACCCTAGCAAGACATGGTGGAGGGAGGCTGCAATGGCTGCCCTGGTTCCCTCATGGATTAGACTGGAATGCACTGAGGAGGAGCTGTTCCTGCACTAGTGAGAGGCAGGAACCAGGGCTTCTGACCCAGTCAGCTTTGTTTTGTGGCTTTAGTGGGGCAGCAGCCAAAAGAAACATGCTCTGGCTGGGATCCTGCCGCAGTGCCTCACACCAGACCAGGAACCATCAGGCCATGGAGGAGGACTGGGGGTGCCCCCGTGGTCCAGCCATACTCCTCTCCTAGGACCACCCTCTCTCCCTCAGTCCCCAACCTTCTTCCCAGGGGTCTCCCACTTCAAACTTACCCATTTCCTTTGGTACTTTGAATTAGATGTAAATACTTTAAATAGTAAAATGAAGTGAAACTCCTGCCTCACCCCCTAATTCAAATGGTTGTTGTTTGTGTGCTTTCATCTATGTGTATCTGATCTCTTGCTCTCCCCTAATCATTCTGATAACACTTCCTCTCAAACTCTCTCTAAAATTTTATCAGCATAAGTAAAGGAAACAATGTTGTAGATAATAAAAAAGCAATCATTTTTATGTTACTGTCATGCTTTAGAATGACACAGATCGACCTTTCTAAGTGAGTTTTTTAAAAGGCTAATATCAGTATTAAAGTGAGTATCTGCATACTAGCTCAACTCATTAGAACCCCAATGCCGGCCAGGCACAGTGGCTCACGCCTGTAATCCCAGCACTTTGGGAGGCCCAGGCGGGAGGATCACGAGGTAAAGAAATCGAGACCACCCTGGCCAACGTGGTGAAACCTCATCTCTACTAAAAATACAAAAATTAGCTGGGTGTGGTGGTACACGTCTATAGTCCCAACTACTCGGGAGGCTGAGGCAGGAGAATTGCTTGAACTGGGAGGCAGAGGTTGCAGTGAGCCAAGATCGCACCACTGCACTCCAGCCTGGCAGTAGAGCAAGACTCTCTCTCTCAAAAAAAAGAACCCAATGCCAATGAAGCCAATCTGAGTCAAGGGTCACCCCAGAAAACAATTATAATGTCTCTGTTTGGCCACACAATACACCCGTAACCCAGTCCCAACCAACTTGCAAGTGTCTGTCGCAAGAGGGATTAAACCACAGTGATTATGGCCCAGTAAAAACCCATCCTCAGTGCCCCAGGAACAACTCAGACTATTTGCCCTCTGAGAGTGTTGTCAACATATCTGCAGATAAAGACTACATTAACGTTAGTTCAACTTCTAGCGGGAGAAGTACCCCAGGAGTGGTTCTTGGGGCAAGGAGAAACTAGTTTGAGATTATCAGTGGGCCTCAATATTTTACTGAATTTTGCAATGAGAATGACAACTCAGCACCCTGCTGAGTAGAAGGACTCAAAATCATAATCCCCAATCTGTCGGCAGGGACTCTCTGTGGCAGTGCTAGCCAAGAGAACTTTCTGTCACGTTGAAATGTTCTAGATCTATGCTGTCCAATATAGCAGCCACTAGCTACATGTGGCCACTGATCAGCTGAAAAACTGAATTTTTAATTTTTTGATTTTGGCTAATTTAAATAACCACATGTGTGTAAAGGCTACCATATTGGATAGCAAAGATCTAGAATCCAAAAAATAACAGTAGTACCAACAGTAGTAATAGTGATAACAAAATAGTGCTAACATTAACAAGAGCATTACACCATTTTCCAGACATTGTTCAAGCACGCTCCAATGCCTTGCATATATACTACTATTTTCCAGGTCTCTTGTGATACAAAGATAAACTCATGTAAAATTATTACTAACCTTACTACATATTCTGACATGTGTTTTCTAAGTCTATAAATAGTAAAAATTTAATTGCTATCTATCAGTAACTTTTTTTTTTTAACCTGAAAAGTGGATTGGTCCTTATACTCAAAAAGATTGGGAACCACTGAGTTACACCTCTGCCTGCAAAGACCCATCTCAGGCCTTTGCCTATGTTTCCAGGGGTTGCAAATGTATGAGGGGTTGTGGGTTCCAGGACAGGGGGCCGTGCAGTTCTCCTCACCTGAGCACATCTCCCCCTTGTAGCGGACACAGGAGAAGTCATCACACTCGCAGTACTTGCCCGTGATCTTGCCAAAGTCACTGCTGTGGCAGACACATTGACCACAGAGACACTCGCCCCGCTGGCTGCAGACGGGCTGACCCTCCCGGGGGCTGCACTCGTCCTGCTGGGAAGGGCGATAGTCCTCCTCTGAGCACTCACACTGGGATCC
Organism: Macaca thibetana thibetana; assembly: GCF_024542745.1. Lineage (NCBI taxonomy): Eukaryota > Metazoa > Chordata > Mammalia > Primates > Cercopithecidae > Macaca > Macaca thibetana. The sequence continues at coordinate 77,765,143 of NC_065593.1, forward strand.
CAGCCAGCCAGGCCCACAACGGCACACCCCACACTCAAAGGTCCCATTGCCATTGTTGCAGTGACGGCTATTAGGTTCAGCTTGGGCCTGGCAGGCACAGTCGCAATCAAAGGTGACCTGGACGATCAGGCTGTCCTTGAAGCCCACGGGCTTGATGGTAAAGGACTTCTCCTTCTCCTGGGGGCAGCCTCGCACCTTGGCCTCAATGCTGAAGCTCACCTGGATGGAAAGCAAGATTGTATTTAGACACAGTTGGGCCCAGTTAACACTCCAGCTCTGGAGGGAAAAAAAAGTTGTTCCCTGCCCTGCCAAGGAATACCCAAATTGGGTGTCTTATGCTTTTGCAATATGGAGTTCCTCAGGCTTTGTGGAAGGTCTGCAAAGCAAACCTTCCACAGGTTCCACAGACCTCCACCTCTGTGAAGGTCTGCAAAGCAAAAACACAAGCACGGGAATAGTATCATTGTGACATATGTAGCTGGATGCAGAGACATGGTCTACAGTCAATAAATAATAAAAGGCTGTTTTTTTACTTCACGTGTGAAATAGACCAGCTGAAACTGAACAGAACCTGTGATCATATAAACACCCTGCTCTGGCCAGCTAAGCAAGCTGGACTGATTATAATTATCAGCAAGATGCACAAAGCACTGTTTTGCACCACACAATCCCACATAGTGGTCAACCATAAGCTCAGGATCTACTTCAATTTCCACACATTTTATAGTTTATGCAATAAAGCATGTTTCAGGACAATATTTCTAACATGGGATGTTTGCACAAGTGCCTGAAAGATAGATAGATTAAGAGAAAGGATCACTGCATCCAAAGATCTATTTTCTTCCCCTCCTTCCTCCCCTCCCACCAACTCCTCTCCCCTTAGGCAGAAGCAGAGGAGAAACGACCGATAAGGAAAGTCGTGGAGGGACTGGATGGTGAAATGAACATCTGGCTTCAAAAATTCCATGAGGGTAGGTACTCTTGCCTTTTCCATTTGCTGCTAAATTCTCGGCAACTAGAACAATGCCTGACACAATGTCAGTGCTCAATAAATATTTATAGATGATGTCGTCATTTTACATTTTAGATTTTACTTTCCTGTGTCATTTTACAAAAGAAAGGTATTAATTACCTTGGGAAAGCTGGAGACTGGTGAGGGACTGAAGGTAAAGAAATATTTTCCTTTGCAATCAACTGTGCATACACAAACAAAGGTAACCAAATTGTAAGTTTTTTAAATTCCTAAGAGTTAAGTTCACGTAACAGAAATAGCTTATGCAACAGAAGCCCCAGAGGAAAAGATTGGTGGATCCATTACATCTAACTTGAAATGACTTTCAGGAAAGGTATTTTTCCTGCCCATATTTTTTCTGGCGGAAGGGGGCCATTTTCAGTCATTACAAAAAGAAGAAAGGGGGTTGGGTGCTCACAGATGCTCCAGTACAAAGGCCCTGCCCAGCCCATCTCACCGTGTCTCCAATCTTGAGTCCCATACAAGACTTGAGGCCAGGGATGACCTCATTATTGAGGCAGGTGGCGTTGAAGGATAGAGACAATTCTTCAGGGAGGTCACGCACTTCCAGCTCGACTTTAGAGCGGATTTTCTGAGCACAAAGGGGCACAAGAAGACAAGAAAATGAACTGAAAGGAAATGGGAAATGGCAAGAGCCAGTTCCATCCCAAACCAAATCTGCCAAGTAGCTCTGGACTTACCCCAGCAGTGCCAGAGGCCAAGGTTTGACCTGGAAGCTGCCGGAGCACCCCTAGGACTCTGTTTCCTCCTCTGTTTCCTGCACAGGAACCTGCTCCCTCTTTCCATCTCCACTTGCGTCTAGGTGAGTCTGGGTAAAATGTACCAGCTACACCCTCCCGCAGGCCTCACAGATGTTGCGAAAGGGGAGTACTGGTCACCTTGGAAAGCAGCATTTTCTACCTAATGTTTCATCAACCTCACCTTCCCCATGTCTCAGCTCTCTCTTTTCCCTGTTATTGGAGCCCAGTTTTCCCTCACTCTGCCCCAATTCCAGGGCTCTGCTCCTTCTCCAACTAATCACCATCCCCATCCCCATCCCCTTTCTTTCTTTCTTTCTGGGCTACTTCCTTCTCAGAAGGCTGCATCCCTTCTAGAGCAGACCACTGCCTGGCCTCTGGGAGCACACGGAGAAGGCAGTAAGATCGTGTGGTAGACTGGCACCTGGGACTCACAAACCTGAGCCCTGCTGTGTAAGCCAAATGAGGTGGACTCTCCGCAGGACTATTCCCAGCACAAGACACTTACCCCATAAGCATCAACAATGAGCTGGAGGACATTGCTGGAATCCATGGACAGAACCCCGACTGTGGTCCCTGGGATGAGCTCACTATAGTTCTAGAAAGGACGACAAAGATGTCCAGAGCTTACCGAAGGAAGGTGGTGGTCTCCAAAAGCCCTCCTCAAATCCCACTGAGAGTCCTGAGATGAAGATTGGAGGAAGGTATGGGATATTTCAGTGGTCACTGCCAGGAATATATCTAGCAGTTTTTCAGCCCTGAGCAAAAGTAGAGGAAGCCTCTCACACCCTTTGCCACCTCCCCTCCATCACCACAAACACCAGCACACACCTTGTAAGTTCAAGGTTGCAGGAAAAAGGCCCAGAGTGCAATCTTTAGCTCCTGGGCCGTGGATTAGGGGAGAGTCTTTCCTGGTTGGAGACTATGGCCAACGCTAGCACAGGCTGGCTACCTGGGGCTCCCACCATCACAGGGCCCACTCCAGGAAGCCCGAAGGCACAGTCACCTGATAGAGATTGACTACATTTTCAGTCACTGCAAAGATCAAATTGATGTTTTTCTGGGAGAGCTTCTCAGTCATCAGCCCCAAAGAGGGATAATCCTAGAAAAATGAAGGATGTAGAAGTTAATGAAGTGCCATGTACATCCCTAGGGTCTAAACCTTAGAACTTATCTTGCTTGGGCTGTGGCTCAGAGAGTTGTGGTGCTTAAACCTTTTCACTTCATGCTGAAAGTGAGACAAGAGCCTGGGCAACATAGCAAGGCCCCATCTCTACAAAAAAAAAAAAAAATTTAATTTGCCAGATGTGGTGGTAAGTGCCTACAGTCCTAGCTACTGGGTAAGCTGAGGCAGGAGGATCGCTTCAGCCCAGGAGTTGGAGGTTACAGTGAGCTATGATTGCACCACTGCACTCCAGCCCAGGCAGCAGAGCAAGACTCTGTCTCTAAAACTAAAAAAAGAGTGGGGGGCGGGGGGTACAGTGAGACAAGAAGGGTAAGTAGCACAGAAGTCTACTTGTGAACTCCAGGGATAGACAAAGAGGTGCAGGCCAGTGGTGTCAAAACTAAGCACCTCTTTCTTCCTGCTTGAATTTAATGCACTAATACAATGGAGCTGCTTCCCTGCACAAGGCACTGGGTTAGGCCTCTGTTTTGGAACTACTGACCGATGCCTTGGCCTGGCCCTCATGATCCTCCACCGTGTGGTCTCAGTCTTTCTTTCCAAATGTTACTCACCTCTCTCCCTCTTCCACTCAGCAGTGATCTGGTCCACTGTCTCCCACCTGGAGTTGCCTTCTTGTTGGTAATCCTCCTCCTTTCTTAGGGCCCAGCTTAGGCCCCACCTCCTTCAGGAGACTTCCTTGGCCATCCCAGCTCATGATGAGCTTTCCTCCCTTGGATACGTATAGCCCACTTTGGCTTTGCCACACCCATTTAGCACTAATCATGCATCTTGTGTTATTGTAAATATATATATATCCTTTCTCCTCAACTAGACCAAAAACTCTGTAAGGATAGAACCATACATAGTCTTGTTACCTCCCTCAGCCCCTGGCCCAGTGCCTTGCATAGATTAGGTGTCAAAGGTTGCTGACTCATTGCCTGGTAGTGCTTGACTTGGATATGGCTGACACCAAGGAACTCCAGGACACTGTGTGGGTGGGGTGGTGAATTGTGAACATGTCCATGGGATCCTAGACCTTGCAGGGAGCTCATTAGATCCTCAGCTCAGTCTCCTGCCTTTACACAGGTATACCTTTAAGCCACCTAGATAAGGAAGTTGCTATATTGTCCTTAGGAGATGAAGAGTTCACACCTGCCCCAGGTACCTAGAGCATTACAGCACATTTCTCTTATGGTTTATAGTAATTTCTCCTGATTCAATTTAAATATTTTGCTCTTGTTTAACCTTCTATGGTGATATAAAACAACTTATAAGACGTGTTCTCATGTATAAGCTAAATCATCCTTTAGCCTTCTTTCTTTCAAGCTGAATGACTCTGGCCTTTTAATCTTTCCTCGTAGGACCTGTTCACCATGTCTTTGATGATCTTTCCCCTCTTTCTCTCTTTCTCTCTCTCTCTCTCTCTGAGAAGGGGTCCCCACTAGGAGCAATGGCTCACGCCTGTAATCCCAGCACTTTGGGAGGCTTAGGGGGGCAGACTGCTTAAGCCAAGGAGTTCGAGACCAGCCTGGGCAACCTAGCAAGACCCTGTTTTCAAAAATTAGCCGGGCATGGTAGTTCATGCCTGTGGTCCCAGCTACTCAGGAGACTGAGGTGGTGAAGGCTACAGTGAGCCAAGATTGCACTACTGCGCCCCAGCTGGGCAACACAGCAAGACTCTGTATCAAAATAAAACAAAAAAAAAGCAGTGGTGGTTCTTGCTCTGCAATTCAGGCGGGAGTGTGGTGGCAAGATCACAGCTCACTGCAGCCTCAGACTACTGGGCTCAAGAGATCTTTCTGCCTCAGCCCCACAAGTAGCTGGGACCACAGGCACAAGCCACCACACTCAGTGAATTTTTGCATTTTTTGCAGAGACAGGGTCTCACTATATTTCCCAAGCTGGTTTCAAACTCCTTGACTCAAGTGATCCTTCCACCCCAGCCTCCCAAAGTGCCGAGATTACAGGCATGAGCCATCACATGCCTGGCCAATCTTTCTCTTTTTTTCCTCTATCTTCTTCCAATAACCACAAGTTAGTATGGTATTCCAAGAAAGGGCTAATCAAAGTGGAAAGGAAGACCTGCTTTCCATTTGGGTTGTAAAAATCCTTTGGGTCCATTCTGGATCCCATGATGCTGTTGCTATGCTGCTGACAGTAAAGGCAGTGATAACACCACAATCAGGGATATCTCTAATGGTTATGTAGGTTGTACGCTGGATGACGGTGTCCAGTTGGTAAGGGATAGGGGCAAGCTGAAACCAAGCCCTGCACCCTGCCCAGAAGGAGGGGCTGCCATTTTCATATTCACACAGACTCTGCCTGGGCTAGGGCACCCCTCACCATCATGAATAGAAACCATAGGTGGTGCCAGAGATCTCACCATGGTAGTGGAAGCAGAGTAATGATTGTCACTACCAACATGACACTGCCCATCATTGGGCTGGACAATGCCTGCCAGCCTTCCGTCCAGTGCTATATGAGTCTTGGCATCAGTGGTAAACACCAGCAAGTGCGATGCATCATTCCTCCAGCCAATCTTTTCCTGTTAAAAGAAAACAAAAAAACAAAGGCAGAGGAGACAGAACAAATTCAGCCATGTCACAGGTAGAGAACAGAGACCCAAGGCGCTCCCTGGCTAAAGGGCTGGACAGCTTGTTTTAAAGAAGGGTCTCAGTCCCAGTCCTTGGAACCGAAGCTGAAACTTTCCAGTTCAGGGGTTTCATTCTCTTCAGAAAACAGTCTCATAACTGATTAGTTCAAGCAGCTGAATGAGATCCTCTTAACTCTTCTAATGACAGTCACGGTGCCCATCTAGAAACTGATGGGCATCCACAGAGCTGATCTGGGCTAGAAAAAATCTCATCTGAACATCTGCCTACTTTGCTGAGGTTAGGTTAACCCAGCTTTAACTCTGAAGTAACTCTGAAGGTGGGAAGATGCTCTCCCCTGGGAACATCTGAGACCACTGAGGTTCAAAGAAATGTCAGCTCAGGCCAGGGAGTGGATCTAAGCCAAGGCTAAATATCAGGAGCAACTTACTACTCACAACTGCAGGAAGCTCTGCTTAGTTCTCATCTCATTTTACACCAGAAATCCCCAGAGTTCAGTCACCTCCTTCCCCATTTTGATCTATGCCAACCACACCTGGCACTCTAAGTCCTCCAAACTCACATCACAGACTGTAGCCTGCATGATGGCATCAAAGCCACCCTCTGGGGCATCTCGGTTCCGTGACACACTCTGCTTCTTCACTTCCTCATTGAAGCGGGTCACCTGGTCAGTTAGCGACAGCACGTGTTTGTAGCCAAACATGGGCAAGCAGGTGGTCTTCATACTGGGAAAGGATGGGAGATAATTTAAGCAGACACCTTGATGGAAAAGGCAGCATGAGAATTGGGAGGAAAGAGAGGGGACAAATATAGATAGTGGTATGCCCAGGCCAGTTCCATACAACCACAGTTACCCAGACAGTTCAGACTCCAAAATCCTCAAATTACCTGAGGCTCCCCATCAACCTTACCCCCATCCAGCTAGCCTAGAGGATAAGAGATTGAGCTGGAAACAAGACTCCCTGAGCTTAGATCCCAGCTGCCCTCTTTACTAGTCATGGCACCTTCGGCAAGCCTCTCAAGTCAGCCTGTGAAAGTGAGGCCATGATAGCACATATCCCATAAGAGTTGTGAGACTTAAGTAAGTTCATATACACAAAGCACCTAGACCAGAGCGAGGCTTGAGTTGCTGATACTATCACCTTATACTTAACACTTTTCTAAAGTAACAATAAAGCACAAGTCCATCAGTAAGTTAAGGTCCCTGAACCATCAATAAATTGATAGATCATGCAAGATAGGTGCATTTCCGCCCCCAGCCAAAATAGTGTGTTTAATTAATAGCTGATGTCTTGCCTGGGAACCTTACAACCCAGACAGAAGGTTGAATGACACATCATATAACTTCAAAACATTTTTTTTTTTTTAGAGACAGTTGTGCTCCATTGCCCAGGTTGGTGTGCAGTGGCAAAATCATGGCTCACTGCAGCCTCAACCTCCCAAGCTCAGTCAGTCCTCACACCTCAGCCTCCCTATAGTCCCTGGGACTGCAGGCATGCGCCATCACACATGCTAATTTTTTGTAATTTTTGTAGAGATGGGGGTCTCACTATGTTGCCTAGGCTGAACTCAAACTCCTAGGCTCAAGTGATCCTCCCACCTTGGTCTCCCAAAGTGCTGAGATTACAGAAGTGAGCCACCCCACCTGGCCATAACTTTGAAAACTAAAAAGTAAAATCACACCTTTTCAGGCTCAGCAACCAGCGTTGTAAGTTATTCTAATACATGGATTTGCACAGTCTCCACCGATTGAATAAGTAAGCCATTAAGTTTTAAGCCAAAGTTTCAAACAGAGGCACAAGTTATCCATTTACAGACTATAAAAGTGTTCAACAAATGTCATTTCCACTCTTTTATATTCCTTAGCACTTCATTGCTTCTGTTTGTACCCTGCAGGATGCACAGCCTTGATGAAGACAATAAAACCAACAATGGAATCAATCCTTCTGTAATCACAATTTCTCAGTTTACTTATCCATAAGTTTCTTTCTACTTTCGACCTCATCTCCCTTCCATTCTCTCCTGCCTCCTATTTATTTGTTACCAAGACTAAGAAGCTGATGAATTTTCTTTCTAGGTTCTCCAAACAGCCTTAGGTTCTACTGACACAACCCTCCAGATCCACAAGCTAGCCCATTTGCCAGACAGGGAGACCAAGGTAGAGAGGAGCTATAGTTTGGCCAGAAGACAGCCAACAAAGTGACCCTAGAGCTAGAAATAGAAACCAGGACTTGGACCTTCCTGGGGCAAAAGATGCTGTCCTGGCATCTGGAGGAGGGACTTACTCATAGCAGGGGTTTTCGAGGGCCTCTGGTGGGGAGATATACATGTATGGTGACACAGGCTTGTCCACAAATGCCCCGAAGCCAATCCGCAGGTTACTGGTGAGCTTTCGCATCTGGGTGGCCAGCTTGGTACCCAGGTTCTGGATGCTCCACAGATCGTCCTTCATGGAGTAAGACAGGTCCATCAAGTAGTAGATGTCCACAGGGTAATCCTCCACCTGCCGCACTTGGATGGAGAAATTCTTCGAATCATCTGGAAGGCAGAAAGACGTTAGTTTTTATCTTCTTCTCCTTCCAAGATTGAATAAGCAGATTTGGATACAGTTGGGACTAAGAAATTGCATGATCAAAGCAAACCAGAAAGCCCCGGTCCCTTTTCCTCTTCCTTTGCAATTCTATTACTCTTCTAATCTCTTGACCCGCCTATTTTTAACATCTTCTTTTCCATTCTAAAATTTTCCACTTTCTCTAAATCCCCAGGGGATTTCCAATCCTGTGAGTTCCAAGGGTCTATCACTGTGAGTCACAGAGGTTTTGATAGTTACTACACTTCAGACTCTGTAAAAGACAGAAATTGCACCCTACCCTTCTCTGAATCCCATTGCATCCAACACATGCCTTGATAGTAGGTAAATCCTTCTTGACTTAGTTGGAAAGTCAAAATCAATGCTTCAAAATTTCTGTCTCTTAGCCTAACCTTTCCTCCCTCTAAAGGTCTTGTGTACCCATTGTGCCTGCTGCCCCCATTCCCCTGTCCCAATCCCCTGTGAAAGGAGGGCTTACAAGTTGCTTTCTTATTCTATATCTCGTTTGCACCTCAACACAAAGCTCGAAGCTAGGTAAAACAGGCACTTGGGTAAAGAAGAAACAAATGTTTTTTGAGCACCTACTTTGTCAGAAGGGTTAAGTAACTTGTCCAAGGTCAAATAGCTAATATATGATACAGTCAAGATTCAACTCAGATCTTTTGACTCAAGTCCTAACGTCTCTTATTTTCTTCCATTCTCTTGCCTACACCTCCCCCCACATCCTTGTCTTCCCACCCCATTTCCATTCTGAGCTACTTCCCCAAGACTTCCTCCTCAGACCTCCAACTTGTGCTCTATGCCCACCTGTCTCAGGTCTCTCCTTGCAAAAGGTCCCATCCCTACCTGGCCGGAGCCGGAGTGCAATCCTCTGGGGACTGACTTGAGTGACCTGGGAGCTGTCTCCAGAGCCTTTGTCGCTGAGGGGCCTGTCCTCTAGTACTCGGGCCTCACTGACTGGGAACTCGATGGATTCCGGGGCACAGTTATCCTTCAGCAGATTCTCCTTCAGGTCACAGCGAGGTGAGCCCAGAGGCAGGGCCTATAAGACAGGAGACCAAAGAGAAGTCCAGCAATCAGAGCTATGGTGACTCTCTGCCTCTTGCAGGCCCTACCACTTCCCAATAGCTAAGAGTTTACCTCATACTTGGATCATAAACAAATTGGTTTGGACTTTCCTGGGATAATCCCTTAGGACGCTGTACAGAAAGGGGAAATTGATACTTTGGGAGGCCAAGGCATGAGGACTGCTTGAGGCCAAGAGTTCAAGACCAGCCTGGACAACATAGCTAGACCCTGGCTCTACCAAAAAAAAAAAAAAAAAAAGGAAAAAGGAAAGAGAAATTGAGATATTAGAAAGGTCTATTCATGGCCGGGCGCGGTGGCTCAAGCCTGTAATCCCAGCACTTTGGGAGGCCGAGACGGGTGGATCACGAGGTCAGGAGATCGAGACTATCCTGGCTAACACGGTGAAACCCCGTCTCTACTAAAAAATACAAAAAACTAGCCGGGCGTGGTGGCGGGCGCCTGTAGTCTCAGCTACTTGGGAGGCTGAGGCGGGAGAATGGCGTGAACCCGGGAGGCGGAGCTTGCAGTGAGCCGAGATCACGCCACTGCATTCCAGCCTGGGAGACACAGCGAGACTCCGTCTCCAAAAAAAAAAAAAAAAAAAAAAAGGTCTATTCATGGAGTTGTAGCTAGAAAGAGAGCCTGTCCAGTAAGATGCCTGGTAGACCAGCACTTTTTTTAACTGTGGAATGTAACACACTTATGGGTCCCAAAATCAATTTAGCAGGTATCAACCATCATTTTGTTAAATAAAATACAATACAATAGAATAGAAAATATCAAAGTGTACAAATAGTCAAAGTGTTGTTTTGTGAAACTCTCATATTGTTGGAGAGTGGGGAATAACACGTATAATAAATAACTATACCCAGTACAATGTGTTTCTTTCTGTAGGTCAGAATCAGAACAGTTTGGAAGCTACTGTGTTCGACATGGGCTAGGCTATGAGATCCATGAAGTCAGGGACTATGTGTGTCTTGGCCCCTCTCAATTCCCAGCATCCAATCTAGGACTTACCACAAACGTGATAGGGAAAGGCAGTGTAAGGAGGCAGGAGAGAGTCAGGGCTAAGAGCACAGGAGTAAATTTCAGCATTGCACTTACAACTGCTTACTAATGCAAGTCACCTAATTCCTCCAAGCCTAGTTTCCTTAGCTGTAACATGAACATAATAACAGTCCCTCCTTCAGTGCTTAAGAGTAATCAAAATCATAGAGTCAAAAAGTAGAATAGCAGTTTCCAGCGACTGGGAGGAATAGAGAATTACTGTTTAATGGGTATAGAGTTTCAGTTTTATAAGATGAAAAGAGTTAAGGAGATAGATAGTGGTGATGGGTTTTATGACATTATGAATGTATTTCATGCCACTGAACTGTACGCTTAAAAATGGTTAAGATGGGCCGGGCCCAGTTGCTTATGCCTGTAATCCCAGCACTTTGGGAGGCCAAGGTGGGCGGATCACCTCAGGTCAGGAGTTCGAAACCAGCCTGGCCAACCTAGTGAAACCCCGTCTCTACTGAAAATACAAAAATTAGCCAGGTGTGGTAGCGTGCACCTGTAGTCCCAGCTACTGGGGAGACTGAGGCAGGAGAATCGTTTGAACCTGGGAGGTGGAGGTTGCAGTAAGCCGAGATCATGCTACTCCACTCCAGCCTGGGCGACAGAGCAAGACTTGATCTCACAAAACAAAACAAATAAATGGTTAAGATGGTAAATTCTATGTTATTTTCCCACAATAAAAGTTACTTAAAATAATAGTAATTATGGCACCTCCCTCATAGGCATGTCACACAGGCTAAATAAGACAATCTACATAAAATGCATAGGACAGCGCCTGGCACAGAGGAAGTGCTCAGCAAATGTGAGCTATTACTATGAGATGCTTGACAAGTACTTCCTGGATAAGTTAATTATGAATAAACTCCACAAACTTGGGAACATGGGAAAATACCATGATGCCAGGCTCCTAACCAGAGCCCATCCTATCACTTCAGCTTCCTCCTTCACCCTGGACAAAGAACAAATTGAGTACCCTTCCAAAAACCCACAGGCCCCTGGGGCTCTGTGTGCTTACACCTGAGTATTGAGTGGGGGCCACACTGGAAAAAACACCGAAAATCAGGAAACAGGATCAATCCTAGGCCTGCCAGTGACTAGTCACGTGACCTCAGATATATCATTTTGTGTCCTCACCTGTTCAACAAGGTAGTTAGATGACATGGTGTTTTCAGTCCCTTCCAGCTCTGACATTCAGCCAATTTAGTCAACACTGTGTGGGTGCATGTCTATGAGGGCTCCTTGCCAGGTTGAGGGGACCAGCCAGCAAGCTGGAAAACCCCTCCCTGGACCTATTTCACAACGTCTAGGCCTTCAGGCTCCCCCAGCTCCACCCCGACCCACATCCCCCAAAAGCACTTCCAAATGTCTGCTGGATAACCCACACCAATATCCCAGAACAATTAGTGTTGACATTTATTGAGCACTTACTGTATGTCACGCACTGTGGTGAGCACTTTACATGGATTATTGCCATCTGCCTGCCTGACAGTTCCATGATGCTGGAACTATTATTATTTTATAAGGGAGAAACCTAAGGTTTAGAGACTTCACAAATGAGGAACCCAATCTTACAGGTAAGGAATCTGAGGCTTGGAGAAGTTAAGGAATTTGCTCAAAGTTGCAGAACTAGGAAGTGGCAGAACTGAGAGGCCAGCTAGATTGTCTGACTGTAATTATCCTCATAAAATAAGCTTCATTACATTCCGTATAGAGTGAGAGTCAAGGCACAGAAGTGTGGAAGGAATGGTCCTAGGAGGAGCCACAACAGAGAGTGCCCCAGGTAGAGAACAGGATGCAAGATGGGCATGTACGAGGGATGGAGAAGGATGGATGACATCTGCCTCCTCAGCCCCCTCAAACAACCTGGCAGTCATAATGCCTGGAGAGGGACTGGGCCACAAGGAGCCATTCATACTCAAAAGCCCTGTAACCAGCCGGGTGCGGTGACTCATGCCTGTAATCCCAGCGCTGTGGGAGGCCGACACGGGTGGATCACTTGAGCTCAGGAGTTCCGGACCACCCCGGGCCACAGGGCGAAACCCCGTCTCTACTAAAAATACAAAGATCATCTGGGCATGGTAGTGCACACCTGGAATCTCAGCTACTCAGGCGGCTGAAGTGGGAGGATCACTTGAGCCAGGGAGGCGGAGGTTGCAGTGAGCCAAGATCACACCACTGCACCCCAGTCTAGGTGACAGTGTAAGACCCCATCTCAAAACAAAAACAAAAAACCCTGTAACCCAAAACCCTTCCCAATGCTTAAAGTCTCTCTCCCTCTCCAGTCCGATCCCCCTTTCATGGGCTGAAGCCTTCCCCACGTGGATGGGGACATGAGCAACACCAACAGCATGAGGACTACCCTGGCCCAGGCAAGAAGTAAGTAGAGTTTCTGGAAGCCAGCAGCTTCTTTCTTTCTTTCTCTCTCAGCTTCACAGGTATGCAGGCAGGGAGCTGGCCTCAGCAATGGAAATCACTGAATGAGACTTAACCTTCCTGGTGGCAAATACTCCAACAGGGACATCATAGACCTTCCACAACTCTGAGGAAGATGAAAATCTCCCCTGCACCCAGCTGTGGCTGAGGATGGAATGACATGGGGAGAGCTTGGGCACTTCAGGTTTTGTGCCCAGACTCCTCCTGTTGTCCCTGCCCACCTCTCCTACCCCTTCCTCCTCGGAAGCAGTCTTTTTCTTGCTCAAAAAACGTCCCAATCTTATCTCTGATTCCAGCTGCCCACAAAGCCCCAGGGAGAAAACCTTCCCAAAAAGGCAGTGGAGAAATCAGAATGCAGTGAGGAGCGGATCCTTTCCAGGACCAAGATAGATGCTGAAAAAGACAGCAGGGATGGGAGCCCAGCAAACGGGATGAGAGCAGCAAGGCCATCATGCATCTTCAGGCTCCATCAGCAGAGCAAGAGAATGCATTAGACGGGAGTTTCCTGACTCCTATTTTCTAATGTGGCCGTCCTAATGAGAAGAGGGTTTGAAGCGCTAAGATGTGCTGACAGTCCTAATGGTTTGTTATGAGTTTCCTTAGAAAAATTAAACACTGAAAAACAAAACTGCCTCCCTCCCTCCCTCTGTGGTTGCTGACATCAGAGGTCAGGAATATAACAGGCCTGCTCGTCAGCCAAGTTCTCCACGAGAGCCCTGTTCCAGAAGAGCACCAAGGCAGTGACCTCAACATACTTGGGCAACATTCCCTTTCTTGGTAACCCAGGCTGAGAAGGTAGAAGGAATATCACCAGGTTATGCAGGCAGAAAGCTAGAAGGGGGAGGAGTGGATATTAAAGTTCCAGTTCCCAGGGAAACCGGATGTTACACAAAAAGGGCAAAAATAGCCAAGACCCAGGGGAAGGGCCTGAGCACAGAGGTGGGAGGTTCCAGCCAGCACCCTGCAAGCTGGCTGAATTACCTCCCTCTCCTGGGAGGGTGACACATGCTCTTAGTACCATTCTCCATTAATTCCATTTTGGAAACTGGGAAAGTACAACATGAATAGTTGTCATTATCCTGCCTATTTCACAGGGTTGGTCAGGAAGTAAAAGAAGACTGTGAATGTGAAATGCTTTCAAAATAGAAAAATCTAAATATAAGTTAACTATACTGAAATCCATTAGGACAGAGGTCCCCAACTTTTTGACACCAGGGACTGGTTTCATGGAAGACAATTTTTCCATGGACAGGGAGGTGGGGATGGTTTCAGAATGAAACTGTTCCACCCCAGATCATCAGGCATTAGTTTGATTCTCATAAGGAGTGAACCACCTAGACCCCTCCCATGCGCAGTTCACAGTAGGGTTTGAGCTCCTATGAGAATCTAATGCCACCGCAGATCTGACAGAAGGCGGAGCTCAGGCGGTAATGCTCACTCCCTTGCTGTTGACCTCCTGCTGTGCGGCCTGGTTCCTAATAGGCCATGGACCGGGAATTGGGGTCCCTGCTTTAGGATATAGTATAAACAAATAAATGCAAATATAAGGTGACTCTTTTTTTTTTTTTTTTTTTTGAGATGGAGTTTCACTCTTGTTGTCCAGGCTGGAGTAGTGCAATGGCGCGATCTCGGCTCACTGCAACCTCCACCTCCCAGGTTCAAGCGATTCTCCTGCCTCAGCCTCCCTAGTAGCTGGGATTACGGGCACACGCCACCACGCCCAGCTAATTTTGTATTTTCAGTAGAGACGGGGTTTCACCATGTTGGTCAGGCTGGTTTCAAACTCCTGACCTCAAGTGATCCGCCCACCTTGGCCTCCCAAAGTGCTGGGATTACAGGAGTGAGACACTGCATCCAGCAGGTAACTCTTTTTTACAGTTAACTACTATTATTTCATACTGTTTTCTTGGACAGGGAGAGTCGATATGCCCCAGTACATTTTTTACCCCCAAGCGCCACCAAAACAACTCCCATCCATTGTTGTCTTGATTAACTCATCTGGTGAGGACAAGAAATCACTTGAACATGTAAAGAGAAAAGAATAAAGAGGGCAGAAAGGAGGAGGGGAGGAACATGAAGGATTTTTGTTTATAGTTGTTGGTATTCACATTTCATTGTTTACAAGGAGACGAGCACTCTTAGTATTATACTTCCTTTTATAATGATAAGTTGGAGCAAAACTCTCAAGATGAACATTATCCTCCAGATTAAAAATAAATAGAAAGAAGACAAGTCAGAATAAAATTATGTTTGTGATTACAAAGAAATGTAAATCATGGCCTATATCTTGTCCTGCAGTTGCAGAGAAGAAAATGAGAAGGAAATCCTATTAGAGTCTTCCTCTACTTTGCTAGACTCAAACCCCTTCTTCCTCTGTCACCCTTGGTTATCAGGCTAAGTGGGAAGCTGGCCCATCTTCCAGGGTGTACTCAGGCTTATATAAGAATTCCTAGTATATCCCTCCACTGTAGGGTTGCCAAATTTAGCAAATATTTGGGACATACTTATACTAAAAGTTATTTTTTGTTTCATTCAAATTTAAATGGATGTTCTGTATTTTAGATTCATTTTTTAGAGACAGGATCTCCCTATGTTACCCAGCCTAGAGTGCAGTGTCTATAAACAGACATGATCATGGTGCACTACAGCCTCAAAATCGTAGGCTCAGAGAATCCTCCCACCCCAGCCTCCTGAGTGGCTGGGACTACAGGCACCAGGCTGGATGTTCTGTATTTATCTGGCAACCTTAACTCCACCTCCATCCACCTTGACCCCAACCCCGGTGGCCCTTCAATTAGCAATGTTTGTCAAACTTGCTATCATAACAACCCATTCTGATGTAATAAACCCAGGGTCCATCCTGGGAACCTTTATTTTTAACAAGCACCCCAGGCAATTCTCAATACCAAATGCGTTTGGGAGGTTCTAGACTCCAGCATGGCACTGCTGAGACTAAGACCACGAGTTGAAGCCGGCTCCAGAGAGAGCACACCACCCCAACTCGTGTCAGTATCCAACCCTCCAAGAACACACCCTATGCACATGGGCCCAAAACTCCATGCTCATCCATGTTGGCTATGTTTTCCTCTTACCCAGCCAAGCTCTCACTATACACACCCAAGAGCTCCAGTCGTCTAGGACCAAGGGGAAAGCCGAGCCCAACCAGTTGTTTTTCCAGGCACTGCCAGCTTGCCTGGAACAGCCAACTCAGGGGAGGAAGAAGAACAGAGGGCTCTCCAGGGTTTGATTATCTGACAAATTACCTACAAAATGAACCAGACAGTTCACCTTTGGTTTTTTGAAATCAATGTCCAAAGCATTTTCAGCAGTTAAACTTAGCCTATCCAGGGGAAGCCCTGCTCCTCTCAGGAACAAAATAGCTTTTATGTTCAGGTTACAGTCCAGGATTCCCACCTTCCATCCCTCCCTGGTCGCCACATTCTGTCCCACCCTTCCTTCTCTCCCTCCTCCCTCTTGCTCAGGGATAGTTGTAGTCCTTCACTAACCTCGGCCCCGCCTCCTTTCATGTTTATATGCCATTCTCCCAGGGAATATCTTACTGGACTTTCTACCTCCCTCCATTTGTTTTCTTTGGTCCTAGCTGCGCGCATTTCCTGGCTGACTGCACCCCTCATTCCTAGGCTGGTCCTACGTCATGCTCTGATCTACCCTGCACCTTTCCCTCTGCCCTCCCCAGGCCTGCCAGGGGACAAGGAGCACAACAGTCACCCATAAATATTCTACATTTGCATCTTTGAAATCTGGTTACATGACCTAAGGGCTTTGTCTGTTCAGGCCTCAGCCCACCTCAGCTGCATGGCTAGTCCCTATGCAGATCAAGAGGGATGAAAAACAGGGGATAGGGAGCAGGACAGACCCTCCAAGTAAGTTTTCTTTTTCCCCAGCTTCTCTGGGCCAGAGATGCCTGCATTTTCTCTTGCTTTGGGTTGGAAAGGAGGGAAGGAGGAAAAGGTGGAAGCACCCTTTGAGTGACACTAGGGCTTCTGTCCTGATGTTCCTCTGTTCCTGAAGGCTTTGGGCTACCCAAGGCCCCCTCCCCATTCAGCTCTCCCTTCTTCCAGCATTCAGTTGCAGAATTGCAACTTCCTGGTAAAAGAAGCTTTAGTAATATCACGATGGGAAGAAGGAGGACATAGCAAATGAGGAGGAAGCAGGCTACATCACACTGAGCAGCCAGCTCAGCCCAGAGGGGAGGAGAACCTGCGGGGGTGGAGGAGAAGGACTCATCCATTCTCCCTTACTCCCCTTCCCTAGCCCCAGGGAAGGTTTCATTTGCTAAATGAAGTCAGTGTGGCCCAGATGTTGGGCAGCTGCCTCTGGAAGCAGTTCCCATGCTGAACGGCAAAGAGGCCAAAGCAACGTGCGGAGCTGGCCTCTGCTGCTCTGGCAGCCCTCCTGGCCGGTGATAAACACAGCCTCCCAGCTCCCGCCCCTCCCCACAGCCGGCCAGGGAGGTTGCCTTTTTAGGAAACTCAGTGGATCTGGAAAAGAAGCAGAGAGACTGAGGGGCTGGATTGGAGTGGTCATAAAACTGAACAGGGCTGGGACTCGCTGTGGGACAGAGAGGACGCCTCAGGTAGCTGAGCCGCAGCCAGGCCAGGAACTCAGGTAACCACCTGCTGGCCATGCCAGTGACTCAGCCTCAGACTCTATAATCACCGAATCTCTCCAACCACATTCATCTCCCACCCGCACCCCATCAGCTCTTGCCAGCTCCAAATTTCCATCCCAGCCACAAACACAGCCATTCCCTCAGACACACTCATTCCCTAGGGCCCCAGACACAACAAACCCTCTGCCTAGACACAACTAACCCTTTCCTGTCCCCCTTCCGTCCTCACCAAGTGGGCCCAGCTCCTTTCCTCAACACCTGTGAGAAGGAAGGAAGGAAAGAAGGAGAGAAAGAAAAATGTAAAGCCATGAGGCCCAATCGTCAAAAAGGGAAGAGAAAGGATCTTCTGACTAAACATCCACACACACAAGCACAGGATTCCTCTTCTATTTGCCTTTTTTAACCTCTAGGAAAAAGAAGTAAGCCAGCACCCCTCCCAAACCCATCTGTACCTATACCCCTTGCTGCCTCTCCTTTTGAGACCTGACACCTGCTTCCCTGGGATATTCCACCCCAAGAAATGCAAGCAATGGGCTGGGCATGGTGGCTCACACATGAAATCCCAGCACACTGGGAAGCCAAGGTGGGAGGATCTCTTGAGTCTAGGAGTTCGAGACCAGCCTGGGCAACATAGTGAGACCCTGTCTCTACCAAAAAATTAAAAATAAACTATTTTTCTTAGGGAAAAAAGCAAGCAAAGTGTGAGAAAGGGCAGCAATAGTTACAGAGAGGACAGGAGGTCCAGCCAAACTGGCAGGGGCAAGGGGCTGTATGGTAGACTCGGGATAGTATTCCTAGCAACATCCCCATGACAGCTCCTCACCATCCATCAATGGGAAAAATTCATCAAAGTTTTGCTTAGAAGGGACAAGGGGTACATGTATTCAAGAGGGAGGTGATAACTTCATGGGTCTCTTTGTGCACAAAAGCAGCTTAGTCTGGAGAAGAAACAAGGTCTGGTATCTGCTCCTTACCTCATCAGAGCACCAGGCACACATGGGGCTCACAGCCAGGCACTGCTGGCAGGAGCTCACACCTCGTGTGGTACAGATGTTGGGCCCTGCAACAGACAGACAAAGGCATTAGCACCAGATTTGGCTCAGTGAAGGTACTTACCTGCCCCATCCTTCCCAACTTTCCCAATGTCCAGGTTTACAGCTCTCAGGTGCACACAAACACACCCTAACCATAACACAGACATCTACCAAATACAGATTATTGGTAAGGAAGAAGGAGGAGGAGGAAAATCAGGAGAAACTCATCACCACTCTCAACTGATGAGGCCACAGTGGTAACAAGTGATAGGGCAAGGCTCAGCCATGGACCCAAGTCTCAGATGGTAACTGATAGAAAGGCTTTAATTAACAACTTGTTTGACACCTACATTGTGCAAATGAAAATATCTCTGAGGCCCAGAAAAATGGCAATGTATTCCCTCAGTCATTCTAGTGATATTCACAGCCACTACACAGGGGATCCAAGGCCCAGATGTACTGACATTAACACACAGCCTAAATACAGTGGGGCTGTGGAGGGCAGGGTGACTTCGGTGGCAGTCTCCCACTGGCTGGCAAAAGAAAAGCAAATGTGAAATCTTCTCAAGCTTCTCAATGCATATATCTTGGAATTCAACCATAAAATGCTCTAGGAGGAAGTGCAGAAATGTTAGAAAAGGCTGACCGATATACACTGAAAGAACATGGAATTTTAGAGTTGGAAGGTTTGTGCTTGAATTTTGAATGTTCTTCTACTAACTACTTCATGACCTTGGGCAACTCAACTAGCCTCTATGGGATGACAATATCTGTCTCACAGGATTTGTACAAAAATTCAGTGAGGTAAGGGAAGCACTTGGTACACTATAAGGTGCTTCAAATGTGAACAGTCCTCATACTGTCAAAGGACACAGCAAAGGCTAGGAGGACGAGCAGGAACAACCAGGAAAACCAAAACCACCTTGAGAAGCTCAGCCAGGAAGCCAAACCCAGGCATCTGCTTAGACAGAAGCCACCGTCCTCTCTAATTGCCTAGCTCAGCATTCCTGCTCCCCCAGGTGAACCCTGCCTCCTGCAGTGCCTTAGGGAGGTTTTTTCCAATATAAGCAGCAGAATGTGAGGGATCTGTTCCTCCCCATGACCCAGTTACCCTGACAGCTCCTTCATGCAGTTTTCCAAAGGGACCTCTTTGCACCTAGCTGGTAAGACCAGCAAACGTATTTTGGAGAAATCAGCCTGACCATTGAGATGTTTTCCCAGTGTCCCCAAAACTTCTTATTTAGCGGTCTCCATTCATTTTATTACAGTATGACTGAATTCCTTCCTTCCCAATGCCTGGACAAAAACATACTCAGAAAATGAGTGTATACACACAAACACACACACAATATTGTAAAGAAAAATTATGGCCGGGCGTGATGGCTCATGCCTGTAATTCCAGCACTTTGGGAGGACGAGGCAGGCAGATCACTTGAGTTCAGGAGTTTGAGACCAGCTGGCCAACATGGTGAAACCTCGTCTCTGCTAAAAAGTACAAAAATTAGCTGGGCATGGTGGTGTGTGCCTGTAATCCCAGCTACTCAGAAAGCTGAGGCAGGAGAATCACTTGAACCAGGGAGGCAGAGGCTGAAGTTAGGTGAGATCATGCCACTGCACTCCAGCCTGGGTGACAGAGTGAGACTCCATCTCAGAAAAAAGAAAGAAAGAAAGAGAGAAAGAGAGGAAAGAAAGAGAGAGAGAGAGAGAGAGAGAAGGAAAGAAAAGAAAGAAAGAAGAAAGAAAGAAAGAAAAAGAAAGAAAGAAAGAAAGAAAGAAAGAAAGAAAAAGAAAGAAAGAAAGAAAGAAAGAAAGAAAGAAAGAAAGAAAGAAAGAAAGAAAGAAAGAAAGAAAGAAAGAAAGAAAGAAAATATAAAATTTGGAAAGAGGCAAAGAAAATACAAATGTCCTTTCAATGTAATGCAAAGTGTTGACTAGCTGACCCACCATGCTTAGGGATTATCTGATTTTCTAAGAGTATTTACCTATTGTTTGGCTTCTATTAATCAGGATATTTTACAATACTGTAAGAGTAGATATTGACCTATCGAAAACCATAAAAATGGAAATGATCACCGCTGCACTCCAACCCCAGGCAATAGTGCGAGATTCTGTCTCAAAAAAAAAAAAAAAAGGAAATGAGTCGTGATGAGAACATTGTATATTATTCTTTAATTAAAAAAAAAAAAAATAGGCCGGGCGCAGTGGCTCACGCCTGTAATCCCAGCACTTCGGGAGGCCAAGGCGGGCAGATCACGAGGTCAGGAGATCAAGACCATCCTGGCTAACACGGTGAAACCCCGTCTCTATTAAAATACAAAAAATTAGCTGGGCATGGTGGCGGGCGCCTGTAGTCCCAGCTACTCGGGAGGCTGAGGCAGGAGAATGGTGTGAACCCAGGAGGCAGAGCTCACAGTGAGCCGAGATAGCACCACTGCACTCCAGCCTGGGCGAGAGCGAGACTCCGTCTAAAAAAAAGAAAAAATAGCCCAGGTGAGGTGGCTCACGCCTGTAATCCCAGCACTTCGGGAGGCCGAGGCACGTAGATCACCTGAGGTCAGGAATTCAAGACCAGCCTGACTGACATGGTGAAACCCCGTCTCTATTAAAAATACAAAAAATTAGCCGGGCACTGGGGTGGGCGCCTGTAATCCCAGCTACTTGGGAGGCTACTTGGGAGGGGCAGGAGAATCACTTGAACCCAGGAAGCAGAGATTGCAGTGAGCCGAGATCACGCCACTGCACTCCACCTGGGTGACAAGAGCGAGACTCCGTCTCAAAATAAATAAACAAATAAGTGTTTGCTGTTTAAGCCACCCAGTTTATGGCATTTTGTTATAGCTGCTAGAACTGGCTAACATAACATTTTAATCTAATCATAATCATACTATGGTGTACAAGGTAAATTATTTAGATAAGAGAACAATGTGTATATATATATATTTTTTTACAAGTATCCATCTCTCTCATTTCCAGTATATTCTTTTTTTTTTTTTATACTTTAAGTTCTAGGGTACATGTGCATAACGTGCAGGTTTGTTACATATGTATACTTGTGCCATGTTGGCGTGCTGCACCCATCCACTCGTCAGCACCCATCAACTCATCATTTACATCAGGTATAACTCCCAATGCAATTCCTCCCCCCTCCCCCCTTCCCATGATAGGCCCCGGTGTGTGATGTTCCCCTTCCTGAGTCCAAGTGATCTCATTAGAGAACAATGTATATTATTCTTATCCAACAACAATACCAATGATTTCTGTCTGATAGAAAAGGTTATCCCCCACAGGTTAAGGTTTATTGCCTTGTAGAATATTAACCAATTTTGAATCTATTCACTAATTCATTTCAGCATTCCTTTGATTGATTGCTGTCTTCCCAGGCAGATGTGGACATAGCCTCTCTTTTTCCCCTATCAGAAGACTTCTGAGAGGAGCACAGCCTGAACTATTTTAGGTATCTCCCTCCCTTTCTGGAGTTTCCATGGGAATTGGCATGCAAAGGGGTAATTCTGGACATAAATGCCATTGATATTCACAAGAGAGAGAAGCACAAGGGACATCAAGAAATGTTAGAAGAGGGAAGAGGACCATGGGAGGTATGGGCACTGATATGGTTTGGCTGTGTCTCCACCCAAATCTCATCTGAATTGCAGTACCCATAATCTCTACATGTCATGAAAGGGACCCAGTGGGAGGTAACAGAATCACGGGGATGGTTACCCACATGTTGCTGTTCTTCTAATAGAAAGTTCTCACAAGATCTGACGGTTTAATAAAAGGCTTTTCCCCCTTTTGCTCAGCACTTCTCCATCCTGCCACCATGTGAAGAAGGATGTGTTTGCTTCCCCTTCCACCATGATTGTAAGTTTCCTGAGGCCTTCTCAGTCATGTTAAACTGTGAGTCAACTAAACCTCTTTCTTTTATAAATTACCTGGTCTTGGGTATATCTTTATTAGCAGTGTGAGAACAGACTATTACAGTACATTGG
This sequence comes from Macaca thibetana thibetana, assembly GCF_024542745.1. Taxonomy (NCBI): domain Eukaryota; kingdom Metazoa; phylum Chordata; class Mammalia; order Primates; family Cercopithecidae; genus Macaca; species Macaca thibetana. Next base: position 77,787,496 of record NC_065593.1, read on the forward strand.
TAATGGTAGAATGGAGTGCTGCTGTAAGGATACCAAAAATGTGAAAGTGACTTTGGAACTGAGTTACAGGCAGAAATTGAAACAGTTTGGAGTGCTCAGAAGAAGACAGGAAAATGTGGGAAAGTTTGGAGCTTCCTAGAAACTTGGAGGGCTCAGAATACAGGAAGATGTGGTAAAGTTTGTAACTTCCTAGAGACTTGTTGAATGACTTTGACCAAAATGCTGATAGTGATATGGACAATGAAGTCCACACTGAGGTGGTCTCAGAGGAGATGAGGAACTTATTGGGAACTGGAGTAAAGGTCATGTTTGCTATGCTTTAGCAAAGAGACTGGCAGCATTCTGCCCCTGACCTAGAGATCTGTGGAATATTGAACGTGAGAGAGATGATTTAGGGTATCTGTCAGAAGAAATTTCTAAGCAGCAAAGCATTCAAGGGGAAGCAGAGCATAAAGGTTTGGAAAATTTGCAGGCTGATAATGTGATTGAAAAGAAAAACCCATTTTCTGTGGAGAAATTCAAGTCAGCCACAGAAATAAGTAACTAGGAGCTGAATGTTAATTACCAAGACAATGGGGAAAATGTCTCCAGGGCATGTCAGAGACCTTCATGGCAGCACTTCTCATCACAGGCCCAGAGGCCTAGGAGGAAAAAATGGTTTCCTGGGCCAGGCCCAGGGTCTCCCTGCTATGTGCAGCCTAGGGACTTGGTGACCTGCATCCCAGCCACTCTAGCCATGGCTAAAAGTGACCAATTTAGAGCTCGGGCCATGGTTTCAGAGGATGCAAGACCCAAGCCTTGGCAGCTTCCATGTAGTGTTGAGCCTGCAGGTGCACAGAAGTCAAGAATTGATGTTTAGGAATCTCTGCCTAGATTTCGGAGGATGTGGAAACCCCTGGATGTCCAGGCAGAAGTTTGCTACAGGGCAAGGCCCTCATGGAGAGCCTCTGCTAGGGGAGTGCACAAGGGAAATATGGGTCGAGGCCCCTACATAGAGCCCCCCTCCTTGGGCACTGCCTAGTGGAGCTGTGAGAAGAGGACCACCATCCTCCTGACCAGAATGATCGATCCATTGACAGCCTGCACCATGTGCCTGGAAAAGCTGCAGACATTCAACACCAGCCCATGACAGTTGCTGGTAGAGAGGCTGTACCCTGCAAAACCACAAGGGTGGAGCTGCCCAAGGCCATGGGAGCCCACCTCTGGGATCAATATGACTTTGGTGTGAGACATGGAGTCAAAGGAGATCGTTTTGCAGCTTTACAATTTGACTGTCCTGCTGGATTTCAGACTTGCATGGGGCCAGTAGCCCCTTTTTTTTGGCCAATTTCTCCCATTTGGAATGGCTGTATTTACCCAATGCCTATACTCCCATTGTATCTAGGAAGTAACTAATTTGCTTTCAGTTTCACAGTCTCATAGGCAGAAGGGACTTGCCCTGTCTCAGATGAGACTTTGGACTTGGACATTCGGGTTGATTCTGGAATGAGTTAAGATTTGGGGGAACTGTTGGGAAGTCATGATTGTGTTTTGAAATGTGAGGACATGAGATCTGGGAGGCGCTAGGGGTGAAATGATATGGTTTGGCAGTGTGGCCCCTGCCCCACCCCCCCGATCTCCTCTTGAATTGTAGTTCCCATAATCCCCAGGTGTTGTGGGAGGGACCTGATGGGAGGTAATTGAATCATGGGGGCAGTTACCTCCATGCTGCTGTTCTCATAATAGTGAGTGAGTTCTCATGAGATCTTATGGTTTTATAAGGGGCTTTTCTCCCTTTTACTTGGCACTTATCCTTCCTGCCACCATGTGAAGAAAGACGTGTTTGCTTCACCTTACACCATGATTGTAAGTTTCCTGAGGCCTCCCCAGCCATCTTGAACTGTGAGTCAATTAAACCTCTTTCCTTTATAAATGACCAAATCTTGGGTATGTTTTTATTAGCAGCATGAAAATGAACTAATACAGACACTGTCGGATTACTTTTTAGGACTTTTCCCAGTCTATCTATTAACTATCCATTTATTCTCAAATTAGCATTTCCCTATGAATCCTTGATTTCCCTATGAGTCTCTATGAGCCACAATAGGAAGCTCTGCAAGATACAAAATAAATAACAGCAGGTCCCTCCCAGTGAACCAGTGGTCTCTGACCCCAGAGGATAAAATGAGGTGCCAGGATTTGTTCTTTAGGAAGTCATGCCTGGAGAGTCGTGGTTACCCAGTCCCTTTATCCACTCTTTTTAATGAATCACAGATTGATTTCATGAGAACCAATGAACCCCCCATATTACCCCCAACCAAGTCCTGCTACCCAGACAGTTCCCTGGAATTCAGTGGTTAAAAGTGACTGACTCATCAGAAGTCTCTGCACTGGGCCCATGCTGATTCGATGAGTTGTTGCTCTGAGCCCACTACTCCCTCCTGAACATGTGGAAGAAGTTTGGGCCTCTATTTCAAGTCATTCATAAAGCCTATGTTCCTGCTCATTCTCTGGGGCCCAGACTCAGTCCTGCTAAAGTGGGAATCTTCACCATAATGTCACTTAAAGAACAAACAACTCGTACCTCCTACCACCCCTTTCCTCTGACAGGTTAGCCAGAGCCGGGGACAAGGTGGATTGACCCCAGTCTTCACAGGGTGGTTGTAAGGATGAAATAAACCAAACCCTGTAAAACTCTAGCACAACAGCTGGAACACAGAAAGTACTCAATAAATGCTGCTGCTGCTGCTGCTGCTGCTGCTATAATTTATATTGGTTTTATTGTTGTTTTTATCCTGAGTCTCAGGTTGTTTAGGGCAGGTGAATACTTTTTTTTCCTTGATGACATCATTCTAGGGGATACTAGACATGAAGTTTAGTATGCCCTGAGCAGAAGGAGTGGTGGGAGTGTGTAGCCAGAAAGTATCACACCAGGGTAAAATGTTTAATTGTTAGATGTGGCTTCTAAATGGGGTTAGGAATATTAGTCTTCGAAAATCCAGGCTTATGCCTGTAATCCCAGCATTCTGGGAGGCCAAAGCAGGAGGACTGCTTGAACCTAGGAGTTGGCGACTAGTCTGGGCAACATAGTGAGACCCCCATCTCTATGAAAATTTTTTTAAAAATTAGCTGGGCATGGTAGCATGCACCAGCAGTCCCAGCTACTCAGGGGCTGAGGCAGGAAAATCAGCTGGGCCTGGGAAGTTAAGGCTGCAGCGAGCTGTGATCGTGCCACTGCACTCCAGCCTGGGCAACAAAGTGAGACCCTGCCTCAAAAAAGTTTTTTGAAAATAAAAATTTTAATCCAATCAAGACCAGCCAAGAAGTTTGCCTGGAAAGTAGAAGTAGAAGGTTGTGGTTTGGTACATCAGCTTGAATCACAGAACCAGAAGTGAGACAAAGGGTGGGAAAAATGAAGGAACAAAGGAAACAAGGGAGGGAATTGGATCCAGTGGAAGTCATAATGCGTCAATGGGGGCTATTTTGAGGACATGTTGTCCAATGAGACAGGATGTTGGACTGTAGGAACAGGCCACCCTAATGAGGACAGGGGACTACAGGAGAGGGCTAAGTCAGAGTGAGAGGTGTTTATCGAGAAGGGAGGATGATCTGCAAACACTATGGACATCTATCACTCTGCCAGAAAGGAATTCTAATCTGGGTCCCCAGCCCTGCCACTGACCTTTGACTGGTCACTACCCAATTAGGTCCATGGGGACAGTGGGTGACTCACATGGTGCCTCATTGTAGTCACCTGGTCGTGTGACTCATGAAAAAACAAAACATCTCATGCTTACTGTCCTACATAGGCACAAGTGGTTTCTCTAGAGCAAGTGGCCAAGAAAGTTTATTTTAATTTTGTTCCTTCCTTAAATGTAGCATCAGCTAAGTAACTCAAAGAAGGAGGAGACAGAGAGGTGGAGTTTAAGGTAACGCACACCTCTGTGCTCTGAGCAAAAAGCTCCAGTAAGCTGTAGGGAATCCAGGCAACCATATTTCATCAAATCTAACACTGTGGATATAGTATATATCCTGATTTCAGAGATTTAAAACTGTTTTTAAGTATATCAGAGCCAGTTAAATATGGTATTTAACATTGGAAAATATTTGTGTATAATTTGCCTCCACCAATATTAAAACGTGTTATAAGTTGGCTTATGTCCCCAAAAAAAGATATGTTGAAGTCCTTACCCCAGTGCCCATGACCATGACCTTACAGAGAAATCAGGTCTTTGCAGATGTAACCAATTCATGTCATTAGGGTGGGCCCTAATCCAACATGACTGATGTCCTTATGAGAAGAGAAAAACACCACATGAAGACAGAGACACACAGAGAGAATACCACGTGAGGCAGAGATTGAAGTGATGCAGCCAGAAACTAAGGGACACTAAAGATTACCAGCCAACACCAGAAGCTAGGAAGGAGGAATGATTCTACCCAGAGTCTCAGAGGGACCACGGGCCTGCTGACACCTTAATTTCAGATTTTTAGCTTCCAACAAGAATGAATTTCTGTTGTTTTATGCCACCCAGTTTGTGGTGCTTTGTTACAACAGCCCTAAGAAACTAATACAAAATGGATTTGCATCTCCATCATTTATATGGCATGATTTTGAAGAACATTGCCATGAAATACTTTGCATGATTGAAAAAAGCCAGCATGAAATGAAATTTTTGGTGCATTTAATCCACATATGGATAAGGTTTGAAAAGCAGTTACTTTAGCTGTACAGTTTTCTACCTGTATATATCAGTGGTGTCAGTAGTCATTGATTCATTCATTCATTTACTCGACAAATGCTCATTGAGCATCTACCTGTGCCAGGCACTCTCCTAGGCACTGGAGACACACCGATTAACTAAACAGAGTCCCTGCTCTCGTGAAGCTTACATTTTAGTAAGAAAGATGATAACAAAAAATACACAACAAAAATGCACAATTTCTAACAGTGGCAAATGCTGTAAGAAAATAAAGCAGGATAAAGGAATAGCAAGCAATGAGGGGAAGGACTCTCCTTTAGAGCATAGAGAGAAGGTCTCTCTATGAAGCTGACATTTCAAATGACGTTAAAGAGTGAATCATGGGAAGATCTAAGGCAGAGACATTCCAGAAAGAATCCAAGACAAGATCTGGATGGACATCAGCCTGTTAAAGAAATAGCAGGCAGAGAGAGAAAGGAGGAAGAGAGAAGCACAGAGGAGCTTAGAGGAGTTAGGGACCAGAACACTAGGAAGCTATAGGCCATGGTAGACAGTGTGGCTTCTTTCTCCACATAGTGGGAAGCTACTGAGGAATCTGAGCAGAGGTGAGCGAAAAAAGATCATCCTGACTGCTGAGTGGAAGACAGAAAGAAGGGAAGCAAAAAGGAAAGAGACTTATTATTCAATTAGAAATGTACTAAAATAATCCAGGCAACAGATGGCAGCAGATTTGGATGGTAGCGGAGTCAATGATGTGGTCAGACTCTAGATACGTTCCATCTAAAGACTTGCTGATGGATGGTTCATAGGGCCTGAGGGTGTGAACAAATGTGAACCTGAAAGAGCCAGTCCTTCAAGATAGATCCGGAGTGGCTAAGTGGGCCTAAATTTTAAATAGAGCAAAGCTGCCATTTGCTGACTAGAGGTCACAACCTACTCTGAGTTCCCTGAAAATCAACACCTCTGTTCAACTTTGGAACCCCCAGAGCTAACCTAAAATAACCAGTCAGGGCTCTGCTGCCTTGACCAGTCAGGCCTCAGTTGTTTCAACCAAACAGAACTAAGCAAGTTGGAATTGTTCATTTGCATAAGTGGACCTCATCAGGAACCTGGGCAGGAACTTACATTATAAACTCCCAATTCTGACACCAACAACTGAGTTTCCCCAGTTTGCAAACTGTTCATTGGAATAAAGTCTTTCCTCCCAATTCCTTTTCAGAGAACTTTTGTTCACAAGGAAAAGACAGGAAGGATTTTTGTCTGACCAAGTGGATTCCCTGTAGACAAAGTTCAAATGTCTTGACCACTGGCCATATCCTTTCATTGACCCTTCATGCTGTAAGAAAATAAAGCAGGATAGGCTGGGCATGGTGGCTCACACTGTAATCTCAGCACTTTGGGAGGTCGAGGCGGGCAGATCACCTGAGGTCAGGAGTTCAAGACCACCCTGGCCAACATGGCGAAACCCTGTCTTTACTAAAACTACAAAAATTAGCTGGGCATAGTGGTGCACGCCTGTAATCCCAGCTACCTGGGAGGCTAAGGCAGGAAAATTGCTTGAACCTGAGAGGCGGAGTTTGCAGTGAGCCAAGATCGTGCCACTACACTCCAGCCTGTGTGATGGAGTGAGACTCTGTCTCAAAGGGAAAAAAAAAGGGCGGGGAATAGCAAGCAATGAGGGAAAGAGTCTCCTTTAGAGCATGTGGTCAGGAAAGGTCTCTCTGTGGAGTTGACACTTCAAGATGATGCTAATGGGAAAATCTAGAGCAGGTACTGTCCTTGTAAATGAAGCCAGATTATGTCTGGTTATCATCTCCAATAAGGTTAATTAGGTTGTCGTGTGCTGAAAACTGCATAAAGCTCATCCCAGGACAGTGCCCTGTCTTCTCTAAGGTCGTGGTCTAAAATTAACACCCAGCTCCTGAGAAATGTGGTAAGGCATGGGCCGTAAAACAACAGACATGGTGGCTATGGCAGAAACAGCATGCAAAGCAGCAGGAAACCTCATGTCTAAAGCCATCTTTGCCCTTCCTCTGACCATATGACCTCAAACACATCCCTTCATCTCTCTGGTGCTCTCTCTAAGGCCCAGTGCCTCTTTGAGTCTATGTCACATTCGTAGTCAAGAAATTATAACTGCTCTGTAGTATTTAACGGGTCTAACCAGCCACATCAGCCAAGCACTGGAGACTACAGACAGCTGCTTCCTTTCCCCAGTGCTCCCAAGTTGTTAGGATTAAATGACACAACACATATGAAAGAACCCTCTATAGCGGATGCTCAGTAAATGTTCATTTCCTTCCCCCTTACTTTCACTCTAGTCACTTCCTACGCCAGGAATCCCCATCCCCTCCCCTCCACCTCAGGGTCAGATGTGAAAGGGCCCTTTGTCTCTAACAGGATATAGTGAAGAAATCACTCTGGGCAGGAGACAAGAGCCCCCAGGGAGAGACCCAACCAATGCCACTGAGCCAGTTGTATGATCTTGGACAAGTCACTTCACTTCTCAGAAACAACCTTTTTGCTTTTTGGTAAAACAAACAGGGGTCAAATTAGATGATCTTCAAGGTGCTGCCAGTCCTGGAAGTATCCACTCTTCCAGCCAGAAAGCATCGACAGATGGACTCATACCCCAGGAAGCCTAGCAACCCAAGACATAAGAACCCTGAAGCAGTGCACAAGTGGCCATTTCTTCCTGATGGCCTGATGTTTCACTCAAACACTGCATCTCAAGAGTTCTGGAAAATTTTATTACCATCGACCCCACCTCTCATCTGACTCATTCAGTATACAGAAGAAGCAGGTCTGTACCAAGCTGTCCAAGGCTCAGTCCAGGAGTGCCCTATTGGTAACCTCCTTGGCATCCTGCTGTCCAGTTCTGCAGCCTTCCTCCCCCAGCTCATGTGTTATGGGTGTGGACAGCAGGCCGTGGTGCTACCACCAGTCCTTACTGCCAGCCTGTCTTGGTAGGAAAGCAAACTGGTTCAACCGTTTTGGAGGACAAATTGACAACACTTATTAAAATTTAAATTTAATATATGCATGCCCTTCGACCTGCCAACTTTTGTTCAAGAAATTAAGTCTGTAGAAACACTCAAACAAAGGTACATAATAAATGAATAAGGATATCCCCTGCAGCTTTATTTGTAGTAGCAAATAATTGGGAATGACCCCAATGTCTGCCAACAGGGAATTGGTTAAGTAAATTCTGATATATCCATATAACAAACAGTATGCCTTATGGCTAGAATTATAGCTCTTGGGATAAATAATGGAAAGCCATAAACTGACATCATAAGATGCCTAGAGTATATTATTAAGAGACAATGGGCCAGGTGCGGTGGCTTATGCGTGTAATCCCAGCACTTTGGGAGGCCGAGGCGGGTGGATCACCTGAGGTAAGGAGTTCAAGACCAGCCTGGCCAACATGGCCAAACCCTGTCTCTACTGAAAACACAAAAATTAGCTGAGCGTGGTGGCAAATGCCTGTGATCCCAGCTACTCGGGAACCTGAGGCAGGAGAATGGCTTGAACTCAGGAGGCAGAGGTTGCAGTGAGCCAGGATCGCGCAACTGCACTCCAGCCTGGGCAACAGAGTAAGACTCTGTCTCAAAAAAAAAAAAAAAAAATCCTATTATTGACTATCCTATTTGAGAAATAACAATAATGATAAATAATTATACATGTTGACAAATACATAGAAAAAAACTCTGCAGTAACTATCAACAGTGGTTATCTTTAAGGACAAGACTACAAGGAACTGGTACTTGTACTTTCTGCATTATATTTCTGAGCTGCCTTTTTTTTAAATAATAAGCTTAATTACTTTTATAAGCTAAAAGAAAATTAAAGCTAATTTGAAATGTCCTCTGTTCTGCCTCCCTGTAGACATTTTCATTGATTTAAATGTAGGCTTCCCAGAGTCTGCTGGGCTTTCTACAAACTGCACCTTCAGCATCAAAACCTCTTGGAATGGCAAACTTAGCAGGAACATAAGAATGAGCTTTGGGGTATGAGTTGCATGAGGAGATGCTGGTCAAGGGATATGAATTTTCAGTTAGACAGGAGAAATAAGTTCACGAGATCCACCGTACAACATGGTGACTAAAGTTAATAACCATATGTCATCTACCTGAAAATTGCTGAGAGGAGATTTTTAAGTGTTCTCACCACAAATAAATGATAAGTATGTATGTGAGGTAATGCGTATGTTATTTAACTTCATTTAACCATTCCACAATGTTTACGTATTTCAAGACATCATGTTGCACATCACAAATATATATAATTTTTATTTGTTAATTTTAAACAATAATAATAATAATGAAAGCGAATGGAGAAAGTCAGGCCCACTCTCACAGCCTTCAAGAACTGCCCAGGACAGTATGGTCTGTTCTCAACTTGTGGAAGTCCCAGGAAGGAAACACCACCCTCCCCTCCCCTGGTGATTGGTCAAATATGCTCCTTGCAGGCGGCTCCAGCAAAAGTTCAATCTGGAGTTTAACAAGCGCAATGGCTAAAGTTGGGGTTTGGAGCCATCAGTGGATCTCATAGACCCAGGTTTCTCTATCCAAAAATTCCATTAGCAAAGAGATGCAGGGTTGACTACAGGGACTTTTTAAGTGGCTACTGAATGTGTCTTTTGCCAAGCTTCTGGAGCTCTCTTCTAGTGCAAAGTTTTTCAAGCTTGATTTTAACAGCAGGATCTTCTTTTTTTCCCAAAGAAATCCTTACATGAAATCCAAATTGTTAATTAGTTAAAAGAGTTCCAGTTGAAGGTGGTGGGGAGGGGCAGGAGCACACTGAAGTATCTCCCTTCATCTTCTCTGTCCCACTTTGCAGCCCCTGGGACAGCAAGAGACTGAAGCCTAAAGGTAAGGTGACTTGTTCAAAGTCACCCAACAAGCTGATGAAAAAGCCTGCAGAACTGTGAATCAAATGTAGGTTTCTTAATTCCAGATACATTGTTCTTTCCGCACTGAGGTTTTTTCTATATGAAAGAAAGTACTATATATCACGGGTTTAAGTAAAGGAATACACACACACGCGCACACGCGCGCACGCGCGCGCACACACACACACACAAAGAATCATAAATGTGAGGGGAAAATGTCTAAACAGAACACACCACCTGATTAATATGAACATTATAGAGGAATAGAATTGGAAGGGAACCAGCAATTTTAATGACTGACAATGATCCTATGTGGATGAACCTATTTGAGAAATAACAATATTTGTTTTGTTTTGTTCTGTTTTTTGAGGCGGAGTTTCGCTCTTGTTGCCCAGGCTGGAGTGCAATGGTGTGATCTCTGCTCACTGCAAACTCTGCCTCCTGGGTTCAAGCGATTCTCCTGCCTCAGCCTCCCGAGTAGCTGGGATTACAGGCATGCATCACCATGCCCAGCTAATTTTGTATTTTTAGTATAGATAGGGTTTCTCCATGCTGGTCAGGTTGGTCTCAAACTCCTGACCTCAGGTGATCCGCCTGCCTGGGCCTCCCAAAGTGCTGGGATTATAGGCAAGAGCCACCGCGCCTGGCCGAGAAATAACAATATTTGCTATTTTGACTTTTTTAAGATGAGTATCACCTCATTCTTTCTCCTTCTCTCCTTGAATATTTAAACATCTTCACTAACTGAACTAAGAAACTGAACTAACTCAACTATAAAACAGAGAGAGTGGGGTAAATAGTCTTTTCATGGGAACATGACAGAAAAACAGAAGACATCTAGTGTTACATCTAGTGTTAGAATTTGTCTAGCAGGCTTTCTGGTTTGGCCAAAAAGCCACCCACCCTCCCAAAAAAAGAGGAAAAAAAAAAAAAGTCAAGTGGGTTGTTTTTTCAGAGATGCTACCAAAAATGTAAAAAGGTAGAATAGCCGCAGGTTTACTCAACAACTTCTGGCTCCAAGCAGCATGACATACAATATTTGGCCACAAAATATCTGTTACTCCTATGAGCAAGAATAATAAGTGTTGGTTGCTACAAAATCCTCTCTAATATCCTGAAGTCTTTAACTACTTAGCACCTGGAAAATCTAATGGCTTATATATAGCCAAATACATCTATCCAATTAGAAAATTTAGAAACCGAAAGTGGGTAGCACCTTCAAGGTTTAATGGATCCAGTCCCAATGCTTTCAGGGGTAACTGTTCCAACACTGAGGAAGATGGAGTGGCCTCAGACAATGTCTTAGAGTTACTGATAGATGCAGCATCATAGATGAACCCCAAATGTATTATGCTAAGTGAAAGAAGCCAGACTGAAAGTCTATACACCACATGATTTCATTTATATGACATTTTGCAAAACAGAACTGCAGGGACAGGAAACCGATCAGTGGTTGCAACAGATGAGGGTTGAGGGTAGGGTATCAATTACAAAAGAGCTGGGGGGTACCTGGCACAGTAGCTCATGCCTGTAATCCCAACAGTTTGGGAGGCCGAGGTGGGCAGATTGCCTGAGCTCAAAAGTTCGAGACCAGCCTGGGCAACATGGTGAGACCCTGCCTCTATAAAGAAAAAGAAGGAAAAAAAAAAGAGCTTGGGGGAACTTTGGGGGATGATGGAAATATTCTGTATCTTGATAATGGCAATGGTTACTTGACTGTATGCATTTGTCAAAATTCATAGAACTGTACGTGCTAAAAAGGGTGAATTTTACTGCACATAAAATTATACCCGAATTACCTAACCAAAAAAAAAAAAAAAAGAGTGTTTCTGGTGAGACTGTGTGCATGGACAGAAAGGCAGATGCTATCACTTTTTTGCTGGAGAGTTTCACGTTTCAATAAATGCCAGCAGTTCCCACACGGGGAATAGGCAGTTCCCCTAAACAGAGTCATTTCCCTGCTCCCACCTTCATTTCCACTAGTGGCCTGAGCTCCATCAGGCACAATGAAGATCCCACTCAAGAAGGGCCAAGGTTCAGGAAGAGGGAGCAGAGGCGACGGGGTGGAGCAGCAGGCCCACTCTGTGGGCAGCAGAGAGGGCTGGGTAAAACCACGCGGTTCATCCCTGAAGCTGCTCAGTCACTCCCTCGGTTAATTATCTGTCTGCTGATTCATGAGTTGTGGTTCCTGTGGGCATGCTTCCTGGAGATTTCTGCCAACAAGGGAAGAAGGGTTCTTGGGACTGGGAGGGGATGATAACCAGAGATCCCAAGTAGGGTGGGGAGCTTTAGAGGAGAAATTTCTATCAGGAAATTCTAGAGTCATAGCCAGACTCCCCCTCCTCACTGTGGTGTGCTTACCCCATCTTATGGTCTTCCCAGGAGACCTCTGTCACTCCTCACCTTTGCCCTCACACCCACACGTCTAAGGGGGAGAAAGGAGAATGTTGCCCTTCTACTGGCTCCTCCCAGGAGGAAAAAACAAAAACACAGACACTTTACAGAGGATCCCTTGAGTTTTTCACACTCTCAGATCACAGGTCTAAATGGTGCAACAGTGCAGCAGCCCAAATGCCCAAAGAATTCAAAATCTTGGCTATGTTTTAATACCCTCCAGATTATCCAAACAGAGCACTTGAGGATCTTATATGAATGAGTGCAAATATTCAAACATTGGGTTTCTTAAAGAGAGGCACATCATCTATAGATGCCTTTTCATAGCATTCCATAGATATTTATCTTGCTGCCTATGTGCCAGGCAGTGGGCATAGAGTATTGAACAAAATAGACATGTCCCTCTCCTCATGGAACTTGAAATCTTATAGATCCTTTTATCTTCCTCTTTTTTCAGATACGGGGCTTGAGGTTTTCTCATGGGTAAAGCAAATGTATAAGCCTTTTTCCTCCTTGGCTGCTTCTGTGGATTCTTGCCGGGTTAGAGTAGCTGAGATACGCCAAGTCGGCAATGAGGAATAAGTTGAAAGGGACCCCATCAGTTTCATTCTGAAAGCCTGCATAGTGCTTATGCATGAAGCGGTAACAGCTTTTGCCTCCAATACATGGTAGATAGCATGGATAGGAAGAATAATGACAATAGTAGTTGTCATTTATTAAATACTTATTTTGTGCCTCTGTTTCATTTAATCAGCATAATCATAGGCATTGTTTCCTCCACCTTACAAATGAGGAAACTGAGGACTCAAGAGATTAGGTAACTTATTTAAGGCCACAGAGCCTACAGGAGACAAAGTCAAGAATCAAACCCACATCTTACTGGTTTTAAACCATAGCTCTCCCTTTCCGAAGCCAACAAGCCTTCCTCCTGTGTTTCTCCAGGACCTGAGGATTCCTGCAGAGGGCCTCAACTGGAGAGTTTCTAGGATATAAACTCCAAAAGAGAAATAAACACCCCAGCTTAGACCTAATTAGGTCAGAATAAAAACCTAAACACGAGGAAGACACAAAACCCATACTTCCTGGGTGAAGCTAAAAAGATCACCTTCGTACATAAAATTAAAAACTTGATGCTATCCTCAATCAACCTCTGTTCTCCCCAAAGCAGACTCTACTACCCTGGGACAACCTCTCTGTGCCACTCCCACACCCACTCAGCTCTTTCTGTGCCCCTTCGACACTTGGAGTCCCAACCCAACTGTCCTACTCTCATCCCACCATCTGCTTCCCCAGGGATCTGATGACCCTGCCACCAACACTGGGATGGCAGATATAAATATAGTAGAAACTACTTTGCAGAGTTGGGGGCGGGGTATTACTCTGGAAGTCTGACTTTAGAGCCCCTGCCCTTAAACACTACTGTACGCTGCTTCTCAGAGAGTGCGGGGCTAGCCCAGCCCAACCCATCACCACTTCTTGAATCGTCCCAATCACAAGATTAATCTGTGAACAGATTGCCTAAGGATTTTTTTTTTTTTAATTTTTAGTAGAGATTAGGTCTCACTATGTTGCCCAAGCTGGTCTCGAACTCCTGGGCTCAAGCAATCCTCCTACCTCCACTTCCCAAAGTGCTGGGATAACAGGCATAAGCCACCGTGCCTGACCAGATATCTTAAAGGATTTTTCAACACAAACATAGGTATGTCAATGCAGTGGAATCCAATACACTCCAAAGTGAATTTGGAATACTGTGAATGTGAAAATTTTTTAATGACAGCAAAAATTGTTGTAAGTGCATGGAGGCAAGCATCTCATCCTGGACAGGGAAAGCATATCTTTTTTTTTTTTTTTTTTTTTTTTTTTTTTTGACTGAGTTGCCCTGGTAGATTTCTCCATTCCCCGCATCTGATCCAAGGCTCCACATGTACGAGGGCAGAATGCTGGAGATTCCTATTTCTGTGTCATAGTCATCAGACTGCTCACTGCACTCGAACACTATCAGCTGATCTGTCACATAGGAAATTCAGCAATAACCACTGCAATATTCCCCTCGCATCAACTGTAATCCCTCCTTCAAGATATCCTTGGCCAGGCGCAGTGGCTCCCGCCTGTAATCCCAGCACTTTGGGAGGCCGAGGCAGGTGGATCACAAGGTCAAGAAATCGAGACCATCCTGGCCAACATGGAGAAACTCCGTCTCTCTAGCGAGAGTCCATCTCAAAATAATAATAATAATAATAATAATAATAATATCCTTGCCCTGTCCAGGATGAATTACACGTCTATACATACACAGAAGAATCTTGAAGGGAATCACTAAAGTATTTTCGAATAGTTTATCTTTGAAGTGAACTTATCAACAAAGCTTCCCTTTTTAAAATAAATCCTGGCCAGGTGCGGTGGCTCACGCCTGTATTCCTAGCACTTTGAGAGGCCGAGGTGAGTGGATCACTTGAGGCCAGGAGTTCGAGACCAGCTTGGCCAACATGATGAAACCCTGTCTCTACTAAAAATACAAAAATTACCCGGCGTGGTGGCGGGCGCCTGTAATCCCAGCTACTCGGGAGGCAGAGTCAGGAGAATCGCTTAAACCCAGGAGGCAGAAGTTGCAGTGAGCCGAGAACCCACCACTGCACTCCAGCCTGGGCAACAGAGGGAGACTCAGTCTCAAAAAATAAATAAATAAAACAAAATAGGGCGCGGTGGCTCAAGCCTGTAATCCCAGCACTTTGGGAGGCCGAGACGGGTGGATGACGAGGTCAGGAGATCGAGACCATCCTGGCTAACACAGTGAAACCCCGTCTCTACTAAAAAATACAAAAAAGAAAAAACTAGCCAGGCGAGGTGGCGGGCGCCTGTAGTCCCAGCTACTCGGGAGGCTGAGGCAGGAGAATGGCATAAATCCGGGGGACGGCTCTTGCAGTGAGCAGAGATCCGGCCACTGCACTCCAGCCTGGGTGACAGAGCAAGACTCCATCTCAAAAAAATAAAATAAAATAAAATAAAATAAAATAAAATAAAAAAATCCCTTCTGCAGGGTGTAGGTTGTTTTACGAGTACTACAGTTTTTATTAAAAATACTTATATGCACTCTTGTGTCATCCTCTGAGGCAGAGGCGGCCCCAGCAGACCAGGAGCCAGGGTTTCTCCCCACCCCAGGCAAAATCTCCAAGGACTCCGAGAGGACCACGGTCAGCAACCCCGGGATATGCCAGCTCCATCCCTCCACCTGTGTCCCCAGCACCAAAGAAGCCGAATGCCGATTGCCTTGACGGCTGACGGTGTGCGCAGCAGCCAGAGACAAAGCCAAGGATCTCACTGGCCCAAGGGAGCCTTTTCATGGCTCCCCGAATACACTAGAGATTTTTCGGGTGCAGGGTCTGCCCCGGGAGTAGAGGCACCGCTGCCACCCGGGGACACTGGAGGAGGCAAAGCCCTCATCCTGCTCCAAAACAATCCCGCAGGAAGCCAAGTTGAAGGAAAAAAGAAAAAAGAGAAAAAGAAAAAGAAAAAACCTTTTCCTGGAGAAAGTGTAGCAGGAGAAATTGGAAACGTGGGGAAACTGGCTAACCCGCGCGCGCGCTCGCTCTCACCCAGGAAGCTACGGCGGCATCCCTCTGCCAAGGCCCGGGAACAATCCCCGGAAGCCCCACCTCGCCTTGGCTCCTGGGCCAGTAGTCCTTGGCCCGACCGGGACCACCAACGACGCGCGCAGCCCGGGCTGATCGCGGGACTCAGAGATGAGCCCACCGCACCGTGAGCGCCGCGGCGGCCGGGAAGGCTCTCAGCCTGGCTGATGGCTTCGGCGTCCCGGAGGACCCGCCCCCAGGCACCAGGCACCTCTCAGCCTCGCCACCGCCAGGCCAGGAAGGTCCCCAGCTCCCGGCTCCGACGGCCCCAGCCAGGACCCGCGCATTCCCAGCGCAGACGCGCTGAACCAGCCCTCCGGTTTTCCCGGCTCCAAGTCCGCAACTTGACCGCGGCGCGGATCCTGGGGCAGCTGCGTCGCTGCCAAGCCGGAGCCTCACTCACCTCCGACGCCAACGCCCGCCAGCGCCCCCAGCGCCAGCACAGTTGCCCAGAGCGGCCGGGGCCCGGGCTGCGCTCGCATCTCGTCCGCCTCCCGCCGAGCTCCGCCCGCCCCACAGTGGGCGCCGCCGCCCGCGGCCGCTTTTCCCGCAGCGGGAGGGGAGGGGACGCGGTGGGTGGGACGCAACGGGGCGGGCCACGGACTTGCGCTTCCTCCCTTCGGGCTTCTCTGGACCCTGTGCCTGAGAGGGAGCGGTGGGAAACTGCTGCTACTCTCCCGCCGCCTCCCTCGCCTCGCCCACGAGGACCCGCCTGCCAGCCAGGTTGTCAGCGCATCCTGGTCCCGGGGGTCCGCGACTGGGCACTTGGAAGCTCAGAAAGGCCAGGAGCTTGTGACCCCTCTCTGGACCCTTCCAGTCCCGCCTCCCGGGATACCCTGTTTCATTTGGATTCTTGGGACACATTCACCCGCTGCCTCGAGTTTCATTCATTCACACTTTAATTAATTTGATTGACAAACATCTGTTGAATGCCTTCTCTGAGCCGATTCAGTCTTTTATTATTAACTAATTTTTTTCCTGCCTTAGTTTGGTTTTCCGGTAGACTACCTACCTGTTGAGGGCAAGACCACATCCCAAGCTTGTGTAAGCAGTGATGAGTCCATGAAGAGCCTCACCCCACAAACACTTGGTTGCACCTAGCCGGTGTCTGAAAACGTTTCAGAACCCAGTCAGCATATTGCCTCCAAATTCACACTAACAGGCTTTGGGACTTTATCTATTTTCCTCAAAGGCCTCCTGTCTGACTCCCCCAAACTGTGGCCCCTTAACTCCCACCCCAATCTTTCCTTGAGTCCCTGGATCTTCCCCAGACTTAAAACCTCTGGAAGCTCAGAGAGGCAAAATACTATGGCTATGAGCAAGAGGCCACCAGGAAGTAGCCGGGGTAGTGCAGCCCTCCTCATTGGGTAGCCCTGATGGTGATAAAAAAAAAACAAGGCCTGAGGCATCAGTTCCCTTTTAGGGCTCTCAGAGTGGCCCTTGGCTTCCCTATGCAGAGTCCCCACCCTCTTCTGCGACACACAAGATGCCAGACAACTGGCCCTGACCCATCTCTCCAGCCCATCTCACACCCTAAGTCCAAGAAGATACATGTCATTCCCAAATGCTCCATGTCTTCTTGTCTGACTGATTTTCCTTCCTTTTTCCACTTGGAAAATTCCACTTATCTTTCAAAACATCTCCGATGCCCTCTTTTCCATGTAATTTTTTTCTGACAATCCTCCACCTCCTGCCCCACCCTCCCAAACACTAGGATACACCTTAACAGTAACACACATCAGCAGAAGCGTCACTAGCAATTTGCAAGGGGAAGAGCCAGCTCTGGAAAGGGTAGTTGGGCCCTCTGACCTGGGCTTTCAGGTTGAAGCTCCATCTACCTCCCCTGGCTTCAGAGGGCCTTTAAGCCAGAAGCGTTTTAACAGCAATTTCAAGGCCCTGGAGCAAAGTTCAGGTCACATGGCCTGGTTACATCTCTGCCTAAAATATTTACTTATCTGCTCCATTCCCATATATATAAAACCAATCTCCAGCCACTTAGGTGTCTCCTCAGCCTATCCCTACTGGCACCAACCACTTGGGGTGGGCAACGACCTCAGCAAATATGCTAAGTCCACAACCCAAGCCCAAGCCCTAGCAAACATGACGCAATTGTGCAAGTGAGTCCATTCTGCACTCCCAGCCCCAAGGAAGGCAAAGGAGGTAGTCCATTCACATTTAGTATAGTAATTGATGGTTGTGTTTACATTTACTATCTTGTTATTCATTCCATCTTTTTGGCTGGTTTCTCTGTTTCTCTTTTTCTGCTTTCTTTAGGGATAATTTTTTTTTCTCTACCGGCTTCCTAGTTATAGGATGTGTGTGTGTATGTGTGCGCTCTAGGTATTACAATATTCCTCCTTAACTTATCATACAATCTCCTATGTTGAATTAATATTGAACAATTCTATGTAAATTGTAAGAATCTGTAAACTAAAAATAAAATTCTAAGCCCCCTCCACAACTGTCTGAACTGACCCTTCCTCTCAGCCAAAGGCATTTCAAAGTTAATCTGAAAAGCTAATTCAGGCCATGATGTGAAGCGGGTTTGGGGAAGGTTTGTGGGGGGGCATTGAATATGCCTCACAGCTGACCAGCATTAGCATCAGCACAAAGACCTTAAGGCTGATAGAATAGACTCTCTAAGTCTGACAAGAAACATTAACAATCTAGTCTCTCTGAAGCCTTTGGCTTCATCTGCATGATAAAACTTTGGTCTCCACAGCCCTTTATCCTAACTCAGACATTCCTTTCTATTGATTCTAGGTCTTTAGATAATAACTCTTACAACCAATTGCCAATCAAAAAATCTTTGAATCTGTCTCTGACCTGGATGTCCCTGTGTCAGATGTCCCGCCTTTCTGGACTGAACCAATGTTCAATGTACATGTATTGATTGATGTTTTTTGTCTCCCTAAAATGTATAAAACCAACCGGTAGCCCAACCACCTTGGGCATGTGTCTTCAGGACCTCCTGAGGCTGTGTCATGGGCATGTGCTTAACCTTGGCAAAATAAACTTCTAAATTGATTGAGACTTGTCTCTTCACGTACATTAAAGATGGTCTGCTGTTTGCTGTCTCCATCATCTCTGGTGAGAAGTCTGCCATCTTTTATATTCTTGTTTCTCTGTCTTCTCCCCCTGGATTTTTTTCCCTAACTTTTTATTTTGAAATCATTAATACTTACAGAAGAGTTACAAAATACTAAAGAGAGTTTTCTTATGTCCTTCACCCAGCTTCCCCTAATGTTCACATCTTATATTTCTACATCATAATTATCAAACATGGGAAACTAACATTGATATAATACTATTAATCTAGCTACAGAATATGAATTTTACCATTTTTCCCACTAATGTTCTTTTTCTGGTCCAGGGTCTAATCCATTGAATTTAGTCATCATGTCTCCTTAGTTGGCCTCAATCTGTGACATTTTCTCAGTCTTTCTCATTCATCACTTTGACACTTTTGAAAAGTCTAGGCCAGCCAGGTGCGGTAGCTAACACCTATAATCCCAGCAATTTGGGAGGCCAAGGCAGGTGGATTACTTGAGGTCAGGAGTTTAACACTAGCCTGGCCAAGATGGCGAAACCCCATCCCTACTAAAAATACAAAAAAAGGGTCAGGTGTGATGGCTCACACCTATAATCCCAGCACTTTGGGAGGCCAAGAGGGGTAAATCACCTGAAGTCAGGAGTTTGAGGCCAGCCTGGCCAACATGGTGAAACCCTATCACTACCAAAAATACAAAAAATTAGCCAGGCATCATGGTGGGCACTTGTAATCCCAGCTACTCGGGAGGCTGAGACAGGAGAATCGCTTGAACCTGGGAGGAGGAGTTGCAGTGAGCCAAGATAACGCCACTGCACTCCAGCCTCAGCGACAGAGCAAGACTCCGTCACACACACACACACATACACACACACACACACACACACTCTCACACAAATTAGCTGGGCATGGTGGCACGTGCCTCTAGTCCCAAATACTTGGGAGGCTGAGGCAGGAGAATCACTTGATCCTGGGAGGCAGAGGTTGCTGTGAGCCGAGATTGCACCACTGCACTCCAGCCTGGGTAACAAAGGAAGACTCCATCTCAAAAAGAAAAAAGAAAAGAAAAGAAAAGAAAAGTCTAGGTCAGTTTTTTGTAGTATTATGTTTATTTGGGACTTGTCTGCTGTTTTCTCATTTTGGACAAGAATACTGTGAAAATGATGCTGTGCCTTCTGAGTACATCATATCAAGGAGTATATGATGTTGATATGACTTATTACTTTGATCACATGGTTAAGGTGGTGTCTGCCAGGTTTATTCACTATAAAGCTGCCATTTCTGTGAATGACAGGGCCTTAGCAGATGGATAATAAAAGTAAAAAAATACAAAAAAAAAGCTACCATTTTTCTCTTTGTAATCAATACATATTTAATGGGAGGATACTTGAATTTTATGCAAATATCATAATGGTTTCATAATTTCACCCACTAATTTTATCATCCATTGATGATTCTTAACTGCAACCATTCTTACTGTGGCATTTGATTCATAGTGATTTTCTATTTTCTTTTTTCTTATACAGTTATTAATTAACATTCAACAGTAAAGAAGAGCTGTTCCTTCTCTTCCACTTTAAAATTTGTTTATTTATGTCAGTATAAACTCACGGATATTTATTTTATTGCAGGACTAATAATCCAGTACTATCATTATTTTGCTGCTCAAATTGTCCCAGGTTTTTCTCTAGCTACTCTATTCAACATCGTCTAGATATCCTCCATCTATTTGGAGACAGTTTCCAAATCCTTTCTAAGATTTATGCTCTCCAGGTGATATGGCCCCAATTTATTTTATTTTATTTCATTTCATTTCATTTTTGAGATAGGATCTTGCTCTGTTGCCCAGGCTAGAGTGCAGTGACATGATCATAGCTGATTGTAGCCTTGAACTTCTGGGCTCAAGCAATCCTCCCACTCCAGCCTCCTGAGTATCTTGGATTATAGGCACACACCACCACATCCAGATAATTTTTAAATTCTTTGTAGAGACAGAGTCTTCTTATGTTGCCCAGGCTTGTCTCAAACTCCTGGCCTCAAGAGATCCTCCTGCCTTGGCCTCCTAAAGTTCTGGGATTATAGGCACGAGACACTATGCCTAGCTTTCTCTAGTAACTTTTAAGTTTTTATCTTTTTTTTTTTTTTTTTTTTTTTTTTTTTTTTGTGATGGAGTCTTGCTCTGTCACCCAGGCTGGAGTACAGTAGTGCAATCTCAGCTCACTTCAACCTCTGCCTCTCGGGTTCAAGCAATTCTCCTGTCTCAACCTCCTAAGTAGTCAGGATTACAGGCACCCACTGCCACGCCCAGCTAATTTTTGTATTTTTAGTAGAGATGGGGTTTCACCATGTTGGCCAGGCTGGTTTCAAACTCCTGACCTCAAGTGACCCACCCACCTTGGCCTCCCAAAGTGCTGGGATTACAGGCATGCACCACCATGCCCAGCTCTTTCTTTATCTTTGATTTTTCAGCAGCTTAACTAAAAGGTGATTAGGTGCTATTTTCTTTGTACTTATCTAGCTTACAGTTTGGTGTGATTTATGGATATATAAGTGGTTTACTTTTCCCCACATGTAGGAAATTTTTAGCCATTATTTCTCAAAATACTATTTTCTACACATTTTCTCTCTCCTTACCTGCTGAAACTCCAATTACACATATTTTAGACTATCTGATATTATTCCACAAACCACTGAGGTTTAGGTCTTTTTTAAATTATTTTTTCTGTCTTTCAGATTAAATAGTCTATTGATATTTCTTAAGTTTCTCAATCCTTTCTTTTGTAGTCTCTAATATTCTGTGATGCCTATCCAGGAGAATTTTCATTTCAGACATTATATTTGTAAGTTCTAGAATTTCCATTAGTTCTCTTCTATATTGGCAATTTATCTGCTGATATTCCCTCATCTCCTCAACCATTATGCCTATATTTTCCTTTAAGTCCATAAGCATGTTTACAGCAGTTGTTTTAAAATTCTAGTTTGCTAATTCTAGTTCATCTCAGGTTTGTTTCTCTTGATTTCCTTTTTCAGGAAAAATTATGGGTCCCTATGTACCTATAATCCCAGTGACTCAGGAGGCTGAAGTGGGAGGATCACTTGAGGCCAGGAGTTTGAACAACATAGCAAGACCCCATCTCTTAAACAGCCTGAACAACATAGCAAGGCGCCATCTCTTTAAAAAAAAGTAACAAAAAAAATTCTGGGTCCCCTTTTCCTTCTTCCTGACATGTCTAGTAATGTTAGGTTTTACCATGAAACATTGTGGACTACTGATTTTGAGTTTACGTTGTCTTTTCTTGAAGAGTATTGAGTTTTGTTCTATTAAGCGGTTAGGATAAGTATGGTGGCTTATGCCTGCAATCCTAGCAGCTTGGGAGACTGAGGAAGAAGAATCGTTTGAGCCCAGGAGGTTGAGGTTGCAATGAGCTATGATCACGCCACTGCACTCCGGCCTGGGTGACAGAGTGGGACCCTGTCTCTAAAAATAAATGAATAAATAAATGATCTGTTAAATTAGTACCAGATTGTCTTGATCTAGTCAGGCTGAGTTTTATTCTTCATCGGAAACGGCCTTTTTAAATTTTATCCTTGGTCTTAAAGTGTGGTTTCTTGTTATTGTTATCGTTGTTGTTTTTGTTTCTAAATTATAATTTTGGCCAAAAGAATATTCTTACATAGAAAATGTGTGGATCCAGAATCTATTTCTTTCGTCAAATGTAATTTCAAGTTAACTCTAACTTTTAATATACTTTTTTTTTTAGAGCAGCTTTAGATTCACAGCAAAATTTAGTGGAAAGTACAGAGTTCCCATACACCCCCCTGCCCCACACATGGAGAGCAACCCCCGTTATCCATCCCCCACCAGAATGGTACATTTGCTGCAACTGATGAACCTACATTGACACATCATTATCACCCAACATTCACAGTTTACATGAAGTTCACTCTTGATGTTATATATTTTATGGGTTTGGACAGTTTTTTGTTTTTTTTGAGACAGAGTCTCGCTCTGTCACCCAGGCTGGAGTGCAGTGGCGTGATCTCAGCTCACTGCAACCTCTGCCTCCCGGGTTCAAGCAATCATCCTGCCTCAGCCTCCCAAGTAGGATTACAGGCACCAGCTGCCACGCCCAGCTAATTTTTGTATTTTTAGTAGAGACAGGGTTGTACCACGTTGGCCAGGATAGTCTCAAACTCCTGACCTCAGGTGATCTGCCCACCTTGGCCTCCCAAAGTGCTGGGATTACTGACATGAGCCACCGCACCCAGCTGGACAAATTTACAAATACACGTATCTACCATTATAGTATTATACTCCCCTAGAATCGTTTCACTGCCCTAAAATGTCTCTGTGCTCTAAATATTTATCCCTCCTTCCCTCCAATCCTGGAAATGACTGATCTTTCTACCGTCTCCATGGTTTTCCTTTTCCAGATTGTCATATAGTTGGAATCATATAGTGTATAGTCCTTTCAGGCTGGCTTCTTTCACTTAGTAATATGTAGTTAAGGTTGCTCCCTGTCTTTTCATGGCTCGATAGCTCATTTCTTTTTAGCATTGAGTAATATCCCATTGTCTGGAGGTATTACAGTTTATCTATTCACCTACTAAAGGACATCTTGGTTGCTTCCAAGTTTGGGCAATTATGAATAAAGCTGCTCTAAACACTATGTGCAGATTTTTGTGTGGACACCAGTGCTCTGGATTTAGGCCATTCTAACAGGTGTGTAGTAGGATTTTATTATTGCTTTACTTCGTATTTCTCTGATGACATATGATGTAGAGCATCTTTCATATGCTTATTTGCTTCTTGTATACCTTCAAGCAGTGGTTTTTTACTATTGAACATGGCCCTTCCTCCTAAAGCATGGATTTTCTGGAGTATAATCTAAGTACCCAAGTTGCTCAACGAGATTTATTCTCTCTGGCCAAGCCAAAACTTAAACATCTCCAAGCCATGTACAGCCTTTAGTGACCTGTTCGGCTCTCAGCTGCTCTCTGAAAAACCTTAAGGAGTCTCACCCTGTGTATATCAGCCCATCCTTCATCCAAAGACCATGCAGAACACCCATGCAAATTTCTGGGGGCACCTCTGTGTTCAGTTCCTTCCTCTCTAAAAGCCTTCCTTGCAAATTACATCTTCCTCAGCAGCCCTGAATTCTAATCTATGCCTCTTCTGCCCAATGAGACCCACATGTCCTTCTCGGGCTTCTGGATTGCAGTGCAATCCAGAAAATGTCCCAATGCAGAAAGCTGGGCAGATACAGGGTTCACTTCATGTGTTCTCTCTTCCTTCAGGGATTATAATTCTGCTCTCCATGTCTAAAAGGAGTTCTTCAAATATTTGTTCAAAATGTTTTGTTGTTTCCTGTGGGAGAGCAAGTCCTATACCAGTCACTTTGCCAAAAGCAAAGGTTCTGTAATTACTTATTTACTTACCTCCACCTCTTCTACCAATACTGGACAGCAAGATGTTTTGAGTGCTGGGACTTACTTATGTTTCCTGGCAAGCTCTCAACAAATAAAAGAATATCTTCCTATTTGCCTACTGTTTTAATTTGAACAGACTACCTATCCAGCACAGATGTTGGGAGACCTGAGTGTCCACTCTTTGATTTGCCCAAGTGCCATGCTCCCTAGCGGATAGGACCAGGGAGGGGTATACAATGCATGGCAGGTGGAAGATCTTTCCCAAGATTCGTTTACAAGGCAAGAGTCACATTATCTGGTCCCTTGCCCCACTGTGCCAGGCTGACACCAAAATAGGTAGGATTTCCTTGTATTTCTCATTAATAGTCTACTCCAACCCCGGGGCAGCTCCTGCTTCTATTCAGTTCCTTATTGTCACCACTATAAATTTTGTGGCCAGGTTTGTGGCCATTTCTCGAACCTCTTACCTTCAGGGCCATGTTTAATTCCCCTTTGTACAAAGAGCCAAAAGGTCTAGATTCACATCCTTGCCCCACCTTTTACTAGTTAGATGGCCTTGAAAAAGTCTCCAAATCCTCTCTACATTCATCTTCCTTATCTGTAAAAAATAAGCTGTCTGTTTCCTGCCTTTTCCCCACCCCCAGTTTTAGCCTTCCCCCTCTCAACACACACACATAGTTATGAGGCTCCATTAGACCATGGGTATACCAAAGCCCTTTGTAATCTGAAAAGCACAGAGGCATGTGTTATTGTTGTTGTTATTTGTAGAGAGGCTGCAGAGAAGACTAAGTGTGGCTCAGAATCTTCTCCTCCTACACATTTGGCAGAGACTCTTCTGTCCATTGAGAAACGGATGACTCAGCTGTTGTTTTGGCTTACAGGAGAACGGGCTTTTCAGAGTCCACACTGACTAAAAATGGCATACCTGGACTTTCTGGGCTCTGGGGAGCTACTTGAGAAAGTATCCCTAGGTTTTTATCAAGGAAGTTGTGGAGGGATGAGCTCAGCCTTGGCATTCAATATTCATTCATAAGCACGTACTAAGCATATGCAGTACGCCAGGTGCTTCTCTGGATGCTGAGGCCTCAATAGCAAAGAACAGCAGGCCTGGCCCTCCTAGCGCTTGAGCCTGGTTGGGCCTGGTGCTCTGTCTTGGAGTGCAACTCCTTCCTCAACCTCGTGTGAGCCAGCCCTTCCTCTACTGAGGAGAAAACGTGAGAAGCTCAGGGCCATAGCAAACTCATCCTGTGCCCACTGATGGCAGCCGTGAACCACATGGAGAAGCAGGACTTCCGCACGTACCACCTGAGCCACAGGGAGCTGGGCAGCCAGCCCTGCTGTGCCCACACCATGATGGTTAGGCATGATTAGAAGGGAGTTGCTGAGCTCGCGCTGGGCCGTCAACTGCCTCCTCCTCCTCCGCCCTCTCCTCCGGCCTGATGCCCTCCTCACTCTCACCTACACCTGGGGCCTACACTGGCTGGCTCCCACGTACTGTGTCTGTAATGTGCCCCAACCCTGGGGGGCTGTGCAGAGCTGCATCATCCCTGCAGGTGAGAGTTTTTATGTAAATTAATTTTGTACATGTTTGGGTGTGGATTCTGTAACCTCTTCCCCTTCCCTCTCAACCGCACCATATGAATTATACAAAATATTTCTGTTGAACTAGGACTGACCTTTCCTTGGCTTTTATACGTATTAAACAGATGTGAATCTAGAAAGAAGGAAAGAAGGAAGGAAGGAAGGAAGGAAGGAAGGAAGGAAGGAAGGAAGGAAGGAAGGAAGGAAGGAGGGAGGGAAGGAGGGAGGGAGGGAGGGAGGGAGGGAGGGAGGGAGGGAGGGAGGGGGGAAAGAAAGAAAGAAAGAAAGAAAGAAAGAAAAGAAAGAAAGAAAGAAAGAAAGAAAGAAAGAAAGAAAGAAAGAAAGAAAGAAAGAAGAAAGAAGGAAGGAAGGAAGGAAGGAAGGAAGGAAGGAAGGAAGGAAGGAAGGAAGGAAGGAAGGAAGGAAAAAGAAAGAAAGAAAAAGAAAGAAAGAAAGAAAGAAAGAAAGAAAGAAAGAAAGAAAGAAAGAAAGAAAGAAAGAAAAGAGGAGAAGAAGAGAAGAGAAAAGAGAAAAGAAAAGAAAGAGGAGAGGAGAGGAGAAGAAAAGAAGCTAAGGACTTTCCATCCCAGCTCAACAAACAAGGTACTGCCTGGCCAAGCCTCGATTCAAGCTCTGAGCCCACAAAGGACATCACTGCCCATGCTCCATCTCAAACCAATCCATGCACCTTCCCCATCCAACCCCAGAATAATGGAGCTACTGCTTGGCTTCTGGCCCCAAGCTCCTGTTCTAGTATCTCTCTAAATCCCCAGTCACCCTCCTTGGGACCCTGCTCCAGTGAATTCAGACTTGCAGCTGGGCTCCAGACACTTCTCTCAGCCCTCTCTGACATTCCCTATTTGTTTTTTTTGTTTGGTTTTTTTGTTTGTTTGTTTGTTTGTTTGTTTGTTTTTCTGAGATGGAGTTTTGCTCTTATCACCCAGGCTGGAGTGCAATGGTGCGATCTCGGCTCACTGTAACCTCTGCCTCCCAGGTTCAAGCGATTCTCGGCCTCAGCCTCCTGAGTAGCTGGGATTACAGGCGCCCACCACCAGACCAAGCTAATTTTTTTGTATTTTTAGTAGAGAGAAGATTTCACCATGTTGGCCAGGCTGGTCTCAAACTCCTGACCTCAAGTGATCCACCCGCCTCTGCCTCCCAAAGTGCTGGGATTATAGGTGTGAGCCACCGCCCCGGCCTCCTTATTTGTATTCTTAAAAGACAGATTTGAATCCTAGAGCCTCCATTTCCTAGCTGAGGGACCCTGGCAAGTTACTTGACTGCCCTAAGCCTCTATTTCCTCATCTATGAAATAGAGTTAGAAGGGACATGATGGCTCATACCTGTAATCCCAGTGCTTGGGGAGACTGAGGCAGGAGGATCACTTGAGCCCAGGAGTTCAAGACCAGTCTGAGTATCAAAGCAAGACTTCATCTCTACAGAAATGTTTAAAAAATTAGCTGGGTGCACTGGCACACGCCTGTAGTCCTAGCTACTTGGGAGGTGAGGTGGGAGGACTGCTTGAGCCCAGAAGTTCAAGGCTGCAGTGAGCTATGATCATGCCACTGCACTCTAACCTCTTAAAAAATATAAAACATAAATAAATTTTTAAAATAAGGTTAAATGAAAAAATTAACGTAAGTCATTTAGCACAGTAATTGGCATGTAATAAGTATTCAATAAATGGCGGGCATGGTGACTCACATCTATAATCCCTGTGTGGGAGATTTGAGGTGTGACCATTGTGGGAGGCCAAGGAGAGGATCCCTTGAGCCCAAGAGTTTGAAACCAGCCTGAACAACATGGTGAAACCCCATCTCCAAAAGTAAGTGAGTAAACAAATAAAAAAAATAGGCCAGGCACGGTGGCTCACACCTGTAATCCCAGCACTTTGGGAGGCCGAGACGGTCGGATCACGAGGTCAGGAGATTGAGACCATCCTGGCTAACACTCTGAAACCCCATCTCTACTAAAAATACAAAAAATTAGCCGGGTGTGGTGGTGGGCTCCCGTAGTCCAAGCTACACGGGAGGCTGAGGCAGGAGAATGGCGTGAACCCGGGAGGCGGAGCTTGCAGTGAGTGGAGATCACGCCACTGTACTCCAGCCTGGGCGACAGAGCGAGACTCTGTCTCAAAAAAAATAAAATTAAATAAATAAATAAATAAATAAATAAATAAGAGCTATTTTTTCCTCTTAGGATCAACTCATCTATGCTGGTTTAATCTACCCCCATATTCTGCCTACAAGTCAGGATACCCACTGATTTTCATTGTTGCTGCCCATCACTAGCCCCCTGGCCAATGTTGGCTGAATGGAGGCAGGAGGATGTTGCATAGTAGGTACTGGCTGGGTAGTGTCTTTACCAGTCAAACTGAGCATCCTCTGACAGCTCCTGGATCAGGTCCTCTGCCCTGTGCCAACCTATGGGTGGATCTAGTGTCTAGTCCTTGGGCTTAATTAGTGCTGCTGGGACAAGTTCACCAGGGCTCTTCACCTGAAGTCCCTTGATAAGTTCCTGGGGATCTGTGAGCCCCCTCACAGATGTATTGTGTGGTATACATTTTTCTATAGAAATGGTCCTTAGTTTTCACTAGCTTCTCAAATGGGTCTATGACCTCTAGGGTTAACAACAATTGTTCTACCTTCTTAAAGAACTAGAAATAGATCTACCACTCCTTCCAGCAATCTCACTACTGGGTGTCTACCCAAAAGAAAAGAAGTCATTGTATCAAAAAGACACCTGC
The DNA here is from genome assembly GCF_024542745.1 of Macaca thibetana thibetana. Classification (NCBI taxonomy): domain Eukaryota; kingdom Metazoa; phylum Chordata; class Mammalia; order Primates; family Cercopithecidae; genus Macaca; species Macaca thibetana. Next base: position 77,815,901 of record NC_065593.1, read on the forward strand.
ATGCCTAGGTTTATCACAGCACAATTCACAACTGCAAAGATATGGAACCAACCTAAGTACCTATCAACTGATGAGTGGATGAAGAAAATGTGGTAGCTGGGCATGGTGGCTCACGCCTGTAATCTACTAAAAATAGATCTCTATTTTTATCTATCTCTAATGTGGTCTCTACTAAAAATACAAAAGTTAGCCGGGGATGGTGGTGGACACCTGTAACCACAACTACTCGGGAGGCTGAGGCAGAAGAATCCCTTGAACCTGAGAGGCAGAGGTTGCAGTGAGCCGAGATTGCACCATAGCACTTCAGCCTGGGCGACAGAGTGAGACTCTGTCTCCAAAATAAAAAAAGAAAATGTGGTATATAGACACCATGGAATACTACTCAGCCATAAAAAGGAATGACATAATGTCTTTTGCAGTAACTTGGATGGAGCTGGAGGCCATCATTCTAAGTGAAGTAACTCAGGAGTGGAAAACCAAATACTGTATGTTCTCACTTATAATTGGGAGCTAAGCTATGGGTATGCAAAGGCATACAGAGTGGTATAATGGACTTTGGAGACTCAGAAGGGGGAAGGTTGGGGCAGTTAGGGATAAAAGAAACACATATTGGGTATAGTATATACCATTCAGGTGATGGATGCAGTAAAATCTCAGACTTCACCGTTATACAATTCATACATATAACCAAAAACCACTTGTACTCCAAAAGCTATTGAAATTTTAAAAAACATATATATAATAAGAAAAAAAAAGAAGAATTGCTCCAGAGAAATCCTGGGATCTAGAACCCTATGAGGCTAGTTTGGGCCGCTGAGGACTCAGGAAGGCCCTTGCTATAGCCAATACCCACACTATCAGCCATCTCCTGTTACTACTCCAGCCTGCCACTTACCAGCTTCTCTGGAGTAGCAGGACCTAGTCAGTTCTCCCAAATCTGCCTGAATTCAGTGCCAGTCCATTCTCCAGCTCCCGAAATTTCTACTCAACAGAGGGGGTTAACTCCACAGGTCTACTCCAGCCAGGGACTGGCCTCCCTTCTCCCAACCCCACTTCCCCTCAGAACATGAGCTGCTGACCCAGTTCCTCATCCCCAGCATTTGGCTTTCTTCCATGGGCAGGAACTAGAATTTGAGAGCACCTACCATATATTACCTTCTATACAAATAATGATTATTTCCCTCAATCCTCACAACAACTCATTTTACGGAGGTGCAAACTGAAGCTTGGTGGGTGAAGGGACAGTGATGATGATGATGATTTTACTAGATGCCATTTATTTTGAGGTTATTGTGTTCAAGACACTATGCTATGCATTCTTTCATACATTTTTTTAGTCTGTGGCAAGATACGCAGAGGAATCCTGATTTTACAAGTAAAAAAACAGAGACACAGAGAGATGAGGTAATTAGCTCAAGAGCACCAGTGAGTTAGTGGCAAAGATGGGGTTCAGAAAAGTTCAGCCTGACTTCAGTGCTCACCCTACAACCTACTGTCTCCCTTACTGTAAGTGTGGGTAGAGAATGTCAGGCACTCCCAAATGTTTCATGTCAGCATTGCTATGATAATGGGAGAAATTCCTGTTTGTCAGAAAACACTGCTAGATTTCCCATTGTCTCAGATAAAATTGGAAAATCCATAAAGACATTATCTCTAGCATCCCTGCAACCCAAGCCAAGTCCAGGAATTCTGTGCCACCAGCCTGAGGAGGCACCCGGAGCTGGGTCAGTCCTACCCACCCCCAAGGGCTGTTCTATTTCCAGGTCCTGACCACTTCCTGTCTTGACTATTACAAGAAGTTACCAGCCATGCCTGGCTGAATCCTGAGATATGATAGTGGCACCGGAAAAACCTGGGCATTGGGCCAAGGTCTGAGCTAAACAGAAGGCCCTTGGGATACAGCTTTTCCTTGAAAGGATGACAAACAGAGAGATGACTGTGAGCTGGAAGTATGATTAGCAACATGTCTCACTTCCCCCATGGCCCTATCTGTTTCCAACCCAGTAAGACCTGCCTGGAAGCCATGAGGCCGGAGGAAGCAGCCGTGAGGCCACACCTCCTTCACTGCATGGGACCCCTGGCAGGAGCACTCCTCTGCTTCTCTGGTCCTGCCTCCTCCCTCTTTTCTCCACTCCTTTGGCTCCATTCTCCTCCCTTCAGGGACTCAGACACCTGTGCCTACCCCAGGGGCTGTGTTCCCCATCCCTTGGCAGTTACTCTCAACCGCCATCCTCTGTCTGCCTCACCCTGATTCTTTGGTCCTTCCCTCTTTGCCTGCACACCCATCTCTTAAATGCTCAGAGGACTCTGTACATGGTAAAACTTTCAGCCTAAGACCGTTCTAGTTAATGAATACCCTGTTCCCTAATGCTTTCCTTTGCTCAGGTCATAAAATGGACATTTTGTGCCTCAGAACTCTACTAGGCAATGCACTGAATAAGATTTAAGCTAAGAGGACAAGTATGTTGATAACTTTACATCTGACATTTATTGAGGGTTCGTTATGGCCCAGGTGTTATTCTAAATGCCTCAAACATATTATATTGTAACATCCTCACAACATCTCTTAATGAGGTGGGTGTTGCTTTTATCCCCATTTTACAGAGAAGGATGCCAAAGTGCAGAAAGGAAGGTCATTTTTCCAAGGAGTCTCCAGTTCTAAACTCTGGCCTTCTGGCTTCAGAGGCCAAACACTCAATAATCAAGCCATGCCCAGAAGCCTTCAATGCCTACACCCTCAAAAAGTAATTAATAATGGATATTTGGGGCAAGGTAACCATGGATGCCCTTCAAGGTAGGGGGATAGAACTCTCAAAGTCCCTCAGAATCTAATTATAGCATGGCAGAGGATGGGAGGGAAGCACATGAAGATTTGGCTATGAAATTAATTACATGGGTTATAAGATATAAGCCCCAGCTCTGTTTATCTGTTACAACTTTTTAAGTTGTATTTTTTTCATCAAGACGGGGAAAAAGTACCTTAAAACTATGAGCTAGCCGGGCACAGTGGCATGTTCTACTCAGGAGGCGAAGATGGGAGGATGGCATGAACCCAGAAGTTCAAATCCTCGCCTTTAAAATTAAACATTAAAAAAAAAAACATGAAAATATGAGAGTGATTTTGTAGCAAGACTATTCTTACTGGTGGCAGCAGCGGGCCATCCGAAGCAGCGGCTACCATCACAGCAGCTGTAACAGGGAGACGCCAGCAGTGGCGGCAGGAGCAGCTGTGGGAGCAGCAGTGGCGGCGGTGGGACCCCTGCGCCCCACGTCCCATGTGCCTTGCATCCCCAGGCAGCCGACTGCACCCCTCCCACCATTGCACGGCTGGGTGGGACCCGCCCCCAGGCCTGGAGCCTCCATCACTTTTGACCCTGGCCCCACGTCGCCACTATCGCCCACCGCGGCTGCGGGGAGGGCATGGAGAGGAGACGGCAGTCCCCAGAGCCTGGCCCAGGGAGCTGCCCCGGAGCCCGCCGCCCTGGGGGCCACCACAATGGGGCCAAGCCCAGTTACCAGCCTGCAGGGGAACAATGCAGTTGGGCACAGAGAGGTGGGCAGAGAGTGGCCTGGGGTGCAGAGCTGGGGAAGCGCTTCCGGGCCCGGGGGTGGAAAGTGGAAGTGGCGCCTGCTTAGAGACCCAGCCAGCAGTACAGCCACCGTGCCCAACCCACTGAGAGCACGGGGTTCCTGTGCCTCAAGAGGAGGCTCTGCGCAGGGTTGCCGGGGCTGCATCGCCAGGATCTGCCCTGCATCAGGATGACCACCGACCCTGACACTCCTGATGGCCGGCCTCAGGACCTACAATCCACTCCCAAAGTCACTCCCGGAGGTGCCCCTGGGCAGGGCCCGGCGACGGGGAGCCCTGGGCCACCTGTGAGCACTGGGACCACGGTAACTCATGACAATGACACCCCTACGCCAGATGCCGGCCCAGGCCCAGTGAGAACTTGAAGACCTCACTCCAGGCTGCGAAGAGGCACCGCCAGGGCCACTCGCTCCACAGAGCCAACAGGAGCCAGGGACAAGAAGGATGCCCACCCCTTCCAAGTTGGCGGGGTGGGAGCTCCCCAGGTTTGCTGCGGCCACCCTGCCCTGTGGAATCAGGCATCTCTGCACTCTTAGGAGCCCAGGAAGCTCTCTCTGCCCCCCGCCAGCTCGGGGGTGCCCACTCCTGCTGCCTGGCTTCTCCCCGCTGTTGGAGCCCACTCTGATCTCAGAGCAAGGCCAGGGCCTAGCCTGGGCACTGTCCTAGCCCTGCCTGGGATGCACACACTTGGGACAGTGTTGACACACCTGGCCCCTGCCGCCTTGGCTCCCTCTGGACTGTGGGTGCCAACAAGCACAGGAAGGAGGCTGAGGGCGGGTGCTGAGGACGACCGGAGCTGGCCTGCAGACTGAACAGCCTGGGCACCATGAAGCCTGCAGGAGGCAGACAGGCTCCTGGGTGGAAGAAGGAGGGTCCCCAGTGAAGCCCCGCTTTCAAGGGAGTGGCACGGCAGCTGCCAGTCCAGGACCAGAGAGGGGACCTGTAGTGCTTTTCTCTGAGACCCGCCCATAGCCACCTATGGACCAATCAGCATGCACTTTCTCCCTTCTGAAGCCCATAAAAACCCTGGACTCAGCCAAACTGAGCAGAGAAGGGAAAGATGACAGACAGGGAAGTGAGGACCAGCTGCAGAGAGGAGCTGCCCTCCCCAGAGGAGCTGCCCACCCCAGGATCTCCTCACCCCAGGATCTCCTCTCTGCTAAGAGCTGAGGAGATGACCAGCTGCAGAGGGGAGCTACCCTGTCTGCTGAGAGCTGAACACTCACTGGGACAGCCTGGCTATGGAGAGGAGCTGCTCACTGCAGGTCTCCGCTGAGCTTTTCTGTTGCTCCATAAAGCTCCTCTTCATCTTGCTCACCCTCCACTTGTCTATGTACTCATTCTTCCTGGTTGCAGGGCAATAACTTGGGACCCACCAAATGGCAAGGCTAAAAGAGCTGTAACACAGACAGGACTGAAACATGTCCCTTGCTTGCCCCAAACAAGGGCGAAGAGGAGAGAAAAGCTGTGGCCCTTCAGGGATCTCAGACCTGGGAACTCCCCAAACCAGGGCTGTGACTCCCTCTTTGGGGCCCTGTGGTTCCTGGCATCTCCAAGCTTATGGGTGCCACTACATTCCCCAGTGCCAGCCAGGGAAGCTGCTTGTGTGCCTAGTCCAGCGGCAGCCTCACAGACAGCTGGCACCCATGCTGGCACCTGGAGCTGCCCACCCTGTGGCAGCAGCCAGCATGTCCAACCGTGCACAATGGCCGGACCCCATGCTCGCTCATGCACCCCTTGCCACTCCATGCCTGACTTGCAGCCTCCTTTGGAGGCATGGGATTCAGGCCAATAATGTGAGCTGAGTATGGCCTGCCAGGCCGAGTGGGCGGAAAGAGCCCAGCAGGCCTGAGCAAAACTTGGGCAAAGACGCTACCGACCACAGAGGTTTCCAGCCAGAAAAGCAATACCCCAAAGATCCAATAACACTACCAAGTCCAAATAATCTAAGTCCCATCCACAGAAAAAAAAGAAATTTAGTAATAAGTACACCTGAGTTACAAATCACATGACCCAAGTGACTTACTGTCTCTCCTGCTACTCCCTATCCACTCCGTCTCTTCTCCCACAACCCACAAGACTCATTGCAACCAGACACCGCAAAGAAAGGACCAGAGGAACAGGCTCACCAGGACACATCCCCCCATTCCATCTTCCCAGCCGGAGCCCCAAGCAGCATTCCTCATTTCCTTTAAGGTCTCTTCGGCTCTTATTCCCTGGGAAGTGTCCCTAACTCACCTGTAGTCTGTGATCATTTCTGTACTCTAAATCATTTCAGTATTTCTGCCCTAATTTTGTTAAATGCTGGTTGGAAGGTTGGATTTTTTTTTTAACCTGCTGGCAGGTTTGTACCAAGGGGCCTGAATGCTTTGCTATACACTTCTTTGAATATTCCTAGTGTCATGTTATTTGGTGGCCAGAATGGTATGTGATGGCCAAGTAACCAAAGCTGGAGAAGAGGGGAGAAAAAGAAATCAGACTTCTTAGAGCTGGATGGGACCCCAGGGCACCTTTGTCTCCTATACTGCAAGAGGAACCTGAAGCCCAGAAGGAGAAAGTAACTTGATAAGGTGACAAGTTTGACTGGTGGTGAGGGAGAACCAGGCAGTTTTCGTTTTCTGCTTCACGGCACTGAGTAGAGAGAATTGGGGTGGAGCCAAGGAAAGCAAAGGGCAATAAGGCATGGTGCTAAGAATGCAGGCAGCGAGCTGACGTGGGCCTGATTCCCGAAGCTTCCACCCACTCACTGAGTGCCCTGGTGAGAGTTACTTAACCTCTAGAAGTCTCAGTTTTCTCATCTGTAGAATGGGGATAATCACACCTACCTCATGAGGCATCTCTGGGAAGGTTAAATGAACAATGTACACAAAGCACTTGAAACAGCATTAGCACAGGGGACGTATGCAGAAGAGGGAGGTGGGGTCTGGCCACTGTGCACAGTTGGACATGCTGGCTGCTGCCACAGGGTGGGCAGCTCCAGGTGCCAGCATGGGCGCCAGCTGTCTGAGAAAAAAAGAAAAGAAAGAAAGAAAGAAAGAAAGAAAGAAAGAAAGAAAGAAAGAAAGAAAGAAAGAAAGAGAGAGAGAGAGAGAGAAAGAAAGAAAGAAAGAAAGAAAGAAAGAAAGAAAGAAAGAAAGAGGGAGGAAGAGAGAAAGACAGAGAGAAGGAAGGAAGGAGAGAGAGAGAAAGAAAGAAAGAAAGAAAGAAAGAAAGAAAGAAAGAAAGAAAGAAAGAAAGAAAGAAAGAAAGAAAGAAAGAAAGAAAGAAAGAAAGAAAGAAGAAAATGATAGGAATGGAGGCATGTGAGTGCTGATCATCAGGAAGACTCAGATCTGCTGGGGACCTGCCCATCTGAGGGAGGACGCCCAGTGGAGGCCATCAGAACCTGATGACAGAAGAGAGGAAAAGAGGTGGCCTTAGTGGTGTGCGAGCCTGTGCGCCCTCAGTTCCTACTAGGGGATATGTGCCCCATGCAGATCCAGCAGGGTTTGGAACAAGATTCAGAAGAGCTTGGTGGGAGTGTTTATGCAGGTCAAAGAGGCCCCACAGAAGAAGTAAAAGTTGTAAGTGGAACTGTCTCTTTAAACCCAAGTGTGACCCAAAGAATAGCGGGGAGCAGAGCTGAAAGTGAAGAGAGTCCTGGGAGAAAGAGATCAGCTGTCTTGGAGTTCATGGTAGCCTGAGAGAAAGACTGGCTACACCAGATGCAATGTCAAAACATTCAGGAAAAAGATAAACAGAATCCCACAAAGGCCCTGAAACAGCAGTTCTTAATCTTTTTTTTTTTTTTTAGACCTCTGACCCCTTTGAAAATATAACAAAAAGGACAAATCCTCCTCTTGGAAAAAGAGCAGAAATATGCCTATGATGGTTTTCAATGATTAAGAACCTCTGTTTCTATGTGGCACATATACACCATGGAATACTATGCAGCCATAAAAAAGGGATGAGTTCTTGTCCTTTGTAGGGACATGGATGCAGCTGGAAACCATCATTCTCAGCAAACTATAGCAAGAACAGAAAACCAAACACCTCATGTTCTCACTCATAGGTGAGAACTGAACAATGAGATCACTTGGACACAGGAAGGGGAACATCACACACTGGGCCTGTTGTGGGGTGGGGTGGGGGGGAAGGACAGCATTAGGAGATATACCTAATGTAAATGACGAGTTAATGCATGCAGCACACCAACGTGGCACATGTATACATATGTAACAAACCTTCATGTTGTGCACATGTACCCTAGAACTTAAAGTATAATAAAAAATAAAAAATAGACCTCTGTTTCTATTGTAAAAAGAATGAATCGTACTCAAAATTGAAATTCTAGACGGGGCATGGTGGCTCATGCCTATAATCCCAGCACTTTAGGAGGCCAAGGCAAGAAAATCACCTGAGGCCAGGAGTTGAAGCCCAGCCTGGGCCACATAGCAAGACCTTGTCTCTACAAAAAAAAAAAAAAAAAGTTTAATTAGCAAAGCATGGTGGCATATGCCTATAGTCCTCACTACTCAGGAGGCTGAGGCAGGAAGATGGCTTGAGCACAGGAATTCGAGGGTGCGGTGAACTATGATCGTGCCACTGTACTCCAGCCTGGGAGCAGGGTTCCAGTCAGGAGGCACAGGGTGCCTTCCTCTTTGCCGACATAACCACAGTTCCTACCTTTTAGGATTTGGGTAAAAAGAAGTAAAGAAGAATAAAAGAAGAGTGAGAAAGAGAACTGGAGAATGGGATGGAGGCAAGGAAAAGGGAAGAAAGACACGGTGGAGCGGGGAGCACCAATTCACTGTGGAGTGATGTGTACCCGTTCAGAGGTAGAGAAGCCAAGGGAAACAATCTGAAGATAGGTCAGGCGTGGTGGTTCATACCCGTAATCCCAGCACTTTCGGAGGCTGAGCAGGGCCGATCCCTTGAGCCCAGGAGGTCAAGACCAGCCTGGGCAATGTGGCAAAACCCTGTCTCTACAAAAAAAATAGAAAAATTAGCCAGGCACATAAGTAAAAGCATATATTTGTTGGTTTTAACATATAAACATTTTCATTTCACTTTAGACTTATGCCTTCTTGGCTTTGTTCTCACAGTTCTATGCCACAACTTTATGTCCATCAGTGCCTCTCAGCTCACCTTCAGATTTTTTTTTTTAGTCCCAGCTACGTGGGAGACTGAGGTGGGAAGATCACCTGCTCCCCCGCAGGAAGGCTGAGGCTACAGTGAGCCATGATAGCACCATGCTGTGCTCCAGCCTGGGCAATGAAGTGAAACCCTGTTTAAAACAAACAAACAAAAAAAATTCTGAAGGTGAGCTGTGAAAGCACTCATTCTTTTCTCCCCTAATCTTGTAGAATTACAGAATCATAGGTTTCAGGGTTTGAAGAGACCATTAGTTCAAACTCTTCCATAAAAACCCATGAAATATTTGCTAGTGTTCACTTGGATACCTACCACAACAGGGGACTCACTACTTCGCAAAGTAGACCATTCCATTTGGGAAAACCTCTAATTGACATTAAGTTTTTCCTAGTAGGGATCTGACATCTATATTCCTGAGGTTTTCATCCACTCATCCTGGATTTGCCCCCAAAGTGACCCAGAAAAAATGTAAAGGCAATTTCCCATGATAGAAGTTGCTGTTTCCCCATTTCTCAGCCAAGTACTTTCCAGCAGGTGCTTGTTCTAAGTGAAGATTCTTGAATCCGTATTATGTGGCCATTTGCTCTGAAACCTTTTTTATCTTGGGCCTCAGTTCCCTCTAAGCTACGTATTTTTGTATTTTAGAGTCAGAAGATTAATCTCCTTGACAGAAAAGATGGAACTGAGGTCAAAATAGAGGTTGAGTTCTACTAATGTCACACTGCTAGCATAAAGGACAATGCCCTTCCTGTTCTTCTTGCTCTGAACATAAGTAAAAGCATATATTTGTTGGTTTTAACATATAAACATTTTCATTTCATTTTAGACTTATGTCTTTTTGGCTTTGTTCTCACAGCTCTATGCCACAACCTTATGTCCATGAGTGACTCTCAACTCACCTTCAGATTTTTTTTTTTTTTTTTTTTTTTAAAGACAGGGTTTTACTTCATTGCCCAGGCTGGAGCAGAGTGTGGCGCAATCACAGCTCACTGCAGCCTCAACCTTCGGGGGGGAAACAGGTGATCTTCCCAACCTCAGTCTCCCACGTAGCTGGGACGACAGGCATGCCTGACTAATTTTTCTATTTTTTGTAGAGACAGGGTTTCGCCACATTGCCCAGGCTGGTCTCGACCTCCTGGGCTCAAGGGATCGACCCTGCTCAGCCTCCAAAAGTGCTGGGATTAGGAAAGTGCCACCACGCCTGACCTATCTTCAGATTGTTTCACTTGGCTTCTCTACCTCTGAAAGGGTACACATCACTCCACAGTGAATGGGTGCTCCCCGCTCCACCTTGTCTTTTTTTCCTTTTCCTTGCCTCCATCACATTCTCCAGTTCTTTTTCTCACTCTTCTTTTATTCTTCTTTACTTCTTTTTACCCAAATTCTAAAAGGCAGGAACTGTGGTTATGTTGGCAAAGATGAAGGCACCCTGTGCCTCCTTACTGGAACCCCGCTCCCTGAGTTCTTGTCTATTGATATCCCATCAGAGCTTGCCACCCCTCTTCCTTGAAGCCCTCCCTGACCACCCCTCCTCCTCTGAGCTCCTAGTGTTCTGGTCCCACACCTCTCCCTTGCTCCTTAGACATATACCGCCTAGTGTCATTTCGATTATTTTGTCTTTTAGTATAGTTCACTCCGCTTACATATTTTTTCCCTCAAGTAGAGTATAAACTCATAGAGGGAGAGACCACAGATGACTTTGTTTTTATATCCTGAAGTACCTACTGCTGTGCACTCAAAAATTTATTTTGAATGAATGCTTCCCACCTCTGAAGGTTCTAAACACACATATACAATAAGGCTCAAAATAAAACAAATGGACTAAGGCTGACTGTAGTGAGAGGGAGTTGTTGAATGCTAAATGATTAGTATCAGAGAGCTGGAAGGGACATGAATCATGGTCTAATCGACTCCGTCATTTTGCAACGTGTGGACTGAGGCTGAGTGGGGATGTGACTTGACCAGGTCCCCACATGTCCGCAAGTGTCCTCTCTATGACCCCTCATTGCAAAACCTTTGTGGGTGTACTGAAGCGAGCGAACGAATTGCTGTGAGTCTTTAAAAGTAAACAAAAACTCCATTTGTTTGAAGGCAAAGAGACGGACTAAGTGACTTCTTAAGTTTGCTTTCAGCCCGGGATGGCAATCGGTTTTCTTCTGCGTCTCCGGAACGTGTGTGTCTCCCAAACGTGGGCGTCCTGTTGGAAGCTCGCTGTTGCAAGTTTGTCATCTAGTGGTGGAAGGTAGGTATTGCACCTCCAGCCCCCTCCACCAACACAGTGTTCCCTAAAAGCCCTGGTCAACGGAGTTTGTGTAGGATGCCAAACGCGTGATGACATTCTGCTAACCGTGGCCCTCAGGTGATTACACTCTACTAGAAGTCTGCAGGGCCTCCTGAAGCTCTACAGTTCCAATCTGGCGACTGTGTTAGGGAGACTAAATTGTGACCGTCACTAATTAATATAGATGGGAAAATCTCTAGGGAAGGGGTGAGCCTGACTTGCATCTGCAAGGGTGGGAATAACGTGGATGAGCAGAATGGGGCACATATCAGGAGAGAGGAACAAGATGAATCAAGAGGTCGTGGGGTAAGGAGAGAGGAGGAGAGGGAAGCAGCATTGGGGAGCTAACAGGAAGAAAGGTCAACTGGCTTCAGCCAGTGGTGCCTCTAGCAAATTTGGGGCAAATAAAGGAAGGTCTTAGAAATTAGATAGAAAGGTTTGGAAATGACCCAGTAGGGGATAGGCGCTCTTTTAAGTCCTAATTGGGGAAGAAATTTGATTAAAATGGTGTTTTAGAAAAATTAATATGCCATGCTACCATCTTTTTTTCTTGTTTCTTTTTCTCGCCACCCCCTCCCCCCCACTACCAGCCCCACCCCTGAGACAGAGTCTTGCTCTGTCACACAGGCTGGAGTGCAGTGGTGCCATCTCAGCTCCCTGCAACCTCTGCCTCCCAGGTTTAAGCAATTCTCCTGCCTCAGCCTCCCAAGTAGCTGGGATTACAGGCACCCACCACTGCACCTGGCTAATCTGTGTATTTTTAATAGAGACGGGGTTTCACCATGTTTGTCAGGCTGGTGTCGAACTCCTACCCTTGTGATCCACCTGCTTCGGCCTCCCAAAGTGCCGGGCCACCGCACCCGGCCTTATTTTTTTTTAAGATGGAGTCTCACTCTGTTGTCCAGGCTGGAGTCCAGTGGTGCGATCTCAGTTCACTGCAACCTCTACATCCCCGGTTCAAGTGATTCTCCTGTCTCAGCCTCCTGAGTAGCTGGGATTACAGGCATCCAACACCACGCCCAGCTAATTTTTGTATTTTTAGTAGAAACAGGGTTTCACCATGTTGGCCAAGCTGGTCTTGAACTCCTGACCTCCGGTGATCTGCCCACATTGGCCTCCCAAAGTGTTGGGATTACAGGCGTGAGCCACTGTGCCTGGCCCATGCTACCATCTTTAACTGGAGAGGGGAAACTAGAAAAATCATGAGTCGAGTTTGTTGTTATTATTCTTCCTATATATTTTTAAATTAATAAATTTAAATTAATAAATATTTTTAATTAACAAATACATAAACTCCTAAACCGCTATGAGAGAATGATAGAAGTGCTTAGCACAGTGCCAGCATATAGTAGGTACTCAGTAAGTTGATGATGCTCTTTATTATCATCTCTCTGAAATTCACCTTTGACATCAGGGGACCGCATATGATGATCATCTTAGCTCTAGTGACTGCTTTGTTCATTTTCTCTCTGCGGGGTAGTAGAGGCTCTGGCTCTGTCAGGGGCCTGTGGCAGTGGATAGGGAGGAGACTTAGAGAAGGCCCCTGAATACCATCTCTCCCTCTGCTCCTTTCCCACCTCCCTCCTGAAGGTCACTGGCTGTTCGTTCCTCTGACAGTGGGAAATTCCCATGAAGATATCCATTCTCTCTGACAACTTTCTGGGCAACTTTCTCCCCAGCATCTGTCCACGGGGAGCAGAGAGCCTGGCCTTTAGGGAACACACAGCCATACTCTCTTTCCAGAGAAGGAGCTTCCCTGTGTCCCCTCGTGTGTCATCATCCCCTCAGGATGGCTGCAGGCCAGAGCCCCCAGAGCTGGGACACCTTTCCCTTCCTCCTTCTGGCCCACTTACTCACACTCATCCTGCCTGAGATGCCGCCTTCTCAGGCCCTCATTCAGGAACCCCTCAGGGTGGTGGAAGGGCCCCCAGTAGGCTCAGTCCTATTTCCATAAACTGCAGTTGACCCATGAACAACATGGAGGTTGGGGGGCACCAACCCACGTGCAATCCAAAATGTGCATATAACTTTTGATTCCCCAAAAACTTAACTATGAATGGCCTACTGCTGACTGGAAGCCTTACCAAAAACATAAACAGTCAATTAACATATTTTGTGTGTGTGTATATATATATATATATAATAGACTGCATTCTTTAATAAAGTAAGTTGGAGAAAAGAAAATGTTAAGAAAATCATAAGGAAAAGAAAATATATTTACTACTAAGTAGAAGTGGATAATTTTCAAGGCCTTCATCTTCCTCATCTTCACGTCGAGTAGGCTGAGGAGGAGGAAGGGTTGGTCTTGCGGTCCCAGGGTGGCAGAGGTGGAAGACGAGGTGAAGGTGAAAGGAGACGCAGAAAGGACAGGCACACTCAGTGTACATTTTATTGAAAAATATCTGTATATAAATGGATCCACACAGTTCAAGCCCATGCTGTTCAAGGGTCAACTGTACATGGTCTGGATCTGGTAGGAAATAGTGGAAGTCAGTCTAGTTGAAGAAAATCGTGAACTTTATTTAGTCACTTTTTATGCGTACCTCTTCCCAGGAGGGGCAAGTGCCGAACCTTTGTTATGGGCCGGGCAAAGTACGGGGTTGGGGAAAGGATGACTAGGACAAGAGTCTCTTCTGTCTTCAGATAAACAAGCCCAACACCATGGAGGTAGCGAATAAGTTGGTTCCCAAGGAGGTTTGTCAAGTAGAAAATGCTTTCTGGCCAGGTGCGGTGGCTCACACCTGTAATCCCAGCACTTGGGGAGGCCAAGGCGGGTGGATCACCTGATGTCAGGAGTTTGAGACCAGCCTGGCCAACATGGTGAAACCCCATCTCCGCTAAAAATACAAAAAATTAGCCAGGTGTGGTGGCGCGTGCCTGTAATCCCAGCTACTCCGGAGGCTGAGGCAGAAGAACCGCTTGAACTGGGAGGCAGAGGTTGCAGTGAGCCAAGATCGTGCCACTGCACTCCAGCCTGGGTCACAGAGTGAGACTCCATTTCAAAAAAAGAGAAAAAAGAAAAGAAATGAAATGAAAATGCTTCCTGAATTATTCCCTCAGTGGAAGTGATGGCTGAGCCGGAGCAGCGTCTTAGACCATGTGTAGAGGTCACACACTGAGACGCCATACGATAAAAGAACTTGGGTCCCTGAGGACCCACGTAGAGCATGCCAGCTGTGCCAGCCATGGACTGCCAATCTCCGGATTGCAATGGGAGGAAGAAACGCACTTCCATGTCTCTTAAGCCGCTGTGTTTTGGTCTCCATACGCACAGCCAAATATAATCTTAATTAATACTGTGTTCAATAAATGTCAGCTGATGTCGTCACATGATTATAACTAATGTCTGTCTTCTCACTAGACTGAAAGCTTCATGAGGATAAGGGCCATGTCTGTGTGGTTCAGTATATTCCCAAGGCTCATGCCAGTGCCATGTGCACAGCAGGTACCCAGTGGGCATCTGTTGAATTAGTGAGTGAGCCATGACCTCTGTTCATGCTCTTCTTCTCCCTGGGCCTAAGCACCAACCTTGGGGCACCTTTTCCTTTAAGGTCTCACTGAAAGCCCTTCTCCCAGAGAAAATACTTGTAATGCTTCACTTCCTTCTGGTTCCTCCTTTTATTGGTTCCTTAAAACTTACACTATATGTTACATAGATGGAGTTATCCCTATGCTATTTGGGGATCATTCTCTGTTTATCCCTGGTTACTTATGTGCTTGCTTAAGTGAACAGTAACCTACTCTGGGCAAGGAAACCACTTTCAGTTTTCAAATCACTGGGAACCTTAACTCCAGTTCTTCACAAATGAATACAGTGGGTAATAAATACTTGCTGAAGAAAGAAAGAAGACAGGGAGGAGGGTGAGGATCAAAAAACTACCTATCAGGTACTATGTGTTTTACCTGAGTGGTGAAATAATCTGTACAACAAACCCCTGAGACATGCAATTTACCTGTGTAACAAACCTGCACAGGTACCCCTGAGCCTAAAATAAATGTTAAAAAAGAAGGAAAAGAAGGGAAGGAGGAAAACCTGACAAGGTCCCAGTGCTAAGGAGAATGTTGGCATCTCAAGTTGGGGGTGTGATTTAAAGAAAAGAAGCAGAAAGTGAGGTCAATAAGAGCAGTCTGAGAGGTAGGGACAAGGAAGAGAGTCCTAGGAGCCAAGCTTGGAAAACATTTCAAAGGCAGGTTGAAAATGGTGTGTTGAAAATTGAGAAAAAGTAGAATTCAAGGGACCTTGTCAACATTAGCTGTGACCTTGATCAAGTCACTTCACCTTTAAGGATCTGTTTTCCTGATTTCGACACTTAGGAAGTCTGACTAATCAGTGAACAGGCTCTGCTCCAAGGAGCCCAATTAGAGGCTCCAAGAAGCCTGAACCCAGCCCTCTCCTCCTCAGCCAAAGAAGCTGTGTTCTTCAGCTTCATGCACTGACTTCCTTATAAAATTTAGTCTGAACAAAAGGCTATGGGGCTAAACCGAAGTTTGAGAACCACTGGATTCAATGAACTCCTCAACTGTATGAAGATCCCTGATTTTGAGATTCAACCAGTCACTCCCAAAGCTGAAACCCTTCCTCAAAGAAAATCTGGGAAACGAAGGGCATATACATAGATCTTGGCCTTGTCTCCCCAGCCAGACTGTAAATTCTAAGAAGGGCAAACTTGGGCTTGTGGTGCTTAGCTTCCCATGACAGGCAGGCAGCCTTGGCTGAATTCATAGATGTTCCACAGAGTTCTGTGGCTGGATGCTTGACAGTTACGCAATAGAAAGGCCATGGGAAGGATTTATTTCACCTTGGGGAGTTCTCGGGGATGTAGGGACTCCCTTTCTGGGATGACTGGATGACTGGACCCCTGTGCTACCATTTAAATATTTCTACTCATATACGTGTGTCTTTAACTTCATCACATCATCTTGCTTCTTCTTCCCAATTGCTGGTTTTCAGGTGTCTCCTTTTCCCACATGCCTCTACCCACTCCCTTTCCCTCTCAGCCTGAGGTTCATGACCTCTGACCCTGACTCTTTCCAAGGCATTGAGCTGGAATCCTGTGTCTGGAGTCAATGAGATGTCCAGAACAGGCAGGACTGAACCAAGTACCGGGAACTTTGCACTCAGAGGAAGAGGCACCTAAAAAAGCAAGGATCAAACCAAAGCGTGGTCCATCTATACAATGGGATATGATTCCGCCTTAAAAAAGGAACATGGGGACATTGTGCTAAGTGAAATAAGCCAGCCACAAAAGACAAACACTGTCTGATTTCACTTATCTAGAGAGGTCAAATTCATAGAAATGGAAAGTAGAATGCTGATTGCCAGGGGCTGGGGGAAGGAGGGAATGGGGAGTAGTTTAATGAGTATGGAGTTTCTGCTGGTGGAAATGAAAAGGTTCTGGAGATTGATTACTGATATGGTTTAGCTGTGTCCCCACTTAAATCTCATCTTGAATTCCCACGTGTTGTGGGAGGGACCCAGTAGGAGGTAACTGAATCATGGGGTCAGGTTTTTCCCATGCTGTTCTCACGATAGTGAATAAGTCTACAAGATCTGATGGTTTTTAAAACAGGAATTTCCCTGCACAAGCTCTCTTTGCCTGCCGCCATCCGTGTAAGGTGTGCCTTTGCTCCTCCTTGCCTTCCACCATGATTGTGAGGCCTCCCCAGCCATGTGGAACTGTAAGTCCAATAAACCTCTTTTTCTTCCCAGTTTCAGGTATGTCTTTATCAGCAGCATGAAGAGAGACTAATACCACTACATGACAATGTGAATATAGCTTACTTGACTGAATTGTATGCTTAAAAATGGTTAAGAAGGTAAATTTTATATTATGTGTATTTTACAACAATTTTTGTTTAAAAGCAGCAACAGCAAGAACCACAGGAGGAGTCCCTGCCTCAGCCTGGCCTCTCTCTGCCTGCCACCTGGAGGTGTGATAAGGTAGAGGGTGAGCCAGAAGGGAATGAAACTCCTCCAGGTGACAACTCCTCAAGCTGCTGGCCTTCCAGAGCTTACTCTCCTGAGTCTGACCCCAATATCTCTAGATCCACAGGCTTTTGTCCTTGTCTCCTAGCTCCCAGATGCTACTCATTTCTCTGAGCACACATGAGACCGCAGGTGACATTATCACACACACACCACAAACCAACTCAATCTGTTAATTAGTTTTTTAAAAAACAAACAAAACAGAGACTGGTCATAATCCCAGAGCCCAGCCTGACCGTATTGGAGCAGTTTATTAACAGGGAGGGTCTGTAAGGTCCTTGGGGCAGCGGCGTGGTGATAAGTCGAGGACTCCATCTCAGCTCAACCATCCGGGGCCTCTCTCTAACTCACCCTGGTATGGCTAAGGCCAAGGGCCAGGCACCTGAAAGAAAGTGCTAGGTGGAAAGGGCATTTCAGCCTCCTATACCCAGCCCCTTACCACACCCAGGGGGATCACAGGGAGAACCTAGGGAAAGAAGTGAGGAAGAACAGGGTCAAGAGCACAGGCCAGGGACTCTCTCTTCCACTTGGGATCTGGTTTTCTCACTCCCAGGAGCCTGTACAGGAGACCTCAGGCCTGAGGGAAGGGCATTGCCTTGAGAGATCCTGGGAGAGGCAAGAGGATGTGACTGACAGGGTCAAGACAGGGAGAACAGGCAAAGGCAGGCAGGAGACAGGAGATGGTGAGTGAGCAGGACTGTCCTCACGTCCTGATCCCAAGTGGTTTCCTCTTACGGGGTCAGGGCTGGGGCAGATGCCTTCTAGGGCATGTGGTGGTATTCTTAAGGCCCTAAGTGACCCCAGAAGGGACCGGGGGGGAGGCTGCACTCACCTGGAAGACTCTGCTTCACCCCGACATGATGTGCTTGACAAAGGCTAGGAAAGAAATGAAAATCAGTTGCCGTGTGGCTCAGCACCTCTAGGCCCATAAACCACTTGTCCCTTCTCCACACTGCCTGACTTCCAACCCTCCCACTCTCCTTTCTCCAGACTGTGTAGTTCCTGCTCTTATTTGGGGGTTGGTGGGGAGAAGGTGGAAGAAGGGCAAACATTTAAACTCTGCTCTGTGCCCACTCTCTGTGCTCATTCTCAACACAAATGGAATGAACTACATTATCGCTATGAATCCCCACAGCCTTGAGAAAGGTGCCAGCATCACCCCTATCCCTCAGACGGGAAAACTGAGGCTCAGAGAAAATAAGTAACTTAATCGAGTCCACCAGCTAATATATCACAGAGCTAGCTGCAAAATCCATGCTCCCACCATTACACTAGGAGGTTCACTCACAAGATGGAAAAGAACAACATCCAATAGGGGGTCTACCAAAGCCCACATCAGACACACACTCCCCAGTTCCTGGGCCTACCCCACCCAAGCTGTTCCCACGCTACCATCCCTGGCTGCCCTGGGAAGCAAGGCGTGGCTTAATACCTTCATAATTGATGCAGCCATTGGCATCCTCTTGCCCAGCTAACAGCTGCTCCACTTCAGCCTCAGTCATCTTCTCTCCTGCAATGGGTTTGGGAGGTGGTGCGCTCTTAATTACAGATGGCAAAGGAGGAACTGGCAATACCCAAATACCCCCATAAGTCTGAAGGTTCAAGACTGCCTGGATCTGGGAAGTGGTTCAAACCAAGCCTCCCCCAAATGCTTTGAAGGGTGGGGTCAAGGGTCTTAAGGTCTTGCCCAGTCTCCGAAGCCTCCCCCTTTGCCTTACAGCTGCCAGGGCCTCAGTGTTTCAGGCAAAGACAAGGAAAGAAGCCCCGAGTCCCACCTCTCAGGCCTCAGGAGTAACCCCTGCTCTGCCAACCTGCTCTCCCCTCCTCTCCCAAACCCTGGTACCTGCTGAGCAAACCCAACTGGGGATGGTTGTTCTTGCAGAGCCCAGGGAAGCAGGGCCTGGATCAGGTCATTATCCTCAGGATGCAAAGACCCTTGTATACCACCCCCCAACCCAACCAGTATATGTCACCTTGGCACCTCCCACCCCTCCATTCCTCCCACTTGGTCTCCATCTCTGCCCAGCTGGCATACCCAGGGTGGCAAGGACGTGCCGAAGCTCGGCACCCATGACCGTGCCATTGCTCTCCTTGTCAAAGACACGCAGGCCCTCCACAAAGTCCTCATAGGTGCCCTGCTCCTTGTTGCGGGAGATGTGCTGCAGGATGGGCAAGAACGTCTCAAAGTCCAGCATCTTGACATTCATCTCTTTAGGCAGGCAGGGTAGAGAAAGAGAAAGCAACGTGAGCTGGTGCTCAGGGAAGCAGAGGGTCAAGAGGGGGCCTCACCCCAAGTCTGGCAGCACCCAGGGCTCGGGCTACAGCTACTTCTGGGTGGCACACCCATTAGTGCTCCTGGAGGACACAGAGCTGCCCATCCAAGCAAGGCAGGGGACTGGGGCCTAGGGAGACAGTCTCAGGGGCCTTCTTTTCTCAGTGAAAGGAGTAGGGTGGAAGGAAAAAGGAGCCCTCCACCCAGACCTCTGAGCACCAGGTGGCCAACCAGGTGAAGGAGCTGAGGGTGGCAGCAGCAGGATGTGAGGGGCCCGAAGTGCCACGCAGCCCGGGCCTCACACTCAGTTTAGACCCTTGACATGTGACAGACCTATAATCACAGGGGCAAACAGACAGGACTGAAAAAAGAAATGTTTGCACCACTCTGCATGGGGTCCCATCACTAGAGCACACTGCTTGAAGCTACTCTGAATCAATAAGTTTTATAAATTCGCAGTTCTCTTGTGAACAGCGCACTTCTCCCACATGGTAGTGTGTTAAAAAGCTTTAATTTAATAGAGGCAAACTATTTTTAAATACCACAAATGTGGGCATTTCTTTCTTTTATAAGCACCCAGGACTTGCTTCTGACTTCTGAGACACAAGCTCCTAGCCCTCTGGTCCTTTCCTGCCCACATCCTTCACCCCCACGGTTATCTTCAGCCAGAGGAGAAGGGGAAAGGGCCAGAACCAAGGGATGGAGGGGGGAACCAATATGGGACCCAGGAAGCCTCCAGAGATGGCCCGCCCTTGCTGAGAGGCTCACCCCACCCCAAATCCCATGCCAACACCACTGAGGAGAAGCATGTGTGTGTGTTTTAGAGCAGCTGTTAACTTGACTAGCACACATGACATATGACATTACAAATGGGACACACGCCCTTGCACCTCTTTTCATCTGCCGTAACAAGGACTGACGGAGGCACAGCTCACACATGAGTATGAACACTCAACGGTCACACTTATGAGCTACAAAAGAATCGTTTGCACCACTTTCTAAACACTCACTCACCAAAACCTATTGAAGTGCAAATGAATGCAAGAGGCAGCATGTAGAGCTAAGAATCTTGAAGCTGCTCTAATTCATATCAAACAATTTGTAAAAGTCAGTACTCTAACCATTATTAGAAACAAATGATTTGTAATACAGCTCACGATGGCCACCACAGGATACTGGGTGCTGTGACAGATGCCTCTCCTGAGAGCTCCTGGGCTGGGGAGTGAGAACCATCAGTTACCAGATTTCCAGATTCCCACCCAGCCTTCCTCAGACACTGAGGCAACAGAATGTAGCTCCTGCCCCGCAGGAGCTCCCAACCTCGTGAGGGAAACAAGCCCAGGCTACCTTCCTCCAGGGTCACTTAAGTACGAGACGTCTAGAAAAATTCTCAAAGTGGGACTAGGGTAAGCTGGGTAGGGGAGGCTGGTCCTGAGGGGCTAAAGCGGGAGAAGAGAGAGCCCAGATGGCAGAGAAAATCTGGACAAGGAGGGAGCCCAGGGACTGCAAGTTGGACCCTGGGAGAGGTCTGCCATGCAGACGCACTGACCTTCAGGCTTGGGCTTGCCCAGCACGCGCAGCACCTCGGCGTTGGTAGGGTTCTGACCCAGGGCCCGCAGTACATCCCCACACTGGCCGTAGGTGATCTTCATCTCTCCAGTTGGGGTCCGATCAAACAATGAAAAGGCCTCTTTGAACTCTGTGAAGAGAAGACCCAGCCATACCCCCCAATCCCCATTGAAGGTGGTGGCTGGTGGCCAATCAGCCTCCACCAAGCTGAATAGTAGGTGCGCGTGGTTGTTAAAATATTCCAATATTTCTCTTTGTCCATTAGCCTAGGCCCTCCCTCGAACCCGTCCCCATCTCATCTTCTGCCAAACCAAGAGGCAGCCTGGTGCCTCCACGACCCATTCTAGGGCTGGGCCTGGGGTCTCTTCTATTGCTTCATTGTTATAAAATTCGAATGTTGGGAGGCTGCAGCACGAGAATCGCTTGAGCTCGGGAGGCAAAGGTTGCAGTGAGCCGAGATAGCACCACTGCACTCCAGCCTGGATGACAGAGTGAGACTCCATCTCAAAAAAAAAAAAAAAAAAAAATTCAAATGTCTCCCTGGTTTCCACCCCTCCCACCCACACATCCTGCTCTGGTGTAGGTGAGGTTCCTGACTGTTGAAATGACAGACAAGTGAAAATAGCACTGGCCCGGAACTGAGGACTCCTAAATTCTCATCTTGGCTCTGCCTCAGAGTGCAGGATAAGCTGGGCTGGGTCTCAGCTTCCTGTGCACACAAAGGGAGTGACAACTCCACCCCACTCCCTGGGCCTGTCACTGTGAGAGCGAAGGGAGGTCGCAGTGTGTGGAAGCATTTTACAAAGTGATAAGACCGCTGGAAAGTCAGCTATTATCAGTACTGCCTGTTCCAGGCTGAAAGGCGGCTCCCAGGCCTGATGAGGCAGTTGTCAGACCACCCCAGCTCTGCCATCCACTCGCATACAGCCTGGGGCAAACTATTAACCTCTGTGGGCCCT
This sequence comes from Macaca thibetana thibetana, assembly GCF_024542745.1. Lineage (NCBI taxonomy): Eukaryota > Metazoa > Chordata > Mammalia > Primates > Cercopithecidae > Macaca > Macaca thibetana. The sequence goes on from NC_065593.1 coordinate 77,837,690, forward strand.
CGTTTTCTTAGCTCTAAGTGGAGATACAGTGATCACTTGAGCGGGTTGCAGGTGGGATCACAAAGCACGCCGAGCAATGTCCAGCATATGGTAAGGGAATCGACAAATGGTGGTTACAACTGTTTCCCAGTTCTGTTTCCTACTTACCAGCCCAGAACCATAGGGACTGGACTCCTTGAAGGCAGCAGGGCAAATATCCCCGCAGCAAGACCAAAGGAAGGCACTCCTGGTCCCTTTTTCAAAGAACCTTAACTCTTCATTGATTTGTTTTTGTTTTGTTTTTGTTTTTGTTTTTGTTTGAGACACAGTCTCGCTCTGTCACCCAGGCTGGAGTGCAGTGGTGTGATCTCGGTTAACTGCAACCTCCACCTCCCAGATTCAAGCAATTCCTGTGCCTCAGCCTCCTGAGTAGCTGGGATTACAGGCGCCCACCACCACCGCCACACCTGGCTAATTTTTGTACTTTAGCAGAGACTGGGTTTCACCATGTTGGCCAGGCTGGTCTCAAATTCCTGGCCTCAAGTGATCCATCTGCCTTGGCCTCTCAAGTGCTGGGATGATAGGTGTGAGTCACCACACCTAGGCCCAATTCTTCATTGATTGGGATTCAACCAGTTCATTAGTGGAGGTAATTTGGCCTGGGAGGGGCATTGAAGTTACCTTATGCTACCCACAAAGAAGTGGTTTACTAAGCAGATTAACAGTATAAGCCAAAAAAGAATTCATGAACTACTTAGGGAAAAAAGCCAGTTTTAATCCTTTCCAAGTACTTCTTTCTCTAGAGGCTGCATATGGATTATTTACAAATCATTCCACATATCACAGAAGATTCCCCGGACCTTAACTTTCAACTCTTTCTTAGGCTTTATATGAATTTAAAAGACATAAAACCACATTTCCTTCATATTACTGAATAATTGAGTTCAAATTTCATTCCCATTGCTTACTTGACTTTGGACAAATAAATATTTAACCTCTAAAAACCTCTTATATAAATGGTACCTACATCATAGGTTTCTTTTTAGTTAGTTTTTTTTTTTTTTTTTGAGATGGAGTTTCACTCTTGTTGCCCATGCTGGAGTGCAATGGCATGATCTCGGCTTACCACAACCTCTGCCTCCCAGATTCAAGCAATTCTCCTGCCTCAGCCTCCCAAGTAGCTGGGATTACAGGCATGCGCCACCACGCCAGGCTAATTTTGTATTTTTAGTAGAGATGGGGGGTTTCTCCATGTTGGTCAGGTTGGTCTCGAACTCCCGACCTCAGGTGATCCGTGCACATCGGCCTCCCAAAGTGCTGGGATTACAGGTGTGAGTCACCACGCCTGGCTATCATAGGTTTCTTAAATTACATTCAAATTAATATAATAATGTATGTAAATATACTATGTGTATAAATACAATAATATATGTAAAAAATTTTAACACAATGTCCAGAACATAGTAAATGCATAAACAGTGCGTCTAGTATTATCTTACTGAGTTTAATCCTAATTTGGATCACTTAACTGTGTGATCTTGGCCAAATCATTTAACCTCACTGAACCTTGGTTTCCTCCTTTGTAAAAAGGAAATAACACCTACCTCATAGCCTTGTTATAAGGATTTAATATTTTTATTTATTTTTTTGTTTTTATTTTTATTTTTTTGGAGACAAAGTCTTGCTCTGTCACCCGGGCTGGAGTGCAGTGGCACAATCTCAGCTTACTGCAACCTCCACCTCCCAGGTTCAAGCAATTCTCCTGCCTCAGCCTCCCTAGTAGCTGGGATTACAGGTGCGTGCCACCACGCCCAACTAATTTTTTATACTCTTGGTAGAGATGGGGTTTCACCATGTTGGCCAGGCTGGTCTCGAACTCATGACCTCAAGTGATCCACCTGCTTCAGCCTCCCAAAGTGCTGAGATTACAGGTGTGAGCCACTGCACCTGGCCAGGATTTAATCTTTTTTACTTTTAAAACAATTAGCATGGTGTCTGGCACAAATTCAGTGCTCAATAAATACACATTTGTTAGTTGAATCTGAAGTCAGACTTTTTGATCTCCTAGTTCATTCAGAAGAGTGAGGTCAAGTTTAACAAAAGAGGAAGTCTCATCAAAAGAAAATGTAATGATGTGCCTGGCACAATGGTTCACGCCTGTAATCCCAGTACTTTGGGAGGCCGAAGTGGGAGGATCACCTGAGGTTAGGAGTTCGAGACCAGCCTGATGAACACGGAGAAACCCCATCTATACTAAAAATACAAAATTAGCTGGGCCTGGTGATGCATACCTGTAATCCCAGCTACTCGGGAGGCTGAAGCAGGAGCATCACTTGAAGCCGGGAGGCAGAGTTTGCAGTGAGCAGAGATCACACCATTGCACTCCAGCCTGGGCAACAAGAGCAAAATTCTGTCTCAAAAAAAAAAAAAGATGTAATGATGCTTAATAAGAGGGTGAAACCTGAAGAGGAGGGTAATAAGAACAATGACCTATGATTTGAGCACTTACCATGAACCAGGCCCTGAGCAAATAATTTTGCATAGAACACTCTATTAATCTTTATGAGAAAACCTTATGCTATCGGTATTATTATCCTCATTTAAAAGCCAATGTAGATATGACTTATGATCAACTATTAAGGAAACCAAGGAAATGATGGGGAGGAAGGAGGAAGAGGAGGACACCTGCTTGTTATAACTGCTGATGCTCCAACCTATCGCCTGGCCTGCTGGGAAGTCTGGTATGCACATAAAAAAAATCAAACACTGATGTTTAGGACTACAACTAGAAAAAAAAAAAAAAAGCCAGTGTGATTTTCAGGTATTAGAGGTGATGTTCAAGGGTCCAGAAGAGACCTTTCCTCAATACTCTGCAGTAGTGTAGTCACCTGCTTACTACAGCAGTGACTCCCCTCTCTAAAAGAATACAGAAATCTGGAGAGGGATGAGAAGGAAGTCAAGGGTTAGAAGCTAATTCCTATGAGAAAAAAAAAAAAAAAAAAAAGCACAAAAGAAACTGGGAGACCAGGCACAGTGACTTAATGCCTATAATCGCAGCACTGTGGGACGCCAGAGGATTGCTTGAGGCCAGGCGTTGGAGCCTAGTCTGGGCAACATAGCAAGACCCCCATCTCTACAAAACATAAAAACAATGGTACATGCCTGTAGTACTAGCTACTCAGGAGACTGGGGTGAAAAGATTGCTTAAAACCAGGAATTCAAGGTTACAATGAGCTATGATAGCACCATTGCACTCCAGCCTAGGTGACACAGCAAGACCTTGTCTCAAAATAAAATAAAATGGTAGCATAAAATAAAATGAAATAAAATAAAATAAAATAAAATAAATTGGGGCATGTCACCTAGAGAATATAAATCTTAGGAGGGATTTGAAAACTATCTCCAAATAGATGGAGGATATCTAGAGGATGCTGAATGGACTAGAATGTCTGAATTGAAACCCAAATACCCTCACTTTGTAGATAAGAAAATTAAGATTTAAAGAAGTGAAATGGCCAATAGTGGAAGAATTAGGGCTAATACGAAAGTCTCCTAATTCCACATTATGTTCTTTCCACCATAACATGAGAAAACCATTATCATCTTCACCAAAAAACAAATGAAAAGATCGCTGGGGTAAAATTAAAGGAAAAACAATTCTGATTCAAGAGAAGGAAAAATGTCTTCAAGGTCGGAGGGATAAAAGATCAGAATGAGTTACCCCCTCCCCATCAGCCCTGAAAAGACACAACCATCTGTTCCAGTTGGCCATTTGGGAAGTTAAAATTTTAAATCATTAGTTGATTTTCCAGTCCTCACTAGTATCCTTATGTTTCTATATCCACGTAAGTATATATTTAACTAAAATGCATTGAAATTAATACTGACTGCAAGTGAGTATCCACTGAGTATTATGAAAACAGAGTCAGGCTCAATTTACTAGTTTCAAAAGGCATATGCCAGCTCTCACACTGTATTTGTGGGTAAACCGGTGTCACTTTTTTGGAGAGCAACCTGGCAATAACCATTATAATTTAAAATGCACCATCCTTTAAACCACTGCTAGGAAGGCCACCTGGGAAAAGAAAGCTGATATCCTCCAACCGGAAACATCTGAAAGCCTATCAATATAGTCCTGATTAAATTAAAAGGTTACACCTATGTGTGAGAGTCTATATACTTGTTTAAAAGAATGAAGTAGAACTGTTCGTGTGGCTGGGCGTGGTGGCTCACACCTGTAATCCCAGCACTTTTGGGAGGCCAAGGCGGGCAGATCATGAGGTGAGGAGATCGAGACCATCCTGGCTAACACAGTGAAACCCCGTCTCTACTAAATATACAAAAAAAATTAGCCGGGCGTGGTGGCGGGCGCCTGTAGTCCCAGCTCCTCGGGAGGCTGAGGCAGGAGAATGGTATGAACCTGGGAGGTGGAGGTTGCAGTGAGCGGAGATCATGCCACTGCATTCCAGCCTGGGCGACAGAGTGAGACTCTGTCTAAAAAAAAAAAAAAAAAAAAAAAAACTGTTTGTGTTAATTGTGAAAAGATATCCAAATACTGTATATTACTAAATCCAAGTATATATTTAATAAAAGGTGGACAGTGTGTATCACATGGCTTGATTTGTATAAACTGTATACACTCATCATACATACACACAAGCTTGTGTATCATTATATATTTTTCTGAAAGGATACATAAACACCTGTCCACAGTGGTTGTCTTTGGGAGAGGAATCAGCATGGAAAAAAAGGATTTTTATTTTTTATTATTTACTTTTAAGTAATGTGTGTGTGTGTTTGCTTTTTTGTTTTACCATGTGCAAATATTCATTTGATTTTTAAAAGAGAGTATGTGCTTAAAATGAGGGGGCCGGATTAGGTGACTGTTCAAGGTCCTCCAATTCCTATAATTTTATGTCCTGGAGGCATTCGGTGGGGGATATACTGCAATGACAGTGAGTCCTGCTTTACAGCTGGGGGACATGGAGCATCACGTGATAAAACATTTCATTGGCCCTGCCACCATTAGTGGGTTAGCATCTTGGCAGACTTCATGGTGGCAGGAGAGGAAGCTGGTAAACTAAGGAGGGCTTTCCAATAATGGGAACAGAAATGAGGGCTTCCAAATATCTTAGATAGATCTTTGGAGTGGAGGAAAAAAGGCACTAACTTTTGTTAAGCATCTGCTGTGCTCCAAGCAGTCTGGCGGGGTAGTTGAGAAAACAGATCTGGAATCAGATTGCCTGAGTTTGAACCTGAGCTCTACTGCTGACCGCCATGTGAGACTGGGCAAGTCACCCCATCTCTATGTGTCTCCGTTTTATCACTTGTACATGGGGGAGGTAACAATTGCTACCTCATGGTGTTGTTATGAGAATTAAAGGAGTGAATCCATATAAAGTGCCTAGGACTGTGCCTGACACATGGTAAATGCTCAATACAGGTTTGCTATGATGATGATAGTGATTACTATTACCATGAGGACAACAACTACTCCTCCTCTTCTTCCTCCTCCTCCTTCTTCTCCTCGTCCTCCAGGAAAATGCAATAGAGACGGAGAGGTGGGGTTGTCCATACTTACCTTCAATCTGGTCAGCAGTGAAGTCTATCTGCAGGGAGGGAAATAGAAGTGAGAGCTTGGATTGCTAAAAGCAATTGTAAAGGTCCCCAAAGGGAAGCAGAAGCAGAAGTGGCTTCCAATACAGTCTGGCCACCTCCAGCAGGCCACTGATAAGCAAGGAAGGAGACTTGTGCTAAGGGTAAAACACAAGTCTCCTGCTGAATGAGACACAACTGACAGGCTATAAAATACAGTCAGCACTCCTCCCCAGCTTCAACCAACTCCGGATTGAAAATATTCAGAAAACAGTAAATAATCACATGACAATAAAATATAGTACAAAAAATACATAACATAACTATCACATAGTATTTACATTGTACTAAGTAGTATAAGTAACCTAGAGAGGATTTAAATTATACAGGAGGCTGTGTGTAGATTATATGCAAACTTTACATAGGAGGCTTGAGCATCCTCAGATTTTGGTATCCATGGGGGTCCTGGAACCAATCCCCTACAGAGAACGAAGGACAACTGTAATGCAGACTCCAAAGTTCTCTCAATACCACTTATTAAGTGATGGTTCCAGGTAAGAGGGCAAGGGAAAGAAAAATTCCCTAGATAATTGTAGAACCTACACGGACTCCCTATTGCAATGCCTTTGGGTCAAAGGTAAATTCTCCATCCTAGCCACCCACAAACTGCCCTCCCTGTTGCCCCTTCAATCTCTTCCTAGTCCATAGTCCTCTGACAAGCTGCACTTCTGCCCTCTTTGGGCACCACCACTCCCCACCCTTTGACTCCTCTTTCTATCTGATTCTGATTTTAAATCCACTCCCTTCGATGAAGGCTTCCCACACCCCATCCCACTCCAGCCCCTCCTTCCGCACATGTCCCTAGTTAAGTACAATTTATAAGAGGCCATTGTTTTGTACTGAGCTCCTACACTAGGCCCAATAGACCAAACCAAAATAGATTCACTCATACTGAAGTTCCATATCACCAAGCTGAAACTAAGTTGTTGATCTGATTCTCCAAGAAATCAGGAAAGTGAGAGATAATAGCCAGATCCCCAAACAGGACCGTTTCAGCCAGCGTGATAAGAAAGTGCCATCTGCTTTAACGTTTACAAGAAAAGTAACTTTGCAATGACCAATCTGCATTTTGCTCTTCATTTCTGCTTGCCTCTGCCCTTCTCTGTCTATAATACCACCTCCTCTGCTCGGCTCGTTGTTACCAGATTCTAGACTCAAACATCAAAGCCAATTCAGATCTTAAAACTAAATGTGTTGTAATTTTGCCTTCTGACACACTCTTAGGCACTCTGGGACAGCAAGAGTAATTAGCATGGGCCCTCCACGCTTCCTAATTGTTTCCAGTCATGCCTTTATGTGCACTCTGTCTCCTTGAAGCCACTGTTCCCTCAGGCAAGGATTCTTGTTATTGTTCACTGAAATGCTTAGTACATAGTAGGCACTGAAAAAGTATTTGTTGCAAGAAGTAATACATTTTGGACTTCCCCCTCATAATGCATAATAATTTAATGCTGAGTACAGAAGAGGAGAGTGAATGACAATGGCCAAGCGTAAGTCATCATTTTATTTTATTTTATTTTTTATTCTTATTTTTTGAGATGGAGTTTCACACTTGTCACCCAGGCTGGAGTGCAATGGTGCAATCCTGGCTCACTGCCACCTCTGCCTCCCAGGTTCAAGCAATTCTCCTGCCTCAGTAGCTGGGATTACAGGCGCCCACCACAACGCCCAGCTAATTTTTGTATTTTTAGTAGAGACAGGGTTTCACCACGTTGGCCAGGCTGGCCTCGAACTCCTGACCTCACGTGATCCACCTGCCTCCACCTCCCAAAGTGCTGAGATTACAGGCATGACCCACCGCACCCAGCCCAAGTCATCATTTTGATTTAAGATCTTGTATGTTACCTCTTGGTCCTTATGCACCCCACCCACCCCACCCCATCCCATCCCATCCCATCCCCTCTCCACTGGTGGTGCTTCCAATCCTGGAGCCTCTTCTTCAAGTGCCATCATTCCTAGTACTAATTCTGCTGCTGCTTGTGCTGTGCCCATCCCATCTCCTCATCTCCAAGAACTGACCTCCATTCATGAGGACCCAGAGGTGGCAGCCATGAGCTGGGGATGGGTTGGGGCAGTGGAGAGTTAACCGGGTTGGAAAAAAAACTAGCTGTGGCCAGGAATAGACTTTGCCAAAAGTGGGGGGTGGTCAGAAAGTTAAAGGAACCCCCTAGATGGGCTGAAGGATGCTCTGCATTCACTCTCTGAGGAAAGGCACAGTTTGCCTTACTTTGCAATGCTTTAAGTACCAGGAATAAACATGTAAGAGCAATTAATATAAAAACATAAAATCTCAATAGATGTGGTCATAACTACACACATTGGGCTTAAGTTTGCTTGTGTTCTATCTTCGAATCTTTTTTATAATTTATTTATTTATTTGTAGAGACGAGGATCTTGCCATGTTGCCCGGGCTGGACTCAAATGCCTGGCCTCAAATGACCCTCCCGCCTCGGCCTCCCAAAGGGTTGGGATTATAAACACGAGTCACCTCACCTGGCTTCTGCTCTATCTTGGAGGAAAGAACCTTCTAATCAAAGGAACTGGGTAAGTATAACACAATAATAGGGAAAATGGCTCTCATAAAGATACCTATTTTTTTTTTCTACTTCAAAGCAACTTCAACAACCCCCAACAACGCCCACGAAGATGCAGACATGGAAAAGAGGATTGCAACCAGGGGTGCAATTTCTCATGGGTGAGAAATTGAGAGAGGAGAGTGAATGAAAGAAGTGACAGGCCAAGGGAAGGACACCAGTTGGATGCCACTAGGCAGCTGTTGCCCAGACACCAGGGACCAGGCCTGGCAACCCACCCAAAGGCACAGTGCTTTATGGGAACAAATCAGAAATGAAGGCGAGGAGGGATCTTGAAGGGGGAAACAGCTTTTCCTGCCAGGCTCAGCTTGTAGAGGGAGTGATGTATGACCTAGAAAACCTGCAGGTGTTTTCAGGGTCCTACAGGAGCCTCAGTTTCCCCAGAGTGAGCCATAACCAAGTTCAGAAATGGGGCAATTGCCTCCATCTCTTGGCTAAGCAGTTCCACCTTAACTCCTGCCCCTTGTGGGGACTGGGTCTTTGGCATAATAATTGTAGGGTTATCCCGGCTGTGGGTATGAGAGGAATTCTCAGAGGGCAGGGAGGTCATACAACTAGAGCTCTGGGTTTTAATTTCCCTGCCTGCTTGTCACGGAACCTGGTCCTGTGCTCTTATTTTGACCTGATACCTCACCACCCCCAGCCCTGTCCTGAGGCTGAGATCCCTGGGGGCTCAGCACTCCCAACCTGTTATTAATAGCTCTTCATACCAGTAGCCACTTGACCTCTTCCATTCTGGTGCCAAGGCTTAAAACTGCTCCTCTCCAGAGGTCTCTGGCCCCCTCTCTCTTCAGCCCGCCCCTCTCCCACCAGTTCCATTCCTTCAGCAGCTGGGCCAGAGAGCTGGGAGGTCTAACATGACTGAGTCAGCAGGCAGGGCCCACACCAGCTCCAGGGAGAGGAATGTTTTCTGTGAGGAGAGCAGGGTGGGGCAAAGGAACCAGGCCCAGCTTCCTGATCCAGTCGGAGAGAGGGTCTCAGCCCCGGTTGGGCCAGTCCTCTGCATGCTACAGATAGGAACCCAGGCTAAGGCCACAGAAGGAAAGGCCTGTCTGGGTAAGGAAAGAGAAGACAGGAATCCAAGCGCCTCTTACCTTAACCACAACCTCCTTCCCACCCTGCCCTCACCTGCCATAAGAGTGTTTGTGAGTGAAGCCTTTCCCAAACTGCCGTGCACAGGGAGGATATTCCCTCACTGTTTATATCACTGACTCCAAGTTACACTGGCAGCTCCCCTGTGTCTGTTCTCCATAAAGATATCCCACTACCTCCTAGGAAAAGGCTAGTCTCTTTTACTTTGCTATGGTGGTCCTCACAATGCCTTATAAAAGGGTGGATGAATGGTTGGTTGTATCTCTCTCCATTCCCAACTAGCTGCACAAATCTAGGGTAGCAGGACAGGGCTCCCTCAAAGCAGCACCTCATTCTTGATGGAAAAGGTTTATGACCCTATCTCCCCCTCATCAATCAACCCCAACACCCACTCCACTGCCCCATGGGACTGCGGTCTGGGTCATGGACACCCTAGTCCTCATCCCAGTCCGCCCCACATAAAGTAGATCTCTGAGCTCCAGAGCAAAAGGACTCTGCATGTCATCCCCACCTCTATCCCAATGGCTGAGCCTCACTTACCTTTACACTCTTGGGGTCAAAGGCAGGTTCCCTGGGAGCCTCAGGAGCTGGGGCAGGGGCTGGTGCAGGGGCTGGAGCTGGAGCTGGCTTGGCCACCTCCTTCTTAGGCTCAGGCTTCTTGGGAGCCATGTTGTCTTGTTGGGATCTTCGGCAGAGGAGTGATCTAAGAAGAAACCAAGAGACGTGGCGTCTGTGAGATGAGATAGGAGCCTGGGCCGCCTCCCTTCCCTTTTATCCTGGGCAGGAGCCCCCACAGAGGGGCTGGGTGAGAGCAAGAGCAACTGCTGCTGACTATAAAAGGAAGAAACGCCAGCAGGGTACAGCTGACAACTGTGTATTGTCACCAGGTTTGGGGCCACCAGCCCCCTCCCCTTCACGCCACACCTCTCTCTTCACCTCTAGGACAGGCTGATCCCTTCCTGCCAATTGGTGGAAACCCACAAGGACCAGGGAAACAGACCTTCTCAAATATGCCAGAGCAGCCGGAGAGATGAGCTGACTTGAGCAGTTGATAACCCTCACACAAAGCCCAGGGGAGGGTGAGGCTTTTTTTAGCCCCTCCTGAGCAGAGGCAGCCCACTGCACATTCCTTCTAAGCCAAGATCCTTTAAGCTGAGAGCCACTCTGGGCCCTCAGCTCTGCCTAGAGGCCCAACTCTCCAGGCGTGGAGCTCCGAAGTAACAGCTGGTCCAGCCAACCCACACTGCCCCACACCCTCCCAACTCACAGAGTGAAAGTCTCCATTTTCCAGAGCAGGCATCCCAGGAACTCCACAGACCTCAGATCCCTGGATCTACCCCCTTACACACAACCTCAATCATTCATTCAACAACTAGTGAGCACTTAACCCACGCCTAGGCACCTAGGAGAGAAGCAGACAGACGTGGTAGAAAGTCGAGGAGATTGAGGGTCAGAAAACTTGGGGTCTAGTTTTCACTCTACCCCTAACTCATTCTGTGCTCTGTGTGTGTGTGTGTGTGTAGTGCTTACTACTATCAGTACCAGGAACTGTTAAGTGCTATTCATATAAAATGTCATTAAATCTTCACCACAGTCCTATAAGGTAGATACTATTTTGTTTGTTTGTTTTAACAGAAACAAGGTATCGGTCTGTTGCTCAGGTTGGAGTGCGGTGGCGCAATCACATTTCACTGCAGCCTCGTCTTTCCTGGCTCAAGCGATTCTCCCACCTCAGCCTTCCCAGTAGCTGGTACTATAGGTGCGTACCACCACACCTGGCTAATTTTGGGGGAGTTTTTTTGTGTTTTGTTTTAGTTAGAGATGAGGTCTTGCTAAATTGCCCAGGTTAGTCTTGAACTCCTGAGCTCAAGGGATCCACCAGGCTCGGCCTTCCAAAGCGCCAGGATTACAGGCATGAGCCGCCAAGCCAGTCCAGGTAGATACTATTATTATTTTCATTTTACACCTGGGGAGATTGAGACTAAAACTGGTTGAATAACTTGGCCAAGGTCACTCAAATAATTAGCTATAAGCTGGGATTAGACTCTAGATATGTCTGATTCTAAAGTCTATGCTTGAATAATGTATATGATAATCCAGTTATGGGGGAAAGGCATACAAGTTTGTGCATTCATTGGAAAGATCAGGATGGATACACACTGAACCATTAACAGAGACACCTCTGGGGACCTAAGGGGTAAGGGTGGGAGGATAACAGCAATTTGCAGTTCTTTACTTTTTTCACTTCCTGTATTAATGGAAATTTTTATAACGAGCATTTACTGTTTATGTAAAAAAAACTTAGAAAGTCAACAAAATAATTCAGAAAAATAACAACAAAAAAGCGTATGTATCCACTACACAAAACTGCTTTGCCCTGAACCTTCAGACTCTACCGTTCAGGGGAAAAGAGGAATAAAGGTGAGAGAAGCAAAAAATCACTTGCCTTTCTAGGCCCAGTTTCCTCACCTATAAAGCAAGATTGCTAGACCACAGAACGCCTGGTTGCTGTTAGCTCCTAAGCCTGCAATTCTGGGTGCCCTGGAACCCACATCTGCCCATTCCCCAGCTCTCTAACCACAGGTTCCATGCCCCAAATCATTGCTTTCAGAGCCAGAAGGACCCTTAGAGATCATCTGGCCCCATCCTGTTTTACAGGCAAGGAATCTAAGGTCCAAGGAAACGTTTAAGTTGCCTCAAGACATTCAGCTACTTACAGGCAGAGCTGGTCCAACTAATTCTGTTTCCCAGGGTGCAGTGCTCTCTGTAGCACACTGCTCTTCACTGCTCCTCCTGTAGCCTGTACATGCTTACTGGTGGTGACAGAGAAGCCCTCAAAGGAAACAGGCAGGAAAAAGTGCCAGGACTTGCTCAAGGGGATATTAGAACGAGACCAGGGCCCAGACTCGAGCCCAGCCCTGGTCCTGAGCTGGGAAGGCGGGTCCTTTGCTCTGTTTACCTCACCTCCTCCCCTCATCTTCTGCCTCACCTCTCTTCCTTGTCGGCTACCAAACTTGATCCCTTGTACCCTCGATCGCACTTTCTATAATCCCTGTCAGTCCTCTCCCTGACCTACCCCATTCCCCACGGGGGTTGGGAGTTCAGGTTGTTGGTGATGGGGAAGGAGAAAAAGTGGAAACCCAGGCCCTCCTCCTTCTCCACCTCCACCTGCATCCCTTCCTGGACTGCATCCTGCGGAGTCTGTGCAAAAATATACAAACTGGGATTTCTGTAAAAAGCTGCAGGATAGAAGCTGGGAGACCCAGGCACTACTCCTGACTTTGCCAGCCACTTCCCCTCTCTGGGCTTCAGCTTGCTTATTTTAAAAGGAAAAATAATCAGGAGGCTTTCAAACCATGTTCAACAGAATCCTGAGACTAGAAATCTTGCTATCTTGCTTTATACATGACATGCTTCTGGCTGCAAGGGACATAGAAAGGCCAGGCCTTGGAGCTCCTTCCACCACCATCACTTCAGTCACCACCACTCCTGTGCTTTACATACCGGACCTCCCAGTGTGTAAAACAGTATCATTTTCTAATGGTTACATGGCTTAATTTTTTTAAAAATAATCACTGAATGGCACATGCCCCCTTCCTGTTAAAACACGCACACACAACAAATTGTTATTATGTTATTGTCGTAGTTATTCTACAAAGATGTATGATCCTCAGAAGAAAAAGCTGGAAGGTTGTTCTTTTCTTTTCTTCCTTTCCTTTCTTCCCCCACCCCCCACCGCCACCTTTCTTTTCTAAAGTCTAAGAAGCAAAATGTCAAGTCTGCATGGGAACAGAGCTATGAGGTTAGAAAGCTGGGAAAGCTGAATGGGGCTCCGGAGGCATCCAAAATCACGCAAGGACTGTGGACTCTGGAGGTACGCAGTGATGGGTCTGAAGCCTGGTTTTGCCACTTTCTAATCTAAGCCTGAGTGGCCTCAGGACCTTCGAGGGTAAACATTTCCTTTTCAAATTGTCATGAGATTTGTATGAAATAATGTGAGTAGGGCACTGCAAACAACCTCTGCCATGTAGGAAACATTCAAAGAGATTCATTTCACTTTCCTTTGCCCAGCAGGTTGAAGCTAGAGCTGCATTCAGGCTTCCCAGATTTGGAAATTCCAGAGAGAGGTCCACATGAGAAAGGGACAAGGTAAGATGACAGTGGCTAAAGGGATTTTAAGGTGTGGGATTAGGAACGATGAAGAGGTGGAAAGGAATGGAGGTGGGGGAAGGGCAGCCGCTGGGAACTCATGGTGTAAAATATTTGTGGCTCAGAAAGCATGTGGCAGGTCTCTAGGGCCAGGCGGCCTGTCTGACGGAGAACACTCAGAGAAGGCATGCCCAACCACCTGAAACCTTAGGCACAGGTGCCCCAGCAGGGGAGAAGACGCTCCTCAAATCAGTTTCAGATTCGTTTTCGGCAGCCCCAGTGAAAAAAGTGCCTGACACTTCAGAAACAACTGGAGGAGAGCTGTGGTTTCAGGCAAAGAGCCATGCATGAAGAAGCAACATATCAACCCCTGGCCTTGTTTTTACTAAAATTCATGATGCCGCGCTTCATGAGAGCCCAGTAACTGGAGTCCGAGTTTCCATCTTCTTATGGTCTTCATTCTGTTTCATGGCCAGTGACTTTCACCTTCAAATCTTACCAATCGAGAGAGTATCCTTCCCAGGGCCTATGACACAGACTTGCCCTACAATATCTGTTGACCCATCAGAGCCAAGGAAAGAAGGAGATGTAGTAGTGTGAAGAGGCAAGTATGGCAGTGGGTACTGGCAGACAAATAACTTTCTCTGGGAAGCATCTGGTGGTTTCTGAGCCAGCGTTGCTGAGGCTCACCCAAATGCTCCCATGTGGGACTTCCAATTCAGCAGATTGAAAACACAAGACAGAATTTAACACCTACCGGTTTACATCAGATGTCAAATTCAGACACAAATGCACAAAGGAGAAGTGACATCAGCCCTCATTTGGGCTGAGCTCACACTCACTCACTCCTCCTCCTCCCTTCATCTCTAACCACACAGAGCCTGCCTGTGTCCTGCTCAGAGAGAGATCCATTAGAGTCTCCTGCCTGGGAAATGCTGCTGACAGCTAGCCTGGCTGTTAATGCCTTGTTCCTGTCACCCTCTCTCTCTCTCCTCTGACCAATGTCTCATAAGTCTGGACATCACAGGGTAATGCCCTGGCCAACACTATGTCAATCGTCCCCGTAGAGAGTACTGGGTAACTTGGGTTTTACTGCAAGGCAGAGGTTAAGAAAGCTGACTCATGAATCAGACTGCCTGGTTTAGAGTCCTGGCTTAATTAGTCAACTTTTTTTTTTTTTTTTTTTTTTTTTTTTTGAGACAGGGTCTCACTTTGTAATCCAGGCTGGAGTGCAGTGGTGAAACATAGTTCATTGCAGCCTCCATTTCCCTGGTTCAAGTGATTCTCCCGCCTTAATCTCCCAAGTAGCTGGGACTACAGGTGTGCACTACCACACCTGGCTATTTTTAAACTTCCTTATGCCTCAGTTTTCTCATCTGTAAAATGTGGCTGTTATAACGACAATGTAGTTGTGAGGATTAAATGAGTTAATGCAAGTGGCACACAGAGAACAGTGTCTAGCACAAAGCAGCTACTCAAGATCTTTAAGCTTGGATCCTGATTGAACTGCTGTGACTGTGGCTCCCTATCCCAAGATCACCCGCACAAGAGTTACAAAGAGAAAATACCAAGAAATGAAGAAACCCTCGAGAAACCCCTTGGGTGAAGGAGAGGGCCTTGTTTCAAATTGGTGTGGGTGTGGTAGAAGGGTGGCTTTGATTAGAGGCAGGAAGTGACCAGGCACAGCTGTGGAATGATTAAAAAAAGAAAAAGAGCTCTCAGGGTTCTGATCTCTCTTTTCCTCCACCACTGTCTTATAACAAACAGTGCTACTCCCTCACTTACCATGTGGTCCAGGTGTTGGTAAGAGTAACAGCAAAGCACTGGAGATGCACTGTGCTTGTGATCAAAACAAGTAAGGGGGCAACCCAACTTTAGACAGATGTTCCCCCTCCTTAGCCCTCTAAACATCCAGGGCAGGTGAACTACAATCTAAGAAGCATTTCGGCCACAGACGCGGTGGCTCACACCTGTACTCCTAAGGCTGCTTTTCCCAGGCGGGAGGGCAAAGGGCGAAGCTCTGACATGAAGAGTTATTTTATGAGGCTGGGCCTGACGGACTTGGGAGTTTGGGGGCCAAGGGTTCTCAGTTTTAGGGAGGGCTCATTCACCCCAGCCTTCAACCTCTAAGCTCAATGGCACTAGTATGCATTGTTGGACAGAACAACCTATATGGCCAAGGACAAAATAACAAGACACCTGAATAGCACAACTAATCCGAAAGGATACAACTTACTTGATTACACAGTGTAACTTAAGTGGAAATATGACAACAGATGGACCAAGATTTTAAAAGTAGCCCAAAAATCATGCTAAAATAGATGAAGGAAAAGATTACTAATATGACACCTGGACAAGAAAATGTAAAGAACAAACAGAATATCAACTATAAAAAGTATAATAGATGAAATAATAAAAAATATTTTTAAAGAACAAGCAGGCCAGGTGCGGTGGCTCACGCCTGTAATCCTAGCACTTTGGGAGGCCGAGGTGGGCAGATCACGAAGTCAGGAGATCAAACCATCCTGGCTAACACAGTGAAACCCTGTTTCTACTAAAAATACAAAAAATTAGCCAGGCAAGTGTTGGCAGGCACCTGTAGTACCAACTACTTGGGAGGCTGAGGCTGGAGAATAGCGTGAATCCAGGAGGCGGCACTTGCTGTGAGCCGAGATAGCGCCACTGCAGTCCAGCCCGGGGACACAGCGAGACTCTGTCTCAAAAAAAAAAAAAAAAAAGCAGAGATCTTATGTATGAAAAAGTAATCACCAAAATAGAGCACACGATAGATTGGAAAAGTGGCAGAATAGATATAGCTGGGAAACAAATTAGAGAATTCAAAAACAAAAGAAAGAATATCTCCCAGAAAAAAAAAGAGGGCAAAGAAATAGAAAACATAAAAGAAAAGCTAACAGATATGGAGGAGAGTACGGTTATATTTAATTGACAATTTTAAAAAAGAGATATGAAGGATAGAAGTCAAAATGTTTTAGCCTGGTATTCCCAGCACTTTGGGAGGCTGAGGCAGGTGGATCACTTGAGGTCAAGAGTTCAAGACCAGCCTGGCCAACATGGTGAAACCCCGTCTCTACTAAAAATACAAAAATTAGCTGGGCATGGTGGTGCATGCCTGTAATTCCAGATACTCAGGAAGCTGAGACAAGAGAATTGCTTGAACTAGGGAGGCAGCGGTTGCAGTGAACCGAGATTGCACCACTGCACTAGAGCCTGGGCAACAGAATGAGACTCTGTCTATAAGTAAATAAATAAATACATTTAAGCTTCAAGGAAAGAAACCATCTCTGACTTATCTAGACAGGTGAAAGAATTTATGCTCAAACTGAAACCTTTCACAATACAAATCAATACACATTATTTCAACCTAAGTATGCAGAAGATTCTAATTGTAATAAACAGAATTATGTAAATTGGCTACATAAACAAGAAAAGTTTAAAGAATGCTTTGTTGATATTAATAGATTTAGAGTTGCTTTTTGTTGATATTAATATATCTAAATCAAAAATTTAGAGTTGCTTTTTCAATTTATACAATACCTCTTTGAATTTCATGTTAATAATACTGAGTTGACACAAGAGTTAGTGAATTCACTTAACTTGGACAGATGTAGTTTTAAAACTGATATGTTTTTGCTTCAAAGTCAAGTCAATTCTGCTAAAATAAATATGACTAATATGAAGTAGTTTTGTCAGTTTGCATGTGAACATTAAAGAAAAATACTTTTTTGATATCTGATTATTAGAAAACTTTTAAGTATGCTTGGAACAACTTAGGTATATGAATCTACTTTTTCAACTGTGCATTTTATGAAATCTAAATACAGATTAAGTGTTTATAATGAAAATTTACCATCCAAACTGAAACATGCTATAACAGCAAAATACATACTGGATTTTGAAGTACAAAAAAAGAATGTGGGCCAGGCATGGTGGTTCATGTCTGTAATCCTAACACTTTGGGAGGCCAAGGCAGGTGGATCACTTCAGGTCAGGAGTTTGAGACCAGCCTGGCCAATGTGGTGAAACCCTGTCTCTACTAAAAATACAAAAATTAGTGGGCGTGGTGACGCATGCCTGTAATCCCAGCTACTCAGGAGGCTGAGGCAGGAGAATCATTGAACGCCTGAGGCAGAGATTGCAGTGAGCCGAGATCGAGCCACTGCACTCTAGCCTGGGCAACAGAATGAGACTCCATCTCAAAAAAGAAGAAAAAGAAGAATGTAACATATCTCATATTGATTACATGTTGAAATGATAACATTTTGGGTGTATTGAGCTAAATATTAAAAATTTTAGGCCGGGCGTAGTGGCTCGAGCCTGTAATCCCAGCACTTTGGGAGGCCAAGACAGGCGAATCACGAGGTCAGGAGATCAAGACCATCCTGGCTAACATGGTGAAACCCTGTCTCTACTAAAAGAATACAAAAAACTAGCCGGGCGAGGTGACGGGCGCCTGTAGTCCCAGCTACTCGGGAGGCTGAGGCAGGAGAATGGCGTGAACCTGGGAGGCGGAGCTTGCAGTGAGCTGAGATCCGGCCACTGCACTCCAGCCTGGGCGACAGAGCGAGACTCTGTCTCAAAAAAAAAAAAAAAGAAAAGAAATAAGTAATCTGGCTAGGCACGGTGGCTCACGCCTGTAATCCCGGCACTTTGGGAGGCCGAGGCGGTTGGCTCACCTCACATCAGGAGTTCAAGACCAGCCTCACCACATGGAGAAACCTCGTCTCTACTAAAAATACAAAATTAGCCAGGTGTGGTGGCGCATGCCTGTAATCTCAGCTACTTGGGAGACTGAGGCAAGAGAATTGCTTGAACCTGGGAGGCAGATGTCGCAGTGAGCAGAGAGCGTGCCATTGCACTGCAGCCTGGGCAACAAGTGCGAAACTCCATCTCAAAAAATAAAAACAAAATAAAATAAATAAGTAATTAAACAAGAAAGGTCTTGCATGGACTACTGAAGAAAGAAGGCCATAAATCAGGAGAATTATTAACCCAATCCTCTGTATATAAAAATCCTTCCCACCAAGGAGGGAGAAAATAAAAGCAATGAATAACCTGGAGGCTCAATAACTCATAAGGCCCAGAACACCAAAAATGAAAGCAGAAAAGGAGGGGAAAGGTGTCTAATATCAAAGTTGAAGGACCACAGTAAAAGTAGCTATCACAACACTTTATTTGTTACTTACTTATTTTTCGAGACGGAGTCTCACTCTGTCACCCAGGTTGGAGTGCAATGGCTCGATCTCGGTTCACTGCGAACTCCACCTCCCTAGTTCAAGCAATTCTTCCTCCTGAGTAGCTGGGATTACAGGTGCCCACCACCATGCCCAGCTAATTTTTGTATTTTTAGTAGAGACAGGGTTTCACCATGTTGGCCGGCCTGGTCTCAAACTCCTGACCTCAAGTGATTCGCCTGCCTTGTCCTCCCAAAGTGCTGGGATTACAGGCATGAGCCACAGCACCTGGCCAACACTTTAAATCATCCTCTCAAACTTCATTTCCTTGACTGCTTTAGTGTAGGTGGAGAATGCTATATGTTCGGCCTCATTGCTCAATTGTTTAAATGGTTGAAGCTCATTTCTGTACTGCAATCAAGGCAGTGCTGCCTAGTGATGTATGTGTGAACTGAATCCTGTGAGAAGGACACTGGGAGGGGGCCTGCCTAAGGTGGGTTAGAGTCTACCTAGGGATCTAAAGCAGAGGGCAGGATAGCTGGTGTTTGGCAGAGATTTATAGTTGCAAAGCAGCAGAGAGCAAGTTGGAATCCTCACCAGTCATCCAAACTGCATCATCCCAGATATGCTAACAGCTACAAGGAACTTCAGAGGTTCAGAGAGAAGGAGGTGACTTGCCTAATGTCATACTGAGTGATGACCGACCTGAGACTAGAATGCAGCTGCTAAGACATCTGGCAGAACTGACACGGGTTCTCTCAGGGAGAAGCCTAGCCCCCAAGCAGGGCAAGGAAGCAAGGAGACATCAATGAAAGAGATGGCCCTGGAACCCACAGCATGAGTAGCTCTCAGTAAGCAAAAAGAGCCCAAATCCTTTCTCAGCAATTGGGGATATATTTTTAATGCTAAAGGTTATTCTCTTTTTTCAGTTTCCCTTTCCATCGACTTCCTCTTTTACTTCTTGAATTCTGACTTCCTCTCTAGCACACCACCAGTGACTTCCCTGTGACTAGATCTAGTGTGCTTGTTTTGGGCCTTCTCTGCTATGCTTGTAACACCAAAGTTCTGCCACCAACTCTCCTCTCCCTCATTCAGATTACTCTCATTCATTCACTCAACTAACACTTATTGAGGCCAGGCGTGGTGGCTCACACCTATAATTCCAGCACTTTGGGAGGCCAAGGCAGGTGGATCGCTTGAGCCCAGGAGTTCGAGACTAGCCTGGGTAACATGGTGAAATCCTGTCTCTACAAAAAACACAAAAATTAGCCGGGTATGGTGGCACATGCCTGTAGTCCCAGCTACTCCAGAGGCTGAGGTGGGAGGATCCCTTGAACCCAGGAAGTGGAGGTTGCAGTGAACCGAGATGGTACCACTGCTTTACAGCATGGGTGACAGAGACCCTGTCTCAAAAAAAAAAAAAAAAAAAAAGAGTTTACTACAACTAACATGTATTGAGCACCTACAGAATGCAGGTACTTTTTTTTTTTTTTTTTTTTTTTTTTGAGACAGGGTCTCCCAAGAAGCTGGGATTACAGGCACACATTTGTTAATGTAATGCCTTGTAAAATCTTTGTGAAACTATTTATCATTATATTAAAGGTACGTATTTGTATGTCTGTATCCTCTACACCAGACAGTGAGCTTCTTGGGGCCAGGGATGGTCTCTTATTCATCTTAGTAAAAGTACCTGCAGGCTGGGCACAGTGGCTCATGCCCATAATCCCAGTACTTTGGGAGGCCAAGGTGGGAGGATCATACAACTGAAAGAAAGAAGGTGCACAACTAAAAGATGCTTTTAGTTCTGCCTGAAAACTCTCTCTCCAGTCCCAAATTCTTTCCTTGTTTGTTTGTTTTTGTGGGTTTGTTTTGTTTGTTTGTTTTGAGACAAAGTCTTGCTCTATCTCTCCAGTTGGAATACAGTGGTATAATTTTTGTGTGTGTGTGTGTGTGTGAGACAGAGTCTCGTTCTGTTGCCCAGGCTGGAGTGCAGTGGCACAATCTCAGCTCACTGCAAGCTCCGCCTCCCAGGTTCACGCCATTCTCCTGCCTCAGCCTCCCGAGTAGCTGGGACTACAAGTGCCTGCCAGCACGCCCGACTAACTTTTGTATTTTTTTTTTTTTTTTCAGTAGAGACAGGGTTTCACCTTGTTAGCCAGGATGGTCTCGATCTCCTGACCTCATGATCCACCCACCTCGGCCTCCCAAAGTGCTGGGATTACAGACGTGAGCCACTGTGCCTGGCCATAGAGTGGTATAATTTTAACTCACTGCAACTTCGAACTCCTAGGCTTAAGTGATCCTCCCAGCTCAGCCTCCCAAGTAGCTAGGACTAGAGGCATACACAACCATGCCCGGCTAATTTTTTTTTTTTTTTTTTTTTGTAGAAATGAGGGTCTCACTTTGTTGCCCAGGCTGTTCTCGAACTCCTGGCCTCGAGTGATCCTCCTGACTTGAACTTCCAAAGTGCTGGGATCATAGGCATGAGCTACTGCACCTGGCCAAGCTTCACGTTTTCAATTAACCTTTGGATATTTCTCATTTGAGGCTCTCCAAACTCAGTCTGGTTTAAACGTACATCAGCCTCTATCTCCCAAATCACGTATCTGTAACAAAATCAAAGTCTATTCAAGACAACTACAGTGTATACTTAATACTAAAATACAATCAATCTGTGTCTAATCCATCGCTCCGCAATTTACCCAGAGAAAAAAATGAGGCTGCTTAGAGCCTAGTTAGAAAAGAGAGAAGCAAATAATCTATTATTTGGTGGGCATCTACTCCAGATGCTATAGATATTTTTTATCTAATAGTCAGGTATATACGTCACTTCTGAGAAAAAAAGAGACAATAGCCACTAAGATCATTAAATTTACTCTTTTTGTTCTAAGTCTGTACTCAGTAAGCAGTCTTCTGATTAGAAACTGAATGCCTTCAGGACAAGGAACTGGATAAGAGTATTTCTCATTTTAAATTAGTAACTCGAAACTGCTTAAATTTTCTATCTTTTTTCAGATTCAACCATCTAGGATCCTAGAGTAGTGAATATTGAGAGTTGCCCAGACTCCCTGGCAGCCTCTCTGCTACATTCCCAGCCCCTAGTCTTTCTCTCCTCTGATGCACATAATCCTCAGCTGTTAGCATAATCTTTTTCAAATTCTGGTCTCATGAGGTCACTCTCCAGCTCAATCATCATCAACAGCTCCTTCGGTCTATTTTATCAAAATTAAAGTCATCAGCCAGGAACCCAAAGGTTTTTATCAGCTGTCTGCAACACCATCATTTCAACCAAGCTTATAAGGCCTCCAGTCCAGACAAGCTAATTTGCTTACAGTCTCCTGCCTTTATTACAGATGCTCGCCACCATCAGTTGACAATATCAAGTCAAAAATGCATTTAATACACCTAACCTACCGAGCATCATAGTTTAGCAAAGCCTACCTTAAACGTGCTTAGAACACTCACCTTAGCCGACAGTTGGGCAAAACCATCTAACACAAATCCTATTTTATAATAAAGTGCTGAATATCTCATGTATTGAATACTGTACTGAAAATGAGACACAGAATGGTTGTATAGGTATTTGAAGTACAGTTTCTACTGAATGCATATTGCTTCTACACCATCGTAAAGTCAAAAAATCGTAACTTGGGGGCTGTCTGTAGTTTATTTCCCTGTGCTTTTGAGTCAGCCCTAGTCCCCCTAGTCATAGGCCATTTAGCACATCTCAGAGCTCATCTCATTCAAGATGCATTTTCTGAATAGTCTCAATACTTCAGATACTGCCTCGACTTTAAATCCCTTAAGGATTTGGCCAGGCACTGTGGTTCACGCCTGTAATCCCAGCACTTTGGGAGGCTGAGGCGGGCAGATCACAAGGTCAGGAGATCGAGACCATCCTGGCTAACACAGTGAAACCCTGTCTCTACTAAAAATACAAAAATTAGCCAGGAGTGGTGGCAGGCGCCTGTAGTCCCAGCTACTCGGGAGGCTGAGGCAGGAGAATGGCGTGGACCCAGGAGGCAGAGCTTGCAGTGAGCTGAGATCACGCCACTGCACTCCAGCCTGGGTGACTATGCGAGACTCCGTCTCAAAAAAAAAAAAAAAAAAAAAATCCCTTAAGGATTTATGTGCAAGACCAGCATGTTCTCTGGGCCCAGAAAGGGGGAGTCAAAAAAAAAAAAAGGCATCATGTTCAGATCAGTGAGATGAAATGAAGTGACCAAGTCATTCAATCATCAGATATTTCAAAAATATTTCTATATTTACAATATTTTAGTGAAACAACAAGTTCAAAATAGAGTATTTTAGCGAAACAAGATCAAAAAATATTTATATATTTTATAAAGTTTGTGCAGGGCACTGAACTAGGTGATGGGGACACAATGTTCAAGCCAAGGTCCCTGCCTTCAATGCAGCTTATATTAAACAAATATGATTAAAATTACCATACATACTATGAAAGAAAAGAACAAAAATGTCATGAGAGAGAATAACAGAGTAGAGCTAAGAATTTAAATTAGGTAGGTCCAGGAATATTCTGAGGATATGATACTGAAGCTGAGGCTTGAAGGATAAATAGAATTTCACTGGTCAAAGAGTAAGGGAATTATATTTCAGGAAGAAAGAATAATATGTAGAAATACTTCCACTTTAATCACTCAGTCAATATTTCTTAAGAATCTTCTACATATGTGGTGTTTTTCAAAGAACAATATAGAGAAATATAAGACTTAGCCCTTGCATTAGGGAGACAAGACATAAACAGAATAATCAATTATATAAGTCTACCTGGGCTTGCTATAACAACATACCTACCACACACTGGGTGGCTTGAACAATAGAGATTTATTTTCTCACAGTTCTGGAGGCTAGAAGTGCTGGCAAAACAGATTCTGGTGAGGGCTTTCTTCCTAGATGTTGGCCTTCTCCCTGTGTCCTCCTATGACCCTTCTTTGGTGAAGGCCCACAGAGAGATCAAACTTCCCGGTGCATCTTTTTATAAGGACACTAATTCTGTCGATTTAGGGCCCCATCTTTATGATATCATTTAACTTTAATCACTTCCTTAGAGACCCCATGTCCAAGTACAGCCACACTAGGGGTTAGCTCCAACATATGAATTTTGAGGAGATGCCACCAGTCTATAACGTCAATCAACAAACAAAAATAACACTAGGAACAGAGTGAGTTTATTCTATTCATTCATTAAACAAATAATACTAAGTTCCCATTATATGCCAGATACTGTACTAAGAGTGGAGAATACACAGGGAGCAAGGCAGACAGGGCTTCTGCCCTCATGGAGCTTATAGGCTAGACTGGAAGTAGACAATTAAACAGGTCATTACAGCAAAGAGTGATGGGAGTAATGACAAGTCTGGTAGCACTACAGTAACAGCAGGGAGAGCCAACCTATCCCAGAGGAGCAGAAAAGGCCTGGAAGAAGTATATTTGGAGGATAAGCAGAGCTAGTCAGATGAAGAATAGAATTAAGATGAAGAGTAGAATTTAGAGGGTTCTGGGGAGAAAGTGTAGTACTTGCAAAACCTGTGAGGCAACAGAGTGGGTGACTTTGGGAGGCCACGGCAGGTGGATCACCTGAGATCAGGAGTTGGAGACCAGCCTGGCCAACATGGTAAAACCCCGTCTCTACTAAAAATACCTGACTGGGCACAGTGGCTCACACCTGTAATCCCAACACTTTGGGAGGCTGACGCGGGCAGATCACCTAAGGTTGGAAGTTCGAGACCAGCCTGACCAACATGGAGAAACCCCATCTCTACTAAAAATACAATATTAGCCAGGCATGGTGGTCTCTGCCTATAATCCCAGCTACTCGGGAGGCTGAGGCAGGAGAATCGCTTGAACCCGGGAGGCAGAGGTTGTGGTGAGCCAAGATCACGCCATTGCACTCCAGCCTGGGCAACAAGAGCAAAACCCCGTCTCAAAAAAAAAAAAAAAAAAATTAGCCTGGCGTGGTGGTGTGCACCTGTAATCCCAGCTACTTGAGAGCCTGAGGCAGGAGAATCGCTTGAACCCGGGAGGCAGAGTTTGCAGTGAGCCGAGATTGCACCATTGCACTCCAGCCTGGGTGACAAGAGTGAGACTCTGTCTCAAAAAAAAAAAAAAAAAAAAAGTTCCATGAAGGGGCTGGGCACGGTGGCTCACGCCTGTAATCCCAGCACTTTGGGAGGCTGAGACGGGTGGACCACTTGAGCTCAGGAGTTCAAGAAGAGCCTGAGCAACATGGCAAAACCCCATCTCCACAAAGATACAAAAAATAGCCAGGCGTGGTGGCATGCACCTGTAGTCCTAGCTACTGGGGAAGCTGAGGTGAGAGGATCACTTGAGCTTGGGAGGTTAAGGCTACAGTAAGCTTTCAGCCTGGGTGGCACAGGGAGACCCTGTCTCAAAAAAAAAAAAAAAAAAATTCTATGTAGTTGGAAGGTGGACTATAAACGAGAGATGAGTGAGATAAGGCTGAATAAAGAGGCAGGTACCAGACCTGAAGGTAAGTCCTGAATTTGGGGGCTGGGGGAAGACAGGGAGAGGAGTCCTAACATGATCAGACTTATTTTTGGAGGTAGGTAAGATACAGGCAGGGAGAAACATGAAGATATATTTAGGAGGTAAAATTGGCAGGTCGTCGTGACTAGATATTGGAGTTGTAGAGTCAAAATATGCCACACTGAGATATGCCACTTTGGCATAAGGATTATTTTGAGAATAATATACACTTGAAAAATAGCATATGCAAGAAGAGCACTCTGGCCTTCCTTTTTCTTACTGAAACCAGGAGATAAAACTCCCATGTGAAAGGTGCCCTCCTTATACCAGGAGAAAGCCATTCTTATCACCAGAGACAGAGTTGAGGCTGAAAGAAATCTGTACAAACCTTGTTAAACTAACCCTTATCTAATCCTCTGGGCAAAGGAAAAGATGGTGATGTCTTAAACTGGGATAGGAAATATTTTAAGAGAATGAGGCGTTCCATTCCGAACAAAGTACCTATGAGACATGCAGATGAAGATGTCCTCTTGGCAGTTAGTCATTTGGGCCTGGAGCTCTAAGAAGTAGTCTAGCTGGATACAAATTTTGGAACCATTTGTAGATGAGAAACTGGGGCCACAAGAATGGATAGGGGTGGGGTATGGTGGCTCACCCCTGTAATCCCAGCACTTTGGGAGGCCAAGGTTGGTGGATTACCTAAGGTCAGGAGACCAGCCTGGCCAACATGGCGAAACCCCATCTCTACTAAAAATACAAAAATTAGCCCAGCGTGGTGGCGTGTGCCTGTAGTCCCGGCTACTCGGGAGGCTGAGGCAGGAGAATCACTTGAACCCGGGAGGTGGAGGTTGCAGCAAGCTGAGATTGTGCCACTGCACTCCAGCCTGGGTGACAGAGCGAGACTCTATCTCAAAAAGAAAGAAAGGAAGAAAGGAAGAAAGAAAGGTTTTGCCTAAGAAGCATGTGTAGGGTGGGTAAGAAGAAGGCCTAGAACAAGTCCCTGAAGCACGCTTAATATTAAAGGGGCTGGCAGAGGAGCTGCACAGGAAACCGATTAAAAAACAGAGCGGTAGGCCAGGCGTGGTGGCTCATGCCTATAATCCCAGCACTTTGGAAGGCCGAGGCAGGCAGATCACTTGAGGTCAGGAGTTTGAGACCAGCCCGGCCAACATGGCGAAACCCCGTCTCTACTAAAAATACAAAAATTAGCTGGGTGTGGTGGCACACACCTGTAAATTCAGCTACTCAGAGGGCTGAGGCAGGAGAATTGCTTGAACCCAGGAGATGGAGGCTGCAGTGAGCTGAGACAGCACCATTGCACTATAGCCTGGGTGACAGAGCGAGACTCTCTCAAACAAACAAACAAAAACAGAGCAGTAGGATGATAGCTAGGAGATGGTGTCATTAGAGAAGCCAAAAGAAGGGGATGATTTGACCAAAGAGGAGTAAACATGGTGAGGGTGGGGTGGGGGTGGTGGGGTGTAAGGTCAGGTAAGGAGGCCGTGAGACCACATGCAACAGGGACAAAATGAAGGGTACAGACCAGAAGGACTGAAAGACTTCAGGAGAGTACACTTACTCTGGGCTATGTTTCAGCGGGACCTACGTTTTGCTAATGACACCAAGTCTAGCTTTTTGAATAGTTCCCTAAATGCCAGCCTCCAAATTTGACTGAATATGAAATAGACCAAGAAGCAGACTTAGGAGAAAAAATAATTTTCCAATTCCATTTTTGGAATAATGCTGTTGTAACCCAACTGCACTCACTAGACAAACATATTGGATAATGGATGACAGCAGGATGCCCAAATGGTTGATGAATAATGAGCTTAAGTAGGTCAATTAGGAGCAGAGAAGGAAGTAAAAACGCTCCAAAATACCCCATCAAAGTACTTCAAACAATGTGGCTTTGCTGTGGATGAGTAGAAACCACAACAGGTATATTAGCGTGGTCAACAACAGTCAGAAAAGTGATGCTGCTTCTTTTTTTTTTGAGACGGAGTCTTACACTGTCAACTGTCACCCAGGCTGGAGTTCAGGCCCGATCTTGGCTCACTGCAAGCTCCGCCTCCCGGGTTCACACCATTCTCCTGTCTCAGCTTCCCAAGTAGCTGGGGACTACAGGCACCCGCCACCACGCCCAGCTAATTTTTTGTATTTTTAATACAAACAGGGTCTCACCATGTTAGCCAGGATGGTCTCGATTCCCTGACCTAGTGATCCACCTGCCTCGGCCTCCAAAAGTGCTGGGATTACAAGCATGAGCCACCACACCCGGCCTTTTTATTTTTTTGAGATGGAGTTTTGTGCTTGTTGCCCAGGCTGGAGTGCCATGGCGCAATCTCAGCTCACTGCAACCTCCGCCTCCCAGATTCAAGTGATTCTCCTGCCTCAGCCTCCTGAGTACCTGGGATTACAGGCGTGCGCCACCACGCCCGGCTAATTTTGTCTTTACAATAGAGATGGGGTTTCTCCATGTTGGTCAGGCTGGTCTGGAACGCCTGACCTCAGGTGATCCGTCCGCCTCGGCCTTCCAAAGTGTTGGGATTACAGGTGTGAGCCACCTTGCCCAGCCAGGAAATGCTCTTTTTTAGGTTAAAAAAAGAAAAAAAAAGCTTTTAGGCAAATTCTAAGCCTATGAGCCAGAGTGTCAAGCATCTGACTCTTTAAATGCTGACTGCAGATTCATATTTTCACACACAAAGTATCATCTTTATGTATCCTCTGTGGTAAGGTCCTATATTTAGGTTTATAAAACTCTGCTGCACACATACAAGACTTGGGTTGGCAGCATGTTGTGTGAAAAACAGCTGAGTTTGTAAATGACCACACAAGTTTAGCATGAGCAAACAGTGTTATGTGACTGCTAAAAAATGTAAATACAGGCTGGGTGCAGTGGCTCACGCCTGTAATCCCAGCACTTTGGGAGGCTGAGATGGGCGGATCACGAGGTCAGAAGTTTGAGACTAGCCGGTTTTAGTGAAACCCCGTCTCTACTAAAAATACAAAAATTAACCTGGCATGGTGGTGCGTGCCTGCAATCCCAGCTACTTGGGAAACTGAGACAGGAAAATTGCGTGAACCCAGGAGGCGGAGGTTGCAGTGAGCCAAGATCGCGCCATTGCACTCCAGCTCTGGGCAACAGAGCAAAACTCAGTCTCGGAGAGAAAAAAAAAATGTAAATACAACTGTAGTCCACTTTCATAGATGTGTCCAGATAATAATAGTCCAACTGCATTCTGAATTAATCAGAATAAATCTGGAGTGCCGTGTTCAGTTAAAAGGGTCACATTTATTTAAGAGTGATAGGTCTTACTTATCCCTTTCCTTCCATTCCCGATCTTAGATACTCTTGTCTCATGCCTAGCGTGGTAGATTGTTTCCAAAGATCACCCAAAAACCCTCCCATGGCACATGCCTTTTGTGGTGTTACTTTGCCACTCTTCCCATTAAGAAGTAGACTCTATTTCTCCTCCTGGTGAATCCAGGGTGGCTCTGAGTCTTACTCTGCCCAACAAGAAGGGATGGTCACAGGCCTAGGCCTAAGGGGCCTCACAGCTTCTATTTTTGCCCACTTCGTTGTCAGCCACCAAGTCAAGAAGCTGGAGCCAGACTACTGACTGATAAGACGCCAATGTGAAAAGAGAGGTCATGTGGAGGAGAAATGAAGGACCCAGCCAATAGTTAGCACTGACTCCCTAGGCATGTGAGTGAAGCCATCTTGAGTCTTTCAGCCCTAGTCAAGCCAATGCTGGTGATGTTCTATAACTGTGTGACTGTCCAGTATGGCAGTCACTAGCCACATACAGGGCTACTGAATCCTTGGAATGTGGCTAAGGCATCTGAAGAACTTCATTTTTCATTTTATTTTAACTTAAACTTTAAATTGCTAATGATTACTTTCTAGGCCAGCATAAAAGGCTGTTACCACTCAAATCATCCAGCATAATACCACTGAAGCAACTGGGCACAGGGCAGCCAAAAATCACCTTAGCACCTGCCCTCTGAGGGGCTGTAAGTACATATACAGTGACAAGAGAAGGCGGTGGAAAAAGATGCAGTGTAGCTCTGTCAGCCTTGTTTTTAAAAATGGAAGAAAAAATATCTCCCTCCAACATCACCCAAAGGGAAATTTCCAAGCAATGGAATATATCATGAGTCTCACATCTAGCCTAGAGAACTCCTGACTAGAAGAGTAACCTTCAAAAACCGTTTTTCTCTTCTGCTGAAAAACAAAATGTAAACCGTTCCCTAGTTCACTCTCCTTCGGAGGAGAGGAGGAGCAGAAAGGAAATACAAGAGAGTCTACATTGCGTGCTAGACACAGCCACACTTGTAATACATCAAATTCCCTTAATCCTTTTTTTTCAAACTAAGCAAACACAAGTTCAGAGAGGTTGTAATTTGCCAAGGACCTATGACTAGTTAGTGCTAAAGATACAATTCAAAATCAGGCCTCTGAATTTCCTACCCCCTACTCTTCCCACCACAGTGGAATGCCTCGCCTATCAAAAATAAAAATTTCTAACGGCCTATTGAGTTTTTCCATGATCTCTTCACCTAAGTAACTATTTCCAATTAATGCCTTCTTAGCAGGCTGATCTCATTTTTCCTTCCTTCACTTTCCTATACTTATTTTTCCTCTGATTCTACCCATCCTTCAAACTCCAGTTTAAACTTTTTTTTCCTTCCATAAAACTTTCCTCATCTTAACACAATTTCCCTCTCTGAATTTTTATATTACTTATAATAGGCACCACATAATATAGCGTTCTCTGTTACACTGCTTTTCCCTTAAATAGACCTTAACCTCCTTGAGGACAGAAGCTATCCTAATATCTTTGGAGTGGCAATCTTTCCAAATTTCTTTAGCTTTCCCCAGAGCCGTGAGTAGATACTTCTGGAATGGACGAATGATCTAAACTCAATAGACAAATACTTGTTGATTCATTAAAGTCTGCCCCAAACTCTGCTGTTTCACCCTTTGCTTTATAATCTACAGCACATCAATTAACCCAGAAGGGCTGAGTGGCGAATCCACCCTGCAGCCCCGCCACGTAACGCTCCCGGGCCGCTCAGTCACGCCACGCCCAGCCTGCTGGTTGCCGATTGGGCGTGGCCCAGCCCTGGGACGGCCGATTGGGCGTGGTGTGCGTGACTGAAGGCGTGGCTGAGAAGAAAACCTACGCTTTGGGTTAGACTCGGTAGTTTCCGGGAATCTTCGACAATTTCCGGCAACGATTTTTCTCTCTCGTCGACCCACCTCGGGTATTTCCGACCCCTTTCGGGCTTTTCCGTCTGGCTCCCGCTCGGCTTTCTCCACTTCGGGAATTTCCGTGTCCCGCTCGGAAGCACTCGGCAATCGCTCGGCCTCCCCCATCCCCCGGTAACGGTCGCTGGTGAGTTTAAATGAGCCGGGGCTGGCCGGGCCGGAGCCGCTACCGGGGGGGCCTGAGGCACTGCAGAAAGTGGGCCTAAGCCTCGAGGATGACGGTGCTGCAGGAACCCGTTCAGGTAATGATAACCCTCTTCTCTGAGGCTTGGCTTGCAGCCTCAGTCGGGAAGCAGCGTAGGGCCACTCCGCGGCCTGGTGCGGCCTAGGCCCGGCTGCTTCTCCCGCCTCCCTTGCTGCCGAGTCCTGCCTATCTTCCGTCAGTTCGGAGGCCTTGCCCGCAGCCTAAGCCGTGTTACCTCTGGCCCTACGTTACTTCACCCTTAGTGTGAGCGGCTTCGGCGAGAATAACCGTCTTTCCCGTCCGAGCCAACGTCCGGCCAGCCCTTCCTGTCAGCCCAGGGGCCTGGCTTGACTGGGGTTGGGAGATGAGGGGCCGAAAACGCACCCCAGGCGCTCTCTTGCCTAAAAGATGATCGAGAAGCACATTTGATCGGAGCTTGTATGATCTTCGCGATGGTAGGGCAAGTTTGCGGAGGTTTTTTTATTTTTGTCTTATGTGAGAGAGTGGAGGGAGAGTAGGATCGGTGTCTTTAATACTAATTTCTATTTTGGTAACAGACTTCCTCTCCCACGTTTCCTTTCTCGGTGAATTTCCCACCGGACAATGATGGTTTGAGAAGACAACTCCAAGCCTCAGTGCTGAGGTGCAAGCACCAATACCAGGGGAGGAGGTGGAAAGGGCATATCTGGGTTGTTTTCATCCTCTCTGATGGGGATCAGGAGCATTTTGTTGTGCATGTTTATAAGGCATTCAGGAAATGAAAGACAAATAGTGGTGTTTGTGTCTGTTTCACTGCCCTTACACCAAGGTATGCTTTGACGCACAGTGCTGTGTTGCATTAAAGGAACCCTATTGCATTTTAAGTCTGTGATGCAGTGCCAAGTCATTTTCCCCTCTGACATCTGGAGAAACTGAATCTTTTGTGCCTTGGTAATGGACCAGGTCTGGGAGACTTCCTCCCACCATGTGATCTTTGACTTGATCAGAATTGACTTCTATCAACCACTGTCATTGAGTCTTGGACTTTATTTTGAAGTTATAAAGCAAACCGATTTTTAGAAATTCCTTCATATTGCCCTTAAAAGGCTTGAGGTATCAAATAGTAAATATTTTATTATGTCACTACTTTCATATTTATTTCATTTTTCTAAACAGCATGAAATACTCATTTCTTCTAGTTTGGCTTCTTCTCCAGCTGTTTACATATAGCAGCTATTAGTGTTTGAATTAATAAAACGTTAAGATTGTATCTTACGAAATTTTCCTGTCTGTAAGTTGTATCGGTTTTTCTAGAGCTATTTCTTTTTACCAGCATAGTTTCTTTTAAGGTTTTTTTTTTATTCTGGCTGTAGATGAGGTAATTATATAATTTTTTAAGGCCTAACATGAACTTAAATAGATAAGCAGATTACTCAAGTTATTTAATTTCTGTTGCATATTCTTGTAATTTTGTTTTAATAATGATTTTTTTTTTTTTTTTTTTTGCCTTCTCTGGCCCCAGAAGTCTTCTAAAGTGATAAACTAGTTGCACTGATAGACGATAACCACCATTTAATAATAATTTCAGACTTTATAAAAGCATGGAAGGCCGGGCGCGGTGGTTTACACCTGTAATCGCAACATTTTGGGAGGCCGAGGTGGGTGGATCACCTGAGGTCAGGAGTTCGAGACCTGCCTGGCCAACACGGGGAAACCCCGTCTCTACTAAAAATATTAAAAAATGAGCCGGGCGTGGTGGTGGGCGCCTGTAATCCCAGCTACTCGGCAGGCTGAGGCAGGAGAATTGCCTGAACCCAGGAGATGGAGGTTGCAGTGAGCTGACATGGTCCCGCTTCTCTCCAGCCTGGGTGACAGAGTGAGACTCCGTCTCAAAATAAATAAATAAATAAATAAATAAATAAATAAATAATAAAAGCATGGAAAAGAAAAGGAATATGTATCCTATTTCTAGATAGTACCCATTAGGTTTCCTATTTGCCCTTAAAGTACTCTTAGCAGTAACACACTTCAATATTTTTAAGGCTTAAATGTCAAATTTGCTTCTTTTTCATACTAGCATTGTCCATTAGATTTTTGAGATAGTGGTAGAAAGTTTTAGGATATAACTAGGTAAAAATTTTGGTTGTATAGTATAAGAAGAAGCCATTCAAGAAGGGATTTGGAGCAGTGAGAAGAACAAGCAACTTTAACTACAATGATAAAGATCAATGATCAGGGATAGTGCTGCAAATGGGAAAGAATTAGGAAGAGAATAAAAATAGGACAGACATATAAGATACTGTCTTTATTTAAAAAAAAAACAAAAACAAAAAACTATGATGACTGATTGCATGTATTTGGAAAGCAGTGAGAGTAAGTTGGAAAATTGTTCTTTCTTGGAATGCCTCAGAGTTGATGGTATTACTAGGCATAGGAAGAAGTTCACAGAAAAGATGAACAACTGTTTTCTGCATTTTTTTTTCTTGAAAGTTTTAACGTAGAATGGCCAGGCTGATATACCATATATGCCTAAATTAAAACTCCATCTCAAATTACTACTTCTCAGAAGAGTATTACTTTATATTTGAGTCCTTATAAAAGTCTCAAATATGAGGCAGAAGTTCTGTCAGTTCCTTTATTTTTAATAGTAACTATTTGGAAAGACACACTAGGCTAAGTGACTTCAGTGAGAGCTTTTTGGATATTTATAGAAGTCATCTGATGAAATTGGTTTTTTAAAAAGAAGCAAAGAGATTTTATATAGATTTAGCAATTATTCCCGGGTGAAGCAAGACTTCACAGGAGTGTTGGATGAAGTTGTAAATAAGCCTTTCAAAAATTGATTTAATAAGCAATATAGCAATTGGGTACCATATACATGATATTATTTTAGAGATCATTAGATGGTGAAGAAGTACTTTTGGCTGGGGATAAAATGTTCAGGGACAGCATTTAACATGGATTCACGGGGAGGGGGGAGTGGGGAGGGATTGCATTGGGAGTTATACCTGATGTAAATGACGAGTTGATGGGTGCTGACGAGTTGATGGGTGCAGCACGCCAACATGGCACAGGTATACATATGTAACAAACCTGCACATTATCCACATGTACCCTAGAACTTAAAGTATAATAAAAAAAATAAAAAATAAATAAAAAAATTTTTAAAAATGGATTCAAAGAGTAACATATTTTCGCTACTCAATGAGCAATTTAGATTTAATGTACATTGGTAATGAATAACCATTATATGAGCAGAAGAGTTTTTGAGCAGAGGAATTATGTAATAAAAGCACCACTTTGGGAATATTAATCTGGTGCTGTTGGAAACGGAGGACGAGACAAGAGTTAGACATACAGACTAGTAGAATAGTCCAACTGCATGATCACGTAGACTAGGGCTGCTTAATCTGGGCACTATTGACATTTGGGGCAAGCTAATACTTTGTTGGAAGCTGTGCATTGTAGAATGTTTTGTAGCATCCCTGGCTTCTAACCACTGGATGATCCCTCCATTTGTGACAACCAAAAATACCCTTTAGACATTGTTAAATGTTGGGGCATTAGTTTGGAGTAAGAAGGCAAAATTGCCCAGAGAAAGAACCACTGATGTGCATCTAAACTAAATCAGTATCCTGGAAATTCAGTTATAATGTATAATATGAAATTTCAACAGTGACTTTTTTTTTCTTTATATTTTCTTGCATTGTCTGAAGCCTTTATTATCCATTTCTTTTATGGTCTTTAAAAAAAGGCAGCTGACTGGGCACAGTGGCTCACGCTTGTAATCCCAGCATTTTTAGAGGCTGAGGCAGACAGATCACTTGACCCAAGGAGTTCAAGACCAACATGGCAACATAGGGAGACCCCATCTCTTTAAAAAAAAAAAAAAAAAAAAAAGACAGCTTTTTTGATAAAAACAAGAACACAAAATGTATAAAATATTTAACAAAAACAAGTATAAAATTTTTTTATAATAAGCTTTCTCTAACAAAAAATTCATAGTGATTAAAGGCTGGGTGCAGTGGCTCATGCCTGTAATCCCAACACTTTGGGAGGCTGAGGCGGGTGGATCACAAGGTCAGGAGATCAAGACCATCCTGGCCAACACGGTGAAACCCCGTCTCTACTAAAAATACAAAACAAATTAGCC
Organism: Macaca thibetana thibetana; assembly: GCF_024542745.1. Lineage (NCBI taxonomy): Eukaryota > Metazoa > Chordata > Mammalia > Primates > Cercopithecidae > Macaca > Macaca thibetana. The sequence goes on from NC_065593.1 coordinate 77,872,449, forward strand.
AGGCGTGGTGGCGGGCACCTGTAGTCCCAGCTACTTGGGAGGCTGAGGTAGGAGAATGGCGTGAACTCGGGAGGTGGAGCTTGCAGTGAGCCGAGATCAGGCCACTGCACTCCAGCCTGAGCGACAGAGTGAGACTCTGTCTCAAAAAAAAAAAAAGAAAAGAAAAATTTATAGTGATTACATTTAAGTCTGAGTACAACTTATAGAGGTTTGTTTATATTTTAAATAATATTTTATATTTAAGAATAGCTAGCTGGTAAGGAATTTTACAACTTTAAACTGTTGTTTATTTATCTTTTAAATTAGTGCACCTGGGGACTAACTCATTAACCAGTCGGATTTCTCTGAAACATTTTTTAGGGGAGATGGAGAGGAGTGTTGTTCTTTTTGGCTTCATAACTTTCTTTTAGCAGCATTTTACCCATCTGGCTTTAATTTGTAGAACTCTAGCGGTAATGCACTGGGTGTTGTTCTTTTAGGGGAAGGCCCACACCATCAGTTGGGCAGAGGTGCTGATTTTAGCCCTGTTCATCATCAGCTACTAATCTGTAGTGCGTTAGAGAATAATCTGTTCTCCCCTCAATCCCCGCACAAGAGACACTGTCAGTCAGGATCTTAGAATTGATTGAGCAAAGCAGGATGGAAGCAGTATGTGAGATTCTCTACATGGAAGGTTTTTTCTGATGCTCTTAAGAATTGGTGCTAAAGGAATGATGTTCTTAGCAAAGCTTGATTTTAAGTCAGAAATGGATACAACTCTTGAATATGATACCTTTTTTCCTTCTTTTTTTACCCAGCCCTTGCCCCCATTTCTTTAATTTTAAAAGGACAGAAAAAATTTCGAAGTTCTAGGACTTTATGACTTTAGTATATATGTGTGAAATTTTCCTGGTGGTCCATAGTAGTAAAATAGCTGATAAATCATTTGAGTCTTTTGTGGCTTATATGTTGCAAAATAAGCAGTTGTAGCAGGTATGCTGGGGAGATGTTATGTAACGGAAACTACATATTTATTGAATTTCTTTATATTAAGAGATTAGCAAGAAAAAGGTTTTCCAAGTGCTTAATGTGTGACAGTATACTAGGAGCATTATTAATGGATCATTTCATTTCATCCACAAAACAACTCTAAGAAATAAACTCCATTTATCAGATGAAGAGATTGAGGCTGAGAAAAGTTGAGTATTTCCCACAAAGTCCCACTACTGGAAGTGCTGGTACACAAATTTGAGCATGTCTCCAAACATCAAATCTTTGGTATCTTCGTTCTGCTCACCATTTTCTTTCACTTACAACAAAATTAAACATGTAAGTTCTTAGGAAATCCCAGATTTCATAAAGGAGTAATTAGGTGGTAATTATTTGCATGAAAAAATAATTCTATTTATCACAGAGTTTCTTTCAATAGAGACTCCCAGAGATTCTTAATTATTAGATATGCATCTAGGAATACAAAGAAACTTAATGCTAAGACTAACGTATAAGAGTGTCAACAACGGAAGACTGCCAGAAGTTAAAGATGATTTGCTTATTCATTCAACATGTATTTACTAAGCACCTGCTTTAAAAGCACATAATAGATGCTGGGAGTATAATAGTGAGCAAAAACAGATGTAGCCCCTACCTTGTGGAGTTTATAATATGGTGAGGAAAACATCACTCAAATACTCTCCTAAATTAATACATAATTATAGCAGTGGGAAGTATTACAAAGGAAAGGTACTTGGTGCAATTAGAGTGTATAATAATGGAGCCCAATCTCATCTTTTTCCTTGTATCTAGATAGGAATGGTAAAATTAGACGTCTTTGAGACTTTTTAAAATTTAAGCTATATAAACAAAGGTTAAACAAGAGGTTCTGGAGACCCCAAACCAAGTTCATTTCTGTTCTTTCTTGAGGAAATAGAAAAGGCTAAGTCATTTACTACTTTTATTTTTTAAATTATAATTAATAATACTCATTGTGGAATTATTAAACATTTACTTGTTTGTTCAACAAAATTTATTGAGTCTTTACTGTATCTAAGGCATATTAATCACTTAATATAATTTAGATGTACTGGTACAATGTTAGCTAGTGATCAGTAACCAGATTTTACTGGTTTCCATTGTAACCTTATTGCATTATTCAACAAATTATAAGCTGGTGTATGTGCTAAAAGTAAAAAATAACACTTGTATCATGATCAGGTGTGAGATATCTCAAAAGTAGTTTATTACTAAAAATGATTTGACATTACCTAGTAAAGATGAACATATGCATATTCAACAACCCAGTAATTTTATTCCTAAATATATATTCTAATTTGGAGAGATTCTTTTTGTGTTTTTTGATGTGAGTCTTGCTCCTATTGCACTCCCGTGGCTATTCACAGGTATGATCATAGCCTTGAACTCCTGAACTCAAGCAGTCTTCCCAGCTCAGCCTTCTGAGTCACTGGGACTAAAGGTTCACACCTTTAGTAGTAAATGGGCTGAAGAGATTCTTAAACATGTACCCCAGGAGATGAATCTAAGACAGTTGCAGCATTGTTATAATTGGAAAAACAAAACAAAAAAACAGCCCTAGAAATAACACAGATGTCCACATGCTGTGAAATAGATAAAATACATTTAGGACTTCGATATATTTATACAGTGGAAATATTATTTATTCAGCAATGAAAACAAATGAACTCTAGCTACACACATCAAGAATGAATTTTCAAAACATCGGATTTCAAAAGCAAATCATAGCAGAATGTATACAATATGATTGTATTTATTTAAAGTTCAAAAACAGGGAGAAGTAAATGTTATACTGCTTAGAGATGATATGTACAAATGTATAAAATTGTGAAGAAAACCAAGAGAAAGGTCAAGAAAATTCAGTGTGGTGGTTTCCTCTTTGGGGCAGGGAGAGGTTTTGTTATCAACAAGGAGTGCACAGGGAGTTTCAGAGATACTTTATTTCTGAAGCTGGGTGGTGAGTACATGGGCCTAAATGTTTTTGATTATTGTTACTTAAAATGTCCTTCTATCTCATATATGCTTTAGGTTATATGTTTCATAATTCTAAAAGAGAAAACATATATTCAAAAAATTAAAGGTTATTCCTATGATAACTTTACTCATTTGCATTCCAATATGCTTCCTGGAGTGGATGAGAATTGAGTGGCATTAAAGGTAATAGATAGCGAAGTTTTTGTGGGAGGATGACATACATTTTAATATCTCTGTCGTGTATATCGCATAAAGTGGTTGAGAACCACTGCTGCTAAGGGTCTGTAGTTTAGTAGGGTTGGCAGTCCTGTTAACAAGTAACCATGTTGTGAGTGCTTTACTAGAAGAGGTATCTTAAAAAAGAAATGGCTTGACATCAGCCAGGAAAGCTTTATGGGGGCAGATGTTATTTAAGCTGAATCTTTAGGGACGAGCAATTTATAAGGGGAGATTGGTGAGGGGAGCCCACATTGCCCAGTGGAGGAAAAGGATGTACAAAGGCACGGAAGCCTACAAGTCCACAGAGAGTTAAGTGAGGAAATTCAGATGTGTTAGGAGCCACCCTGTGAAGAGCCTTACCCAGCACACTCTGCTCTGTGGGCACTGGGGTTTTATCACTTAAATTAGGAGTATTAATTTCAGTATTCGATATAAGGCTCTGTGCTAGTAGTTACCTTGAAAGTCTGTCTGTATGTATATTTATGTTCTTTTTTCCTCCATTTGCAGGCTGCTATATGGCAAGCACTAAACCACTATGCTTACCGAGATGCGGTTTTCCTCGCAGAACGCCTTTATGCAGAAGGTTTGAAATCTATTCATTGCTGTAGAATGATATATGAATAACATATATGAAATTCCATAACTTTTTATCACTGTAACAAGATTCTAGATATCATTCTCTTGTTTTTTCTTTCTGATTGACACTAGTTCATAAAATCTTTTTATTTGTGTAGTTTCCTTACATACTACTTTTAATAGCTATGTAGAGTTGATTCAGGTTTATATGCTATGATTTACTTAATCATTTTTCAATCTGTAGGTTTTTTTTTTCCCCAGGGTTTTTGTTGTTTTGGGGTTTTTTGTTTGTTTGTTTGTTTGTTTGAAACAGGGTCTCCCTCTGTCACCCATGTTGGAGTACAGTGGGACCATCTCAGCTCACTGCAACCCCTACCTCCCAGGCTCAAGCGATCCTCCCACATCAGCCTCCCAAGTAGCTGGAACCACAGGCACAAACCACCACGTCCAGCTAATTTTTTTTTTTTTTGGTAGAGATAGGATTTTGCTATGTTGCTCAGGCTGGTCTCAAACTTCTGAGCTAGGCGATCCACCTGCCTTGGCTTCCCAAAGTGCTGGGATTATACTCATGAGCCACTATGCCACATAGTTTTGTTTTTTTTGTTTTTTTTAAGAAAATAGTCTGTATTCTATGGTGAAGAACATGGATTTAGACCCTGTAGCCTTGGAACAAATCCTGACCTGTCACTTAAATGTACAGTTTTATAACCTTGGACGAGTTACTTTAATATCTGAAAATTCAGGTATTTCGTCTATAAAATAATCATTGCCTCTTAGAATTGAAAAATTCGATGAGATGGTATATTTAAAGCCCTTAGCCATCTGGCTTGGTAATAAATGCTTAATAAACACCACTGATAATGTATGTTTTGTTTCTGTCATTATTATAATTCCCTTTCTAAGATACTGATGTAGATCATTGTATACAGCTTTTTTTTTTTTTCCTTTTGAGTCATTTCCTTGGGTTATATACTTTTAAATGGAATTTACAAGTCAAACAGTATGCGTTTAGTAGCCGAGAGTTGGGAGAACAAGGCCTAAACCTCAGGGGCGGGAAATTTTACAAAAGGACGAAGATCAATGCTTGGAAGTAGTTTTGAGAAGTTAAGTGAAAACCAGTCTTACCTTGTCTCTGAGATAGTGGGGTGTAAGGTGATTACTGTTCGTGTGAGAGAGCTGTCAGGTCCTGGGTGGAGAATGGGAATTCAGTGAGAAAAGTGAGGAAGATCTGGGCAGCAGGAATTTAAGGTCCCAATGAAAAGATTAGACAGATCAGAAGGAATGAAAGACTGAGAAAGAAGATTATACAATAGATTAATCTACTCCATTCACTTATGCAAAAGTGATACTTACTGTGAATAATCTATTTAAATATATTTTCATTGATACCTAGGCAGGCCTCATATTTTGCTATATTTTAAAACTTTTTGTTGAGTCAGAATCTCACTCTGTCGCCCAGGCTAGAGTACAGTGGCACAATCATAGCTCACTGCAGCCTTGAACTCCTGGACTGAAGTGATCCTCCTGCCTCAGCCTCCCAAAGAGCTGGAGTAACAGATGTGAGCCATTGTACTCGACCACTGTCTTCTATTTCTAGTATTTCCTTTTTGTATTTGTTTATTGTTAAAGAATAGGCAGTTTCTAGTTTATTATAGTTAGGCTTTTAAAAATTGTAAATTCATGGTTTAGAATTCAATTAGATTTTCCCATAGAATTGGTGGCAAGATTCCCAGATTAGTCCACATAAAGCTGTTTAATCCACATTATTTATGTGCCTGATACAATGCTTGGCACTTGGAAAGTTGCTCAGTAAATGTTAGTTTCTTTCAGTATAGAATCTAACCATTCTGTTTAACCATATTGTTTTTTTTGAGTTGGAGTCTCACTCTGTCGCCCAGATTAGAGTACAATGGTACAATCTCTGGCTCAATACAATCTCTGCCTCCCAGGTTCAAGCAATTCTCCTGCCTCAGCCTCCCGAGTAGCTGAGATTACAGGCATCCGCCACCACGCCCGGCTACTTTTGTGTTTTTAGTAGAGACAGGGTTTTACCATGCTGGCCAGGCTGGTCTGAAACTCCTGACCTAGTGATCCACCCGCCTCAGCCTCCTGGAGTGCTGGGATTACGGCTTGAGCCACCACGCCCAGCCTCTGTTTAACCATATTTATATGAGGAAAGATTTTAGAATTAATTGTAGTTAAGAGCAGATACTGTCCTGGCTCAATAATAATAACAATAATTTTATCATTTATTGATTTCCTACTGTATACTAGGTACTCTAAGTATTTAATATTAGTTACTAATTTAATCTTCAATAATCCTGTCAAATAGACATTGCTATTGCCATTTTCCGGATGGAGAACTGAGACTAATGTCCACAGGCAGTAACTAGTAGATCTGTCTGATTCCCCTTTACCAAGGGTAGCAAATACTTACCACTTCTCTGATTTGCAACCATAGTAGCCATCACTAATCCATTATAGTATTCATTCCCACTGAACCAACCTCAGAATTCTTGGCAACATTGTTTTCTTGGCTGGACAATATCAGTTGATATGCTAGATGTTACCTGTTTGCTCAAGGGCCTCCTATGTCACTAGTAGCAGTTTCTATATTTGGAGAAAGACATCCAGCAAGGCATGAGGCTAAAGCAGTTGATGGTAGGATCTTCTGTAAGTCAAATTCTTGAAATAATTTCTCAGTTTCACTGGTTCTTTGTTGCACATTTGTCTTTCTCTCAAGATTTATAGTTGGCCTGAGACTGTGGGATCAGAAAGAAACAACAGCAGAATGATATAAGAGAGAATATGGGATACAGAGGTGGGCGCATCACCCGAGGTCAGGAATTCAAGACCAGCCTGACCAACATGGAGAAACCCCATCTCTACTAAAAAATGCAAAATTAGCCAGCGTAGTGGTGCATGTCTGTAATCCCAGCCACTCTTGAGGCTGAAGCAGGAGAATTGCTTAAACCTGGGAGGCGGAGGTTGTGGTGAGCTGAGATCGCGCCACTGCACTTCAGCCTGGGCAACAGAGCAAGACTCTGTCTCAAAAAAAAAAGAAGAAAAGAAAAGCGAATCTGAACTCAGATACTCATTTGCCATTTCATCTTAATCAAAAGTCATTCTGAGCCTTATTTTCCTTATCTTTAAAATAGAAGAGAAATGTCTATTAGTTTTAAGGACTAAATACAGTAAAATATATAAAGAGTCTGCTGTAGTTTCTGGCACATAGAAAGTCCTTTACAGGTTCCCTGTCTCCCCTAACATATCCTAATACAGTGACTTTTCAGGGTTTTGTGGTGTTTTTTTTTCTTTTTTTTTTTTTCTTTTTTTTTTTGAGACGGAGTCTCGCTCTGTCGCCCAGGCTGGAGTGCAGTGGCCGGATCTCAGCTCACAGCAAGCTCCGCCTCCCGGGTTTACGCCATTCTCCTGCCTCAGCCTCCCGAGTAGCTGGGACTACAGGCGCCCGCCACCTCGCTCGGCTATTTTTTTGTATTTTTTAGTAGAGACGGGGTTTCACTGTGTTAGCCAGGATGGTCTCGATCTCCTGACCTCGTGATCCGCCCGTCTCGGCCTCCCAAAGTGCTGGGATTACAGGCTTGAGCCACCGTGCCCGGCCTTTTTTTCTTATTTTTATTTTTATTTATTTATTTATTTTTGAGATAGCCTGTCACCCAGGCTGGAGTGCAGTGATGTGATCTCGTCTCACTTCAGCCTTGACCTCCCAGGCTCAGACAATCCTCCCACCTCAACCTCCCTAGTAGCTGAGATTACAGACACATGCCACCATACCCGGCTAATTTTTGTATTTTTGAGGACACGAGATCTCACCATGTTGCCCAGTGCAGTCTTAAACTCCTGATCTCAAGCAATCCTCCCACCTCTGCCTCCCAAAGTGCTGGGATTATAGACATGACCCACTGTGCCTGGCCAGATTTTTTTACCCTTGTTAGATATGATACAGTCTAATATTTTCCCTTGAGTGGTTTTGTTGTTGTTTTAATGTAGGCTGATAATCACTAAATTGACATCACAGTCCACTATTGAGTTGAGATTTGCTGTTTTGGAAAAACTCTGTCCTAATTTTACCATCTCCCTCCAGTAAATTCCCTTCCCCCATTGTAAGCATGTATTTTTCCTTCCCACCACCAGTACCTGATCCCCTTGACCAAAGTTTTTCTCCTTTGTTAATTAACTGTTAAGAATGAATAGAAATAAGTGCTATAGAACAAATAGAAATAGTGTTAGACTATGAGGAAAAAAATACATTAATGCAGCTACTATGATAGGTCTTTGGAGATATATATGTGTGTGTGTGTTTGTGTGTAAAAGAGTTATGTTCAGAAAATCAACCAGACATAAGTTGTGTGTGCATTTTTTTCATAAGTAATAGCTATCTATGGAACTCTATGAGACTAAGAGGATTGTAACTAGTGAAAGGAAAAGAAAGAGAAACAGCTGAAAACCTTGTGTCAACATGTATTCCTAGGTTATTTTGAGGGTTCTAGCCCAAAGTTCAAAATTGCTTAAGGTCTAGTGTTTTATCTTAAATTAATGTGGGTTTTACATCCCACACTGCAAAATGTTTTTGTTTGTTTGTTTGTTTCAGACAGGGTCTCCCTCTGTCACCCAGCCTGGAGTGCAGTGGCCCAATCTCGGCTCACTGCCTCCCAGGTTCAAGCAATTCTCCTGCCTCAGCCTCCTGAGTAGCTAGGATTATAGGTGCCCGCGGCCATGCCCAGCTGATTTTTGTATTTTTAGTAGAGACGGGGTTTCACCATGTTGGCCAGGCTGATCTCAAACTCCTGGTGTCAAGTGATCCGCCCTCCTCGGCCTCCCAAAGTGCTGGGAATACAGGCGTGAGCCACCGTGTCTGGCCTTTATTTTTTAATATCAGTACTTTTTAAACATTTTTTTTAAAGTCAGGATCTCCCTATGTTGCCCATGCTGGCCTCAAACACTTGGGCTCAAGCGACCCTCCCAAGTAGCTAGGAATACAGGCACATGCCACTGCGCCCTGCTTGAGTACATTTTAAATGACCGTAAAATTGTTCACCAATTTTCTGCCTGTCTTAGTGATTAGTGGATAAGATGTATAGATTGCATTGGGTGTATCAATTTTAGTAAATTAGGCTCAGTGGGAGAGAACTGAACCAGAGTAAAACGTTCAGCATCTGTTTCTTTTCTATTAACCAGGATACTGAGAGCCCAAACTCACAGAAATATATGCGTACAAATGGCAACATACAAAAAAACTATTTACCAGATTGTGTTAAGATCAATATTAAAGAATATCCAGAATTCTACTAAAGATGTGGAATAATGTATCATTTTTAGGCCTTTATTGATCCAAGACTCAACTATTTTCATTGAATTAACTTGGATGTTTCACAGACACATCAAACTCAATATATTCAAATCTAACCTAAGATACCACTAACTGAATTTTCCTTATCTCCCCTTCCCTGCCTATTCCTTTTCCCCTCCCAAATCTATGTTCCTTCTTAAAACCCTTCAGAGGTATCTAATTGTCGTAAGGATCTGTTGCTAAATCTTTACACAGTTTACAAAGCCCTGCACAATTTGGCCATCTTTTTTCTCCTCATATATTGCCATTTTCTGCCTCAAACACTAAGGAACCTTTTAAAACTTCTTCCAGCCGTCTTTTATTTGTGGTCTTTTTACTCTAAGCATGGTTTTAAAATACTTCACAGTACTATTAACCCCATCATTAACAACAGTTTTGTATAAAACCAGTTAGTATTGAAATGCAGGATGTAAATAAATATAGAAAAGATAAACATTGAGAATAGTGTTAATATGCTAAAGTTGCATATGTGGATGAAATGTTCAACAGTAGAAATGACTCTGAACAACAGAATGAATAATGTAATAAAAGAAACGTACAGCCTCCATACAAATGAAAACAGCAAAAAAAAAAAAAGTTAATGATGAAATAGAATTACTTGAGCATGTGGCTCAGTGACATTTATGTACCCCCTGCATTAATATCAAATATCTACTCAGGTATTGTAAATTTAAGAGAAGGCCAATAATTAAAATAATAGCACATACAGCCTTCACTATGTGTCAGATGCTATCCTAATTGCTGTACATGTATTAAGTCATTTAATCCTAACAGCAACCTTTAAAGGTAGTATCATAGTCCTTATTTTACAGATGAAAAAAAAATGAAGGTCAGAGAAGTTAAGTAGCTCCACCCTAAGTCATAGTTAGTAAGTTAAAGTGCCGGAATCTGAACCCAAGCAGTCTAGCTTCACATTTGGTACTTTAATACACGTGCCATACTGCTTATAGTTGATTTAAAAACTTAACAGATAATCAATTTGTTTTATTATTTTTTTTCTTCTGAGACAGAATCTCGCTCTGTTGCCCAGGCTGGAGTGCCGTGGCACGATCTCGGCTCACTGCAACCTCTGCTTCTTGGGTTCAAGCGATTCTTGTACCTCTACCTCCCAAGAAGCTGAAATTACAGACATGCACCACCATGCCTGGCTAATTTTTGTATTTTTAGTAGAGACGGGGTTTTGCCATGTTGGCCAGGCTGGTCTCCAACTCGTGGACTCAAGTGATCCGTCCACCTTGGCCTCCCAGAGTGCTGAGATTACAGGCGTGAGCCACTGAGCCTGGCCCAGATAATCAATTTAAAATATATGTCACTAATCATAGAAGGTTCTATAGGTTCTCTGCCATTAAATACACACAGCATCAGAGTTCATGATAGGGTAGCCAGCAGAGTACTCTAACCTCTGAGGGCTTCTCTGATATTTGTGTAGTTTATCAAGGCTAGGTAGAGAACACTTACCTCAACAAATTGTAAATTTGTCAAAACTGGTCCATTTTAGAAAAGCTGCTTATTTAGATTATACATCAGTATGAAGAAGAGGTGTCTATCTGGTTTAAAAGCATCGAAGGACTAATTTGCCTTTCTATTTGATGTAAATATATCTGGAGGATGCAAGGTTAAACCCCTCTTAATTGTTTTGGACTTATATTCAAAAGACCTTTCCAATTTTGAAGCCAAACCTGTTCGTAAGAAGAGGAACTTCAGTAGTGTTGCTACAACTTCTTTATGTATTTATTTATTTATTTATTGAGACAGAGTTTCGCTGTTGCCCAGGCTGGAGTGCAGTGGCGCGATCTCGGCTCACTGCAACCTCTGTCGCCCGGGTTCGAGTGATTCCTCTGCCTCAGCGCCCCGAGTAGCTGGGATCACAGGTGCACACCACCACACCCGGCTGACTTTTGTATTTTTAGTAGAGATGGTGTTTCACCATGTTGGCCAGGCTGGCCTTGAACTCTTGACCTCAGGTGATCCTCCCACCTCGGCCTCCCAAAGTGCTGGGATTACAGGCTTAATTTGTTTGTTTTTTCACTTTGACAGTACATTCTGGAAATCTTTCTGTGTCTGTATTTTTCATCACATGGACATAGCATAATTTAACTAGTACATGATTGATTTCTCAATATTACTTTAAGAGTGACTTAATGGAGTCAATGCTAACTTCATTCATGATTATGAAACGTATTATGGACCTTATAATTCTAATCCCATATTTTAATTAAGTCTGTAGAGAAAGGATGGTAAATAAGTGGCATGCCAATAACTGTTTCTGGATCCTGTTATTTTGATCCCTACACTTAGTAGCTAGGCCATGATCAGCCTCAAGAATTTTTCTGAACGTGGCATTTCAGACAGTCATTATCCATTAGTTGGAGTTACTGTTCCAGATGAAATCTTTGGCCGGGCGTGGTGGCTCAAGCCTGTAATCCCAGCACTTTGGGAGGCCGAGACGTGTGGATCACGAGGTCAGGAGATCGAGACCATCCTGGCTAACACGGTGAAACCCCGTCTCTACTAAAAAATACAAAAAAAAAAAAAACTAGCCGGGCGAGGTGGCGGACGCCTGTAGTCCCAGCTACTCCGGAGGCTGAGGCAGGAGAAAGGCGGGGACCGGGGAGGCGGAGCTTGCAGTGAGCTGAGATCCCGCCACTGCACTCCAGCCTGGGCTACAGAGCGAGACTCCGTCTCAAAAAAAAAAAAAAAGAAATCTTTGTCGATCCTATCCAGTAAATATGTTCTGTGCTTTTTAGATTTATGGCTGCTTACCACTGGTTCATTAATTGTGTTTGGGGTACTGTTGTCTTTTTCTGCTGCCAAGTTACTTGTGAGGAGCCTAAGAAACCACCCATGTCATAACACTTCAGATTGCTCTGGATTTACTTCATTATCTGACAGTTTCATTACTTTTTATTTATTTATTTATTTATTTTTTAAACAGTCTCACTCTGTCACCCAGGCTGGAGTGCAGTGGCACGATCTCAGCTCACTGCAGTCTCTGCCTCCTGGGTTCAGGCGATTCTCCTGCCTCAGCCTCCAGAGTAGCTGGGATTACAGGCATGTGCCACCACGCCTGGCTAATTTTTGTATTTTTAGTAGAAGACGGGTTTCGCCATGTTGGCCAGGCTGGTCTTGAATTCCTGACCTCAGGTGATCTGCCTGCCTCAGCCTCCCAAAGTGCTAGGATTACAGGCATGAGCCACCACTCCTGGCCAGTTTCATTATTTTTAAGTTTTGCCTAAATCACCAATCCATATTCCCATTTGAACATATAATTTTTAAGTTATTATGCTTCATAAAGCTAATTGCAATATTACACTAAAATTACACACGCACACATACACACAAAAAGAATAGTTGGTATTTTATGTCATTAGGGAATTTTATTGCCATGAAAGTGGACCTACACATAATCAAATATTTGTAAACAATTGAGACAGCCTTACTATGACTGGGAGTTAAACTAGTTTGTGGGAGCCATTGTTTATTGGTATAATCAATAGTTTTTAAAAACTTATAAGGTGAAAAGAAACCAGACCATTGTAAAATCTAGAGGAAATCCAATTTTCTAACTTAACGTAAATTAGAAGTTGTAGCTCAGTAAAATTAATAGTGTATTCCTATTGCAGTGAGCGACCCATTCTTTTTTCTTTCTGCACCTGCAGCACTAACACTACTGTACATCTCATTAAAACACATCTGCCAAAATTTCTTATCATTTACTATTTATTATTTTTTACACTGTGGTTTCATGAAAAACCAGAAGATGGACCAGAGAAAAAGGGGTCTGTTGGTTTTTGCTTGTGCATATCTGTGACAAAAAAACTTAGAAATAAAATTTCAAATTACTTTTTTATCCAAAATCTTAGAATGATGTTAACTGTTTAGAAAGATGTGGCAAGTTTGTCTTGTACTTTACAACAGTGGTTCTCAAACTTGAGAATGCCACTGAATCACTTGAAGAGTTTGTTAGCCATGTAGATTACTGGTTCCTACTCCCAGAATTACTAATTTAGTGGGTATGAGATGGGACACAAAAATTTTCATTTCTAGAAAGTTTCCAAGTCATGCTGATACTGGTACAAGACCACACTTTGAGAGCCACTGGCTTAGAAGATCCTTCAGCTCACTGGTATTGTTACACAACCCATTTTTAGAAGCACAGTTTTGTGGTTGTCCCTCTCTTTCCATCCTCTTTGTTGTTGCCTCTGTAGACCCTCATCTGGATTGTGGGGATAGAAGTGAAGTGATGATCAATTTGGTAGAGACAGACTAAATAAGGGTGAAAAATGCCACATTGCATTAAGAAGGCAGGGGTCATTTCCTAATGTAAAAAGAGGGGACAGATTGATAGACAACTCAGCTCTTCCCATTATAATGTAATTTAATTATTGATACTATACAAGTCTGTCAACTGAATGTTAAAATGCTGTGAGCAATCACAATTTATAATTTTTATCTTAAATATAATTTAATGTATATTTGATGTTAAAGCAAAACAAGTGTTTTTTTTTCAATCTGGTCTTTTTTAAATGTAGAAATTACTTCATATTGGTAGTTAGATTTATTTACACTCAGGTTTCTCTTGCTAATGAAATTTGACTTCTATCCTCCCAAAAGATTTATTAGAAAAATATTACCTAAAAACAAGATCCTTTACTGGCAGTCTGTTTAAAGGCAGGGGTATTTGTGTGTGTTTGCTTTTCTTAAATATTTACAGAGAATACCATGATTGTCTTCATTGTATTATTTCCTTGGTTTCTTATAGAGAAAAGTAATCAAGAGCGAAGGAACTAACTTTGCTATAAACAAACTGTTTCTCCATAATTCAAATTTGAATTAATAAGTGATTGTTTTGTGTTAAAATAGCAAGCCTAATTTTTTTTTTTTTTTTTTTTTTTTTTTTGCTAAACTTGTTTATTGCATGATAAACTGATTATCATTCAAGATACTGAACAATAGCCTTTTTAAAAAATGTCTGTTTTTAGTACACTCAGAAGAAGCCTTGTTTTTACTGGCAACCTGTTATTACCGCTCAGGAAAGGCATATAAAGCTTATAGACTGTTGAAAGGACACAGTTGTACTACACCACAATGCAAATACCTGCTTGCAAAATGTTGTGTTGATCTCAGCAAGTAAGTTTTAAAATATTTTCTAGCTATTTTGTTTTACTTACACTGTTGAATTTTGGATAAAATTCTTTTCAGATTAAACTCTGATTCCCTTTCTTCCCTCTTTTTCATCTATTTCAGTAACATTTGAAATGTTTGCACTGTTGCCTATGCTATTATTTATATTATGGAGATTTTGTTGTTATGGTAATAAATAGAGTTTAACTCTGGAGAAACTTAAGTTACAACTGATTCTTATTGGTTTCTTAAATGATCACAAATATTTCGTTTTCTTTGCTTTCAGTGTTAGACCAATTTGAATAAGCCTAAAAACCCACCAGTTCACTTGAGATTAACACCCTTGTGTTTAGGTGATTGTAGTTTCCTTTTTAAGATCATTTTGTTGAGTACTTCTTTTGCACATTATAGTTAAACCAAGTCAGCTGTCCCTATACCAAATTTGGAGGCATTTAGAGATACAGATAGTTAGGTTCTGTTAAATTATTTTCTGTACTGTAAGAGATGGAATAATGGTAAAAGGGACTAAACGGTCACATGTGTAAACGGTGTTAGATATTTGTAAAAGCCTGTATGTATAATTGGCTTGTAGGTTTACAAGGGGGGAGATACAAGTAAGTCTCACCATAGATTGATCAATAACTATATTATCTGTCCAGTGACTAATTGATGACTTTTTAATTAAAGCTAGCTCAAATATCTGAAATTTCTGAGACATTTGTTATTGAATTATTTTTAAATTTCAAAGATCCTAATGTTGAATTCTTAAAAATCTTTCTTATGTAATTTGCCAGTTCCTTCTTTTTTTTCTTTTTTTTAGAGAAAGGGTCCTGCTCTGTTGCTCAGGCTGGAGTGCAGTGGGGTGATCATGGCTCACTGCAGTCCCCCATCTGGGCCTAAGCGATCCTCCCATCTCAGCCTCCCACGTAGCTGGAGCTGCAGACACGTGTCACTACACCTGGCTAATTTTCTTATTTTTTGTATAGATGTGGTCTCACTATGTTGCTCAAGCTGGTTTCGAACTCTTGGGTTCAAGCTATCCTCCCACCTCGGCCTCCCGCAGTACTGGGGTTATAGGCGTGAGCCACTGTGCCTGGCCTAAGTGTGCAATTTTTAGTTAAAATATGTTAGTCTTGTTTAATTTGCATATACATTTCTATTTTAAGGAAGTAAAAAGGACCACCATGTTTGTTAATGAAGAACATTTATATTTTCTCCCCCAGTATAATAAGCATCTTCTGTTCCTTCTGACATGAGTAATGAATATGTTGCTCAGACTGGATTTGTACATACAGAGACTAAATGTAACTGATTCTGTTTTTAACGGTAAAAGTGAAATTTTAAGATCATAAATTTCCAGCCTCTCAAATAATTCTAAGTACGTGTTTGCCACTATCCTAATTTAAAAAAAAATTTTTTTTTACAATAAACAAATTTTCCAGGTGCAGTGTCTCATGCTTGTGATCCCATGAGATGAGAGGATTGCATGAGCCCAGGAGTTTGAAACCAGCCTGGTCAACATAGTGAGACCCTGTCTCTACAAAAAATTTAAAAATTAGCTGGGTGTAGTGGTGTGCACCTGTAGTCCCAGCTACTCACTGATGCAGGAGGATCACCCAAGTCCAGGAATTTGAGGCCATAGCGAAGTATGATTGTACTACTGCACTCTAGCCTGGGTAACAAAGCGAGAACCCATCTCTTTAAAGAAAGAAAGAAAAGGAGAGAGAGAGAGAGGGAGAGATGAAGGAAGGAAGGAAAAGAGAGAGAGAGAAAGAAAATTTGTGTCTCCATAATTAAATGCACTTTGGTAATGAAGAATATGTTTACATGAACTGCTTTTTATATTAGTTTTTAAAAATCTTTAAATTTGTATTTTAAAGGCTTGCAGAAGGGGAACAAATCTTATCTGGTGGAGTGTTTAATAAGCAGAAAAGCCATGACGATATTGTTACTGAGTTTGGTGATTCAGCTTGCTTTACTCTTTCGTTGTTGGGACATGTATATTGGTAAGTAAGAAAGATTCAAACTGTCAGAAAAGCATTTCCGTACAAGAATGTTTTATAGTTTAAAAAACCTATGTTGATCGGTGTTTATCAAATATTACTTGGCTGAATAGTATATAATCTGATTTTACGACCTTATTAAAATAGCAGAGATGTTAATCTAATTTTAGATTCTCCACTTAGCCTTACTGATAATAGCTACAGCAGCCCTGCCTAACAATTGATCATACATGTTAGGTTTTTTTGTTTGTTTGAGATGGAGTTTTACTCTTATCATCCAGGCTGGGGTGCAATGGCACAATCTCAGTTCACTGCAACCTCCACCTCCCGGGTTCAAGCGATTCTCCTGCCTCAGCCTCCCAAGTAGCTGGGGTTACAGGTGCCCAACACCACGCCCAGCTAATTTTTGTAGTTTTGGTAGACAGGGTTTTACCATATTGGCCAGGCTGGTTTTGAACTCCTGACCTGAGGTGATCCACCTGCCTCAGCCTCCCAAAGTGCTGGGATTACAGGTGTGAGCCACTGTGCCCAGCCCCGTGTTAGTTTTTTTACCTTGGGTGAAAAGAGTGTCTTTGTATGATCTACTGAGGAAATAGAAGAAAAGATAGCCAGGTGCATTGTCTCATGCCTGTAATCTCATCACTTTGGGAGGTGGAGATAGGAGGATCACTTGAGGCCAGGAGTTCAAGACTAGCCTGGGCAGGGTACCAAGACCCCATCTCTACAAAAAAATAAAAAATTAGCTGGGTGTGTTGGCACATGCCTGTATTCCCAGCTACTCAGGAGACTGAGGTGGAGGATCTCTTGAGCCCAGGAGGTTGAAGTTGCGGTGAGCTGTGATTGTGCCACTGCACTCCAGCCTGTGTAACAGAGCAAGACCCTGTTTCAAAAAAAAAAAAGAAGAACAACAAGTAACTCTGCCCATCTGCCCATGGGAATGCTTCCCATGTGTAAATGTTTTCTGTTGTCACTTCTTCCCTGTGGGGACTGGGGACTGCTTGTCTAAAGAACTAGGATAGCATCTGTTTTAAGATAAATTGAGGCTAGTTTGAATAGTGGTTGTTTTTCAAAACCTTGAAAATGTGTTTCTGAACGGAATACATTATTTGACTAAGTTTGGGGGCCCATTTTCAGGTGTAACAGTGGTATGTTTAGCCATTAATACCACTCTTTCAAACAGGAGTAACCAAAGACATAATATCAATATATTCATTTACCTTCAGGACTGAGAATAATGAATTTAGTTCATGCAACTATGATTCTTCTTGTCATTTAGTCAAGAAACTTTGAGATTCATTCCCATTATAGCTAAACACACTTGGCACTGGGAATATAAAGATAAATAACTCACAGTCCCCACTCTCAAAGGTTTATAGTAGAGTAGGAGAAGAGAAACAGTAAACAAAAGTTTGTAAGTGTGATATAGTGAAATGTATATATTTGGTCTTTGACCTCATTTCCTCTTATACACTTAGAAACTCCAAAGTGATATCTTTTTGTATACAAACAAATTGACTGGTAGCTGGCATTCCCTGGGTAGCTTCAGGATAGGGGCTGGCAGCAAAAGATCAAGGCAGGATTAGAGGGTTGGGACTTTTCATCCCCACCCCCTAACCTCCCAGGAGGTGAGAGGAGCTGAAGATTAAATTTCACCAGTAAATTGATAATAAGATTATCACCAACAGCTAATGGTTTAATCAGTAATGCCTATGTAATGAAGCCTCCATAAAAACTCAAAAGGACAGGATTCAGAAAGCTTCTAGAAAGCTGAACACATGGAGGTTCCTGGCAGGTGGCTTGCCTGGAGAGGCCATGGAAGGTCCACACCCCCCTTTCCCCATGCCTCACCCTACGCACTCTTCATCTCTATCCTTTGTAATATCTTTTATAAGTCAACTGCTCTAGCAAGTTCATCAAACCTGAGTAGAGCGTTGTGGGAATCCCAATTTATAGCTAGTTGATCAGAATTTCCTTAGGCCCAGACTCGTGACTGGTTTCTGAAGGTGAGGCAGGGCAGTCTTGAAGACTGAGGCCTTAACCTGTGGGACCTGAGGCTGTCTACAGGTAGATGGTGTCAGAATTGAATTAGCGGACATTCAGCTGGTGTTTGGTGCTTGGTGTGTTTGGGGGGAAAAAAAACCCAGACATTTGGTCACAGAAGTGTTCTGTGTTGATGATTGTTATTGTTGAGAGAGAACAGGAAAAAACAAAATGTTGCTTTTTCCACACTCAGAGTTAGTTTTTATTATCACATTAAAAGTTCTGTCATAAAATTTGAGCAGTATATTGTTCAAATGAGAGAATAATTAGTCCTGCCTGATTAAGAAGGGGGTTATGGTAACTAGGAAAGACTTGATAGAAAAAGTTTGACATTTCATATCTATACAGTGACTTCAGAGGAAAATAGATGTTTGAAGACTACAAATTATTTGAGAGGAGTGATGTACAAAAACAGGAGGGTAGACAATTTATGAAAGAAGTTGTCAAAATTTTAATAAGGAATGTTGGAGAAATAATCCTAAAGAGCATCATATTTTTATTTTTAGAAAATTAACTAAAATGAAGTATTATAAATATTACTCTGTTTAAAAGAGTTGCATTAGATGATAAAAAGTCACACATGGATAAGAAAATCTCAAAACATTTGGAAATTAAACCACCTCATCAAGACCCACACCAGAGTGTCTATGCAGAGGACCCAGGCTCCGGCTGTGGCTACAACATAGGACTTTTATACAAGAAAAATAAAGTGAATTAAGCCTCAAAACAAAACAAAACAAAAAACCTGATCATTTATGCTATATTTAAAGCATTTAAATCACTTTCAGAATTACCACTGGGAGTGTTATATTAAAAATTAAGGACAAGTGTGGTGGGTCACGCCTGTAATTCCAGCATTTTGGGAGGCTGTGGTGGGCAGATCACTTGAGCTCATGAGTTGGAGACCTGCCTGGGCAACATGGCAAAACCCCATCACTACAAAAATACAAAAAGGCCAGGTGCGGTGGCTCCCACTTGTAATCCCAGCATTTTGGAAGTTCAAGACAGGTAAATCACCTGAGCCCATGAGTTCAAGACCCGCCTGGGCATCATGGCGAAACCTGGTCTCTACAAAATATGCAAAAATTAGCCAGATATGGTGGTGCGCACCTATAGTTCCAGCTGCTCAGGAGGCTGAGGTAGGAGGATGGCTTTAGCCTAGGAAGTAAAGGTGGCAGTGAACCAAGATCATGCCACTGCACTTCAGCCTGTATGATAGAGCCAGACCTTGTCCCCCACCAAAAAAAAAAAAAATTAAGAATAATTAACCTCTACGCAAATAAACTAGAAAACCTAGAAGAAATGGATAATTTCCTGGACACTTACACTCTCCCAAGGCTAAACCAGGAAGAAGTTGAATCCCTGAATAGACCAATAGCAGGCTCTGAAATTGAGGCAATAATTAATAGCCTAGCAACCAAAAAAAGTCGAGGACCGGATG
Source organism: Macaca thibetana thibetana (assembly GCF_024542745.1). Taxonomy (NCBI): domain Eukaryota; kingdom Metazoa; phylum Chordata; class Mammalia; order Primates; family Cercopithecidae; genus Macaca; species Macaca thibetana. The sequence goes on from NC_065593.1 coordinate 77,892,205, forward strand.
GATTCATAGCCGAATTCTACCAAAGGTACAAGGAGTTGGTACCATTCCTTCTGAAACTATTCCAGTCAATAGAAAAAGAGGGAATCCTCCCTAACTCATTTTACGAGGCCAACATCCTGATACCAAAACCTGACAGAGATACAACTAAAACAGAGAATTTTAGACCGATATCCCTGATGAACATCGATGCAAATAAAACCGATATCCCTGATGAACATTGATGCAATAAAATACTGGCAAACTGAATCCAGCAGCACATCAAAAAGCTTATCCACCATGATCAAGTGGGCTTCATCCCTGGGATGCAAGGCTGGTTCAACATATGCAAATCAATAAACATAATCCAGCATATCAACAGAACCAAAGACAAAAACCACACGATTATCTCAATAGATGCAGAAAAGGCCTTTGACAAAATTCAACACCCTTCATGCTAAAAACTCTCAATAAATTCGGTATTGATGGAACGTATCTCAAAATAATAAGAGCTATTTATGACAAACCCACAGCCAATATCATACTGAATGGGCAAAAAGTGGAAGCATTCCCTTTGAAAACTGGCACGAGACAGGGATGCCCTCTCTCATCACTCCTGTTTAACATAGTTTGGAAGTTCTGGCTAGGGCATTCAAGCAAGAGAAAGAAATAAAGGTGTTCAGTTAGGAAAAGAAGAAGTCAAATTGTCCCTTTTTGCAGATGACATGATTGTATATTTAGAAAACCCTATCGTCTCAGCTCAAAATCTCCTCAAGCTGATAAGCAACTTCAGCAAAGTCTCAGGATACAAAATCAATGTACAAAAATCACAAGCATTCTTATACACCAGTAACAGACAAACAGAGAGCCAAATCATGAATGAACTCCCATTCACAGTAGCTTCAAAGAGAATAAAATACCTAGGAATCCAACTTACAAGGGATGTAAAGGACCTCTTCAAGGAGAACTACAAACTACTGCTCAGTGAAATAAAAGAGGACACAAACAAATGGAAGAACATACCATGCTCATGGATAGGAAGAATCAATATTGTGAAAATGGCCATACTGCCCAAGGTAATTTATAGATTCAATGCCATCCCCATTAAGCTACCAATGACTTTCTTCACAGAATTGGAAAAGACTGCTTTAAAGTTCATATGGAACCAAAAAAGACCCCGCATTGCCAACACGACAATCCTAAGCCAAAAGAACAAAGCTGGAGGCATCATGCTACCTGACTTCAAACTATCCTACAAGGCTACAGTAACCAAAACAGCATGGTACTGCTACTAAAACAGAGATATAGACCAATGGAACAGAACAGAGTCCTCAGAAATAATACCACACATCTACAGCCATCTGATCTTTGACAAACCTGACAAAAACAAGAAATGGGGAAAGGATTCCCTGTTTAATAAATGGTGCTGGGAAAATTGGCTAGCCGTAAGTAGAAAGCTGAAACTGGATCCTTTCTTTACTCCTTATACAAAAATTAATTCAAGATGGATTAGAGACTTAAATGTTAGACCTAAAACCATAAAAACCCTAGAAGAAAACCTAGGTAATACCATTCAGGACATAGGCATGGGCAAGGACTTCATGTCTAAAACACCAAAAGCAACAGCAACAAAAGCCAAAATTGACAAATGGGATCTAATTAAACTAAAGAGCTTCTGCACAGCAAAAGAAACTACCAGCAGAGTGAACAGGCAACCTACATAATGGGAGAAAATTTTTGCATCTACTCATCTGACAAAGGGCTAATATCCAGAACCTATAAAGAACTCAATCCAATTTACAAGAAAAAAACAAACAACCCCATCAAAAAGTGGGCAAAGGATATGAACAGACACTTCTCAAAAGAAGACATTCATACAGCCAACAGACACATGAAAAAGTGCTCATCATCACTCGCCATCAGAGAAATGCAAATCAAAACCACAATGAGATACCATCTCGCACCAGTTAGAATGGCAATCAAAAAATCAGGAAAACAACAGGTGCTGGAGAGGATGTGGAGAAATAGGAACACTTTTACACTGTTGGTGGGACTGTAAACTAGTTCAACCATTGTGGAAAACCGTGTGGCGATTCCTCCAGGATCTAGAACGAGAAATACCATTTGACCCAGCCATCCCATTACTGGGGATATACCCAAAGGATTATAAGTCATGCTGCTATAAAGACACATGCACACGTATGTTTATTGTGGCACTATTCACAATAGCAAAGACTTGGAATCAACCAAAATGTCCATCAGTGACAGACTGGATTAAGAAAATGTGGCACATACACACCATGGAATACTATGCAGCCATAAAAAAGGATGAGTTTGTGTCCTTTGTAGGGACATGGATGCAGCTGGAAACCATCATTCTGAGCAAACTATTGCAAGAACAGAAAACCAAATACCACATGTTCTCACTCATAGGTGGGAACTGAACAATGAGATCACTTGGACACAGGAAGGGGAGCATCACACACCGAGTCCTATTGTGGGGAGGGGGTAGGCGGAGGGATAGCATTAGGAAATATACCTAATGTTGATGACGAGTTAATGGGTGCAGTACAGCAACATGGCCCATGTATACATAGGTAACAAACTTGCACGTTGTGTACATGTACCCTAGAACTTAAAGTATAATTTTTTTTAAATTACCCTAATTTGAATAATTACATAATGTATACATGTATCAAAACATCACATTGTACCCATAAATGTGTACAATTATTTATGTGTCGATAAAAAGTAATACAGTTTAAAAAAAAAAAAAGAATACTGAAGAATTTCAGTGTTTTTCACATCTCCCTCAGTAACTCTAGTATCTGACAGGAAGTTTAAAGTAGTAGTAATATTCAAGAAGGCAATGATAGTTTATTTTGTAAGCATTTCTTTTGATTCGTGTTCTGTTTACTTTCACTTGATTTGGAGATTAGCAGATAGGAGAAATTGGTAATTTAGAGAAGCATCACGAAGAGTGCTCTCCGAACTTCTGTAACTTTTACCTAATTTTTTGTACTAAAAGTTTATGATAAAAGTTTTGAGGTTTGTAGCTTATTTAATCTACTTGTTTCTCTCCACAGCAAGACAGATCGGCTTGCCAAAGGATCAGAATGTTACCAAAAGAGCCTTAGTTTAAATCCTTTCCTCTGGTCTCCTTTTGAATCATTATGTGAAATAGGTAGGTGGGTGGGGTTGAGAGGTGGGTGGGTTCCCATCTCCTCTTCTTTTTTCCTGCTACTTAATTTTTGGAGAGCAATACAGATCATCTACCCCCAAGAAAAATATTTTTCCAAGTTAAAATTGAAAATAAAAAATAAGTTAGAATCATAGGTATGTTTCAAGAATCATATAACTGAAAATTACACAAAGATTAAATCCAGTAGATTCTTCTGTTTAGCCCATCTACTTTCAAGTATCTAGTGTCCTCTAGAATGAGTTATATTGTGTGTTTAACACTAGCTAAAATTGCTTTCTGAATAAGAAAATTAATAGAATTTCTAATGCAATTAATAGAATGCCTGGAGCAGAAACTTACAGTTTCTGAACAGTATAGGGAGAGAATATCTCAGTACATTTGGCCTAGGATACATAAAGGACCATTTTTCAGCATTGTTGCATCTATGTATATATAGAAGGGCTTCAACCTTTACTGTAAAGTATGATGTAAAGTATGATGGGTTTTAACTCTTCAACCTCATCTCCTACTTTGAGAAAAATGAGACCTAGTTATTTTCAGCTTTAAAGCAAACACAGAAATCTGCATTTTTCTGTGATTTGTTATATTTAAAATTAGTGTTCTTGTAGTTTATTTTCTAAATTTACAGCTTTGTCTTACTGGTACACTTTTATGATACATTGATAGATGGGCTTTTAGGGGGTAAATTTGATTAGCAGAAGTGGACAGGAGAATTTAAAATTTTGGATAAGGCCTATTTCCTGTTTCCACTAACTTATGCATACTTGAAAAAAATGTAATCCTCACTTCCTCGGAGACAAAACTTTTTTTTTTTTTTGTCTTCACAGGTGAAAAGCCAGATCCTGACCAAACATTTAAATTCACATCTTTACAGAACTTTAGCAACTGTCTGCCCAACTCTTGCACAACACAAGTACCTAATCATAGTTTATCTCACAGACAGCCTGAGACAGTTCTTACGGAAACACCCCAGGACACAATTGTAAGTGTCTTATATTCTAGTGTTCAAAATATTATGAAACTACAAAGAATGATCTGAACTAAATAATATATTGTGAATGACTTGGTAGAAATTTTCTGTTTCAGGAATTAAACAGATTGAATTTAGAATCTTCCAATTCAAAGTACTCCTTGAATACAGATTCCTCAGTGTCTTATATTGATTCAGCTGTAATTTCACCTGATACTGTCCCACTGGGAACAGGAACTTCCATATTATCTAAACAGGTTCAAAATAAACCAAAAACTGGTCGAAGTTTATTAGGAGGACCAGCAGCTCTTAGCCCATTAACCCCAAGGTAAGTCAAACAAGATACTTTCAAATGTGCTATAGTACTAAATGATCTTATAATAACTCATATTGTTTGTAATGCAGATTATTACAATGGCAACTTCTAAATCAGTATGGGAACAGGGGCATTCTGTTTTCAGAAAATGAAGTAAAAAACAGCACATGATGATGTCGACAGGCGCGGTGGCTCACGCCTGTAATCCCAGCACTTTGGGAGGCCAAGGCAGGCAGATCACCTGAGGTCAGGAGTTCGAGACCAGCCTGGCCAACATGGTGAAACCCTGTCTCTACTAAAAATATAAAAATTAGCTGGGCGTGGTGGTGGGCGCCTGTAATCCCAGCTACTCGGGAGGCTGAGACAGGAAAATTGCTTGAACCCAGGAGGCGGAGGTTGCAGTGAGCCGAGATGGAGCCACTACACTCCAGCCTGGGTAACAGAGCAAGACTCTGACTCAAAAAAAATGAATACTAAGTATTGGATTGGCTGGGCGCGGTGGCTCACACCTGTAATCCCAGCACTTTGGGAGACCGAGGTGGGCGGATCACGAGGTCAGGAGATCAAGACCATCCTGGCCAACATGGCGAAACCCCATCTCTACTAAAAATACAAAAAATTAGTTGGGCATGGTGGCATGCTTCTATAGATCCAGCTACTCGGGAGGCTGAGGCAAGAGAATCACTTGAACCCAGGAGGCAGAGGTTGCAGTGAGCTGAGATGGCACCACTGCACTCCAGCCTAGGAGACAGGACAAGGCTCCGTCTCAAAAAAAAAATTGGAGAAAAATGTAAAACTCTTAAATTAGGTAGTAAACACATTAAGAAATACTATCTATGGCTGTGCATTATTGGATAGCAGTGAGCCTCATGAAATGTTACAATCAGAGCACCATTGGTTGCTATTAAAATGTTCTTTTCCAAAACATGGTGGAAATTTGACACCTACCGTTTTTTGTTTGAGACAGCATCTCACTCTGTCACCCAGGTTAGAGTGCAATGGCACAATCATAGCTCACTGCAGCCTCAAATTCCTGGGCTCAAGCGATCCTCCCGCCTCAGACTCCTGAGTAGCTAGGACTGCAGGCACATGCCAACACACCTGGCTAATTTTTTAAGTTTTTTTGTAGAGATGGGGTCTTGCTGTGTTGCTCAAGCTGATCTGGAACTCCTGACCTCTAGTGATCCTCCTGCCATGGCCTCCCAAAGTGCTAGGATTACCATGAGCCACTGAACCTAGCTGTCACACCTATTAATATAAAATATTTTATCAAAATTAATAGTAGTATATGTATGTATAAATACAGGAACTCAGCCCAGAGGATACATATCCAAAAGTATCAAAATGAAAAATGATGTGCTAGAACGGGTTGGGCTTGGTGGCTCATGCCTGTAATCCCAGCACTTTGGGAGGCTGAGGTGAGCAGATCACTTGAGACCAGGAGCTCAAGACCAGTCTGGCCCACATGGTAAAACCCTATCTCTACTAAAATTACAAAAATTAGCCAGGTATGGTGACAGATACGTGTAATCCCAGGTAGTTGGGAGGCTGAGGCACAAGAATCGTTTGAACCCAGCAGATGGAGGTTACAGTGAGCTGAGATCATGCCACTGCACTCCAGCCTGGGCAACAGAGCAAGACTCTGTCTCAAAAAAAAAAAAAAAAATATATATATATATATATATATATATATATATATATATACTAGAAGAAATTCTATGAATCGGGTCCTGAGGCCAGGGAACTACTAAAATAGTGTGACCATGAGATTACCACTCTGGAGAGTTATAGTTATCTAATGGTCTCTAGAGACATTTTCTCTAGTTGTGTCTAAATCCCATAAATTCCAAGAATTTGAAGTAATCTGATCATTTGGATCTTAGATTTATAAAGCTACTCTTCTTTATTTCTAATAAATCTCCTGAGATCAGTAATTGTTGCTCACTGTAGTTCCTTGTTTGATAGCTTTTTTTAGTTTTAGTTATGGTGGGTGGAATAGTCTATATTCACAGCTTATTTTTAATCTGCCCCTCAGATCCTCACTGTCCCTAAGACTGATTTGCCATTCTCTTCCTTTTAGACCTTCTAATTTAAGTATACTGCTGCTTTATATATGCCTTGATGACTTTTTGACACCTTGATTTCAACCTCTTCTCAGTTTTGGGATTTTGCCATTAGAAACCCCAAGTCCTGGAGATGGATCCTATTTACAAAACTACACTAATACACCTTCTGTAATTGACGTGCCATCCACCGGAGCCCCTTCAAAAAAGGTATTTTCCATGTAAAATGCAGTTTGGGTATTGATTAAAGCAACTTGTTTATTTTAATATTTTAAAGGTAATTTCAGGGAAAATCTAACTTTATATAATTGCTTTTGCCTTAGATTTGTTGATCTAAATATAAAAGAATGTCATTGTTGTAGCCTCTTGGTTATAGTAGGAGGCAGACTTCTTACTCTTTTGGCCAAGTAAGACTGTATCTCACAATTTTAGTTTATTTCAGCATATAGTTAAATAAACATATTCATATTTTTACTTTTTAATTTCCTTTTTAAAAAAACAAAATTAAGATTGTTTATATTACTTGAATATAAATAACAGAAATTGTGTCTGCCATAGTTTTTATTTGTCCCCACCACTGTGTATATATGTTTTTTTAATAACACTAATAATTATATGAAAACAAATTGCTCAGGTAAAGCCAGATATTTGATAGTAAGATTTTTGTGGTAGATCATGGATGTATAGTTTTAAAATGAAAATGAAAAATATTTGGTAGTATACTTATAGTAAATATTGCAGCAAACATCATGAGGCCTTTTTTTTTTTTTTTTTTTTTTTGAGACAGGGTCTCACTCTGCTGCCCAGGCTGGAGTGCAGTGGTGCGACCATGACTCACTGTAACCTCAACCTCCCAGGCTCAAATGATCCTTCCACCTTAGCCTCCCAAGTACCTAGGACTATAGGTGTGCACCACCACACCCAGCTAATTTTTTTAACTTTTATTTTTGGAGAGACAGAATCTCACTGTGTTGCCAGGGATAGTCTCAGACTCCTGAGCTCAAGCAGTCCTTCTGCCTTGACCTTTCAGAGTGCTGGGATTATAAACATGAGTCACTGCCCAGCTGAGGCTCTTGTTTTATAATGTTCCCTTATATAGGTATATGGAAATAGAGGCCGAAGTACCATTTTTTAAAAGCGTATCTGTGGCATAAGGTAACTTCTGTGAGATTTAAATTAGGCTCTCTATATAAAATACCTATTGCCATGCTTCACAGATATTCAAGAAATGGAAGCTACAAGTCATACTAATATGTGAATAACAATTATAGCCTCTTTACCTTAATAGAAACATGTTTCTTCTTATAGTTGTTTTTTACTATTTTACTCCTGAACATCCTTAGAATCTGCAAAAGATTTTTCTATAGTAACTCCTTAGTGAGTGATAATAGGAACTCCAAGAATACTTAAAAGGGACTGCAAAATAGTTTGTGTATGTATTGTTTTAAACATTACAGTTATGAAGAAGGCAAAGAAAAATGGTAGTTAGCATGCCAGGTGAAGTAGGCCAAGACTAGAAGAGCCATAATAACCATAATAACCAAAGCAAGTTAAGGCAGTAGGTAGGCACATGATTTTAGTGCCCAAATAATATTGCTGTCTCATCCTCTTCTGCCTCTGTTCTCCTCTTACCGTATTATAAGACATTCCCAGAAAAGTCACGCATGTAGGTCTGCATACGGTGTCAACTGCAAATATCAAACCAGGTAGTGAGTGCAGTGTACATAGTTCTTTGATAAATAAGGAAGGACAAGAATTGACTTAAGTTTTGTCCCTTGGATGAATGTAGTGATTCCAATTTGGAAAAGGTGGAGAAAGGCTTATGAAATTTTATTTTGAAGTGGTGGTACATTAGATGAAAATATTCAGTAGAAAGTTAGTCATAAAGGAAAAAATGTGAGCTGCTGATAGAAATAATAATTGAAGCTATTAAAATGACCAGGCTCTCCTAGGGAAAGAGAGAGTAGCTAAAGAGAACAGCGTAAACCTAATTTAAAAATAGTAGAAGGATAAAGGGCCAGCAAATGAAGTGGCAGGACAAATAATGTAATGTTTTGGAAGTAATGCCAAGTTTCAAAAAGTAGGGCATGATCAGTGATGTTGAATGCGGGAAAGGCTAAAATAAGGTTTTCATATCTGATGAGACAGTGATTATTAGTGATTATTTATAATATGCAGTTTGAGGATTGTGTACAGGATATCAGGGTAACAATAAGTTTTGAAGAAAATTCTCTGGTAGCCAAAGGAGAGAAGCAGTGCACTGATATAATAGTCATAGATCATTTAAAGAAGCTAGACGGTGGAAATGAATAGAAATAAGGGAATAAATTAGAGAAGACTGAAGAGCCAAGCAAAGATTTTTTTTATCCAAGGGAACAGAGACCAATTAATGAAAGATTAGAAAAACTAAGCAATATTAAGTCTAAAGAACAATATCCTTAGATTTTGGAAAGTAATCGGATGGTTGTTTTTTAAAATCTACTCCTCTGAACTCCTCTAGAACTGCTACGAAGTGCCAAAGGAGTATAAAAGATTATTGTATCATTATTTTTTCTGTGTATAATGAGATAAATCATAAATCTTGAGAATTTAGCTCTCTTAAAATTTTTTAGTACTTAACCCCAAATAGAGAAGGTATGTAATAAATGGAGGATGGTCACAATGAGATGAAAAAAATAGCTTCTGGGGATTTTTAGCCTTTGAAACTAAAAGCAAAAGATAAAAAGATATTATAGAGGTAAAAATACTCTGAGGTTAAAATAAGGAAATAGACTAATGTTCATACTAATGTAACAATAATCAACAATAATGATATAAATAGTTTATCTTTAAGGTGACAGTATATTATGGCTGCGTGTATTGAGAAAATGTAGATGGGAGCGTTGTGGTGTCTTATCATTTACAGTGCAGCCCATAATTCACAAACCTTAGACTTTTTGTGTTTTACAGTCTGTTGCCAGAATCGGCCAAACTGGAACAAAGTCTGTCTTCTCACAGAGTGGAAATAGCCGAGAGGTAACTCCAATTCTTGCACAAACACAAAGTTCTGGTCCACAAACAAGGTATTTATCACTGTAATTATTCAACTTTTCTTGCCATAAAACTTGATTCTTTATATTTCTTCAATTTAGGCAGATAGTGACTCTCATGGATTCTAGAATAACTACTGTAAATTTTGAATATGTAAAATTTGAAACCTCTCACAACACTAGTGTAATTTTGAGTTGAGTTTTGCAATGCACAGAAGACAATGCTTAACTAAAGCAGCGTTTTAGTCTACTCTGATTGCCTCATGGATTTGTAATTTTCTTTTTTTTTTTTTTTTTTGAGACAGAGTCTCGCTCTGTCGCCCAGGCTGGAGTGCAGTGGCCAGATCTCAGCTCACTGTAAGCTCTGCCTCCCGGGTTCCCGCCATTCTCCTGCCTCAGCCTCCCGAGTAGCTGGGACTACAGGCGCCCGCCACCTCGCCCGGCTAGTTTTTTGTATTTTTTTAGTAGAGACGGGGTTTCACCGTGTTAACCAGGATGGTCTCGATCTCCTGACCTCGTGATCCCCCCGTCTCGGCCTCCCAAAGTGCTGGGATTACAGGCTTGAGCCACCGCGCCCGGCCTGTAATTTTCTTATGCATATGACCCTCTCTATAGTTTAGATACAGATAGGTTTCATACTCCCGTTCCCACATTACGCATGTCTATAAACAGATTATAAAAATAACAGACAAATAAACCTTTAAATAATAAATCCGTTTCCACACAGAAATGGTGTGAGATAGGATTTTCTTTTCCTTATTCAAGGACTCAGTAGATTATAGCTAACATTTTAAAAGAAAGATACAATTTTCTTTCTCCTTTCTAAAATTGTGAACATGTACCTAAATTTTAAAACAGACACAGGTTTGCATATGCCTCCTTGACTATCTAAAAGACCCCTATGTTCCTGTAATGCTCCCAGAGTGGTAAGTCTAATTCCCTTGAGTGCCGGCTTGCAGTGATTGCCTGAGACTCTGTCGTGAGAAGGAACTTGAAGCCTCCTGCAAAACAACATTATATGTAAAAATAATTTCTGATTTGTACATTTCACGTAGAGTCAAACAAATAGACTAACACTAATAAACATCAGCTATTTATTTATTTATTTATTTATTTATTTTCGGAGATGGAGTTTCACTCTTGTTGCCCAGGCTGGAGTGCAATGGTGTGATCTTGGCCCACCACAACCTCCGCCTCCCGGGTTCAAGCGATTCTCCTGCCTCAGCCTCCTGAGTAGCTGGGATTACAAGCATGCGTCACCACACCCAGCTAATTTTGTATTTTTAGTAAAGACAGGGTTTCTCCATGTTGGTCAGGCTGGTCTCAAACTCCCAACTCAGGTGATCCCCCCGCCTCAGCCTCCCAAAGTGCTGGGATTACAGACATGAGCCACCACGCCTGACCAACATCCACTCTTAATAATTTTGTATTCTTTGTATTGTTGATTCCATTTTATCTCCTTAATTGCCTATATTAGTTTTCTAGGGCTGCCATAATAAAGTACCACAACTTAGTGTCTTAAAACAACAGATACTTATTATCTTACAGTTGTAAAGCCATAAGTCTAAAGTCAAGGTGTTGGCAGAGTTGTACCCCTTCCAAAATCTCTAGACAAGGATTTTCCTTGCCTCGTCCAGCTTCTGATAACCCCAGGTGTTCTTTAGTATGTGACAGTATAACTCAGTATCTACCTCTGTCTTCACATGGTCATCTTACATGTGTGTTTCTCTATGTAAATTTCCCTCTTCTTGTAAAGACAACAGTTATATTGGATTAGGGTCAACCCAGATATCCACAGCTTAACTCAATGACATCTGCAAAAACCAGATTTCCAAATAAAATCACATTGACATGTACTGGGGCTTAGGGCTTCAACATATCTTTTGGGGAGGTACAATTCAATATCGCCCTTATTAGCAATTGCTCTTTATTTTGCCATTTTAGAGGTTGTTTGGAGTTTGTAGTATACATTTTAACTTATCAAGGTTTTCCTTCAAGTAATAGACCATTTCACGTATAGTATAGAATCTTAAAATAGTATTCTTTCATGCTCCTCTCTTAGTCTTTATGAGAGGGATAGTTGTAATATATTTAATTTCTGTGTATGTTATAAACCCCCAGTGCCTTATTGTGGTTGTGGTTTCTGCCTTAAACAGTCAGTTATCTTTTATAGAGTTTTTTTTGTTTTGTTTTTGTTTTTTAGACGGAGTTTCGCTCTGTCACCCAGGCTGTAGCACAATGGTGCAATCTTGGCTCACTGCAACCTCCACCCCCCCGGTTCAAGCAACTCTACTGCCTCAGCCTCCCATGTAGCTGGGATTACAGGCATGTGCCACCATGCCCAGCTAATTTTGTATTTTTAGTAGAGACAAGGTTTCACCATATTGGCCAGGCTGGCCTCGAACTCCTGACCTCAAGTGATCCACCCGCCTCGGCCTCCCAAAGTACTGAGATTACAGGTGTGAGCCACCACGCCCGGCTGAAATTTTTTTAAATGAGAAAAAGAAGTCTATTTTATATTTACAAACATAACTAATATTTCTGGTGCCCTTTACTTCTATAGATCCAGATTTCGATCTGAAACCATTTTCCTTCATGTTGAAGGACTTCTTTTTAACATTTCTTTTTTTTTTTTTTTTTTTTTTTTTTTTTTTTTTTTTTAAGATGGAGTCTCACTCTGTCACCAGGCTGGAGTGCAGTGGCGCAGTCTCAGCTCACTGCAACTTCTGCCTCCTGGATTAAAGCGATTCTCCTGCCTCAGCCTCCCAAGTAGCTGGGACTACAGGTGCACGCCATCATGCCCAGCTAATTTTTGTATTTTTAGTAGAGACAAGGTTTCACCATGTTGGCCAGGATGGTCCTGATCTCTTGACCTCGTGATCCTCCTGCGTTGGCCTCCCCAAGTGCTGGAATTTACAGTCATGAGCCATTGCACCTGGCCTTTTTACCATTTCTTATAGTACGAGTCAGCCGGTAATGAATTTCTTCAGCTTTTGTGGATAAGAAAAAAAGTTCTGATTTCATCTTTGTTTTTGAACAATATTTTTACCAGGTAAGAGTTACTTTTTTTTTTTTGAAACAGAGTCTTGCTTGTTGCCTCGGCTGGAGTTCTGTGGCGCAATCTTGGCTCACTGCAACCTCTGCTCACTGAGTTCAAGCGATTCTCCTGCCATGGCCTCCCGAATAGCTGGGATTACAGGCATGCACTATCATGCTCAGCTAATTTTTGTATTTTTAGTAGAGATCAGGTTTCACCATGTTGGCCAGGCTAGTCTTGAATTCCTGACCTCAGGTGATCCACCCATCTCGGCCTCCCAAAGTGCTGAAATTACAGGCGTCAGCTGCCACACCTGGCCAAGAATTTCTAATTGACGATTTTTTTAGGGATGTTACTTTACTGGTTTTTTGGCTTATATTGTTTCTGACAAGAAATCTGCTGTCAATCTCATTTTTGTTCCTCTATATGTAGTAATAAGTCTTTTCTCTGTTTCAAGGTGGTTTTTTTTTGTTTTTTTTTTTTTTTGAGACGAAGTCTTGCTCTATCGCCCAGGCTAGAGTGCAGTGGCCAGATCTCAGCTCACTGCAAGCTCCGCCTCCTGGGTTCACGCCATTCTCCTGCCTCAGCCTCCCGAGTAGCTAGGACCACAGGTGCCCGCCACCTCGCCCGGCTAGCTTTTTGTATTTTTTTTTTTTAGTAGAGACGGGGTTTCACCGTGTTAGCCAGGATGGTCTCGATCTCCTGACCTCGTGATCCACCCGTCTCGGCCTCCCAAAGTGCTGGAATAACAGGCTTGAGCCACCGCGCCTGGCCTCAAGGTTTTGTTTTTAATCGCTGATTTTAAGCAATTTGATTATGATGTGCTCTAGTGTAGTTTTCTTGTTTCTCGGCCTTTGGATTCATTGAGCTTCTTAGATCTGTGGGTTTATAGTTTTCATAACAGTTGGCTAAATTGGGGGCATTATTTCTTCAAATATTATGTCCATGTCTTACCTCTCCCTCTGGGACTCCAAGTACTTGTATATTAGATTGCTTGAAGTTGTCCCACAGCTCACTAATACTCTCTTCATTTTTGTTTCCAGTCTTTCTCTCCGTGTTTCATTTTGGATAGTGTTTATTGCTGTGTCTTCAAATTAATCTTTCTTCAGCAGTGTCAGACCTGTTGTTAACCACATCCAATGTTGTTGGGTTTTTTGTTTTTGTTTTTGTTTCAGACATTCTTCTTTCATCTCTAGATTGATTTGGTTTTCTTTTTTCTTTGAGAAGAAGTCTTGCTCTGTTGCCCAGGCTGGAGTGCAATGGCATACATAGTCTGGCTCACTGCACCCTCTGCCTCCTGGATTCAAGCGATTCTCCTGCCTCAGCCTCCTGAGTAGCTGGGATTACAGGCAGGTGCCACCATGCCCTGCTAATTTTTGTATTTTTAGTAGAGACGAGGTTTCACCATGTTGGTCAGGCTGATCTCAAACTCCTGACATCGTGATACACCCACCTTAGCCTCCCAAAGTGCTGGGATTACAGGTGTGAGCCACCGCGCCCAGCCTTTTTTTTTTTTTTTTGAGACAGGGTCTCACTGTCACCCAGGCTGGAGTGCAGTGACACTACTATGGCTCACTGTAGCCTCAAACTCCTTGGCTCAAGTGATTCTCTTGCGTTAGCCTCCTGAGTAGCTGGGACTACAGGTACATGCCACCACATGTGGCTAATTATTTTTATTTTTACTTTTTTGTAGAGACAAAGATAAGCTCTCTATGAGACAAGGTCTTGCTGTGCTGTCCAGGCTGATCTTGACCTCCTGGCCTGAAACAGTCCTGGCTTGGCCTCCCAAAGTGCTGGGCTGACAGGCATGAGCCACCTCATCCAGCCTCCTCTATGTTTTTGAACGTATAGGATATATTTGTATTTTTTTAATGTTTTTGTCTACTAATTCTGTTACTTTGTTATTTCTAAGTGTTTCTTACATTACTTTTCCTCTTCATTGTAGATTTTATTTTCCTGCTACTTTGTATGCCTAGTATTTTTTAATTGGATGTCAGTTATTATAAATTTTACTTTTTTTCTTTGAGACGGGGTCTTTTACTCTGACGCCCAGGCTAGTGTACAGTGGTGTGATCATAGCTTAGTGCAGCCTCAAACCCCTGGGCCCAAGAGGTCCTCCCACTTCTGCTTTCCGAGTAGCTGGTACTATAGGCACATGCCACATGTGGCTAATTTTTTTTTAGTTTTGCAGAGGTGGGATTTTGCTGTGTTGCTCAGGCTGTTCTCAAACTCCTGGCCTCAAGCATTCCTCCCACCTCAGCCACCCGAGTTGTTGGGATTGCAGGTGTGAGCCACCGTGCCTGGCTATAAGTTTTACATTGTTGATTACTGGATATTTTTGCATTCCTTTAGGTATTTTAAAGTTTTACTCTGAGATGCAGTAAAGTTGCTTGGAAACAGCTTGATCCCTTCAGGTCTTACCTTTTAAACTTTGTTCAGACAAAAGTAGCCTTAGTCTGGACTAACCTTGTCCAACCATTGAGGAAGTGCCCTTTGAGTACTCTCCTCAAAAACCTGTTTAGTATGAGTTTCTTCACTCTGCCTATTGAAAGTATGAGCTATTCTCAGCTTGGAGTGAGATCCAGTAATTATTCTGTCTACTTCTTTTCAGTTACTTCCCCCAGCTTTGGGTAGTTTCTTCACTATAGTACTATAATATAATTCTGATGCTAACTACCCAGACTTAGCACAGACACCACAGGTTAAGATCACTGACCCCAACAAGAACTGTCTGAACTGCCGAGTTGCAGGTTCTGGGTTCCCCAGGCCGCCCACATTTCTGACCAACTGGTTACCAATTTAAGAATTCCTACTACCCTCTTACATTCAGTAATTTGCTAGAGCACCTCACAGAGTCCAGGGAAGTGCTATACTTAGGATTACAGTTTTATTATAGATGACACAATTAGGAGATCCGTAGGATTAGATATGGGAGGGTCTTGATACAGAGCTTTCATGTCTTCTTTGTGGACTTGCCCTCCCAGTACATCAGTATGTTTACAAACCAAGAATTTTAGCCAAGTTTTGGTGTTCAAAATTTGTATTAGGGTTTTTACATTATGTAGGCATGATTGATGGAATCATTGGCCACATGATTGAACTCAATTTCCTTCCCGGACAAGGTCAGGCTGGTGTTGCTGGCTCAAAGCCCCAGCCCTCTAATCACATAGTTGACTTTTTCTTTTTTGAGACAGAGTTTCACTCTTGTCGCCCAGGCTGGAATGCAGAGGCACGATCTTGGCTCACTGCAACCTCCACCTCCCGGTTTCAAGTGATTCTCCTGCCTCAGCCTCCTGAGTGACTGGGATTACAGGCCCCCGCCATCATGCCCAGCTAATTTTTGTATTTTTGGTAGAGACGGGGTTTCACCATGTTGGCCAGGATGATCTCGATCTCTTGACCTCATGATCCGCCTGCCTCGGCCTGCCAAAATGCTGGGATTACATGTGGGAGCCACAGTGCCGGCCGGCCAGCCCCCGTCCAGAAACTACCTAGGAGTTACTTCATTAGCATAAATTCAGGCAGGGTCCCAGGAGCTCGCAATGAATAACAAAGACTTCCCTGTCACTTGAGGAATTCCAAGAACTTAGTAGATCTCAGGAGCCTGGGGCGTGGACCAGACAGATTCTTTATTATATAACACTCAAACACCTACACTGAGCAGTTTCAACTGAAGAGTCCAGGGAAGCCCTCTGCAGATCTTTGTAGGTCCCCTCTTTGTAGCCCGTTCTTCTCTCTGGTGCTCTGCCTTCAAATTCTGGCTGCTTTGACTTTTCTCAAATCCTCAACATTTTCTTTTCAACACACTGGGACCACTGAGCTCTATTTGCATTCTTTTTTCCTGCACGGTGGCCCTAGAGCTGTCCTCAGAAATGTTTTGCCTATTGTCCAGTGTCTGAAAACCATTGTTCCATATATTTGGTTCAGTTTGTAGTTTTCTGAAATGGGAGAATAAATGTATTCCATATTACTCTGTCATGACTGGCAGAAATCTGTTCTTTCTATTTAGAAAGTTCTTTTAGAGATTGTTAGAATGGCGTAGTACTTTTAGCTAAGTCATCCAAAAAAGGTTGTGTGTCATTTGCTCCACATAAAGTGAAGTCTGATTTTGAACTTTGGAAGCCTTTCATTATCAAACTCCTAGCTTATCAGATGCAGATTAAAAGGATTCGTGTGTGTGTGAGACATAGACACACATGCATATATAGAGGTATGTATACATATTACATATGTACATATCGTAAAAGATGAAAATATATATCTCTTTTTATTTTCTGAAATTCTTTGACCCAGACTCAGGTAGCTAGTAGGATTTCCCATAAATTATAAAGTTTAGATACTTTAGTCCATAAGTTTACCCACAGTCAATTCTCGATTGTTTCAGATTTTAGGTTTGCTTGCTCCTAGGATTGAAATTCTCATATCTCAGGGTTTGCCTTTAAAGTGAAAATGTACAGAGGCTCCTTTTGCTTTAGACAGAATAAACCTTTGATGTAGTTGTTTGAATTTACAGGGAGATGACTTCTCAAATATCATTTTTTGTAGTGGTATTTGTTGACAGATACCCCACAATTAGACTGTTTGCCCAACTGTCTTTTCTTTTTTCTCTAATTTGTTGTAGTTGCAAATGAAGGGTAAAAATAATTGAGTTATAGATGTGCTTATCATTTATTGATCCAGAATTTTATGAGGATTATTTTTAGTTCAAATTAACAATTTCAGAGAGAGTGAAGATCTGTGCTGTAATCTTTACTATTTTGTAGTAACGAGTCATTTTATTTTTATTTATTTTTTATATGAAGGAAAGTTTATTAAGGAGTACTGACTTATCATAAGCTGAAGTCCCACAAGAGGCCGTCTGCAAGCTGAGAAGCAGGAAAGCCAGTCTGAGTTCCTCATTTTTAAATACTGTGTTTTCATAGAGAAACCACGAAAAGAACTGATCAAATTCATCAACTTTAGAGTACTTACATAATTAATGTGTATTTTTTAAATATACCTGAATTGAAACAACGGTTAATGGTCGTAAATCAAGTAAAATATTAATGTCTTCCTTTATAATTTTTTTTTAGTACAACACCTCAGGTATTGAGCCCCACAATTGCATCTCCCCCAAACGCACTGCCTCGAAGAAGTTCACGACTCTTTACTAGTGACAGCTCCACAACCAAGGTAATTTAAAGATTTCTGTATGTCACGTTTACTTAATGCTTCCCCTGCTGAAATTTCTGTTCATTGATGACTCCATTCCTAAAAAGTTAATAAAGAGACTATTTCAAGTTTAAGAATGTTTTAAGTTAGAGGGACATCTATAATTTTTGTGAAGTTAATTAGTCCTTTGGTAAATATTATATAATATTCTTTTTCAATTAAAAAATTTTTTTTCTCAAGTTAAAAATGACAGGAATAATCTTGAAATGGCAAAATTATAGTAGTGGACAACAGATCAGTGGTTATTAAGAGTTAAGCCTCTAGGAAGGATGTTACTATTAAATCAGGGCACAAAAGAATTTTGTTGTGGTGGTACAACTGTGCTGTATCCTGATTGTGGTGGTTGATTACACAGATCCATTCACATGATAAAATTTTATAGAACTATGCACACAAACACACGGTTTTATGTAAAAACTGATGAAATCCATATAAGGTCTTTAGTTGATAGTATTGTACTAATTTCAGTTTCCTGGATATGATGATATACTATGGTTATGTCAGATGTTATTATTTGCGGAAGAGTGAGTCTAAAATTATTTGAAAATAAAAGTTAAAAAAAACTGGAGACCTGGCAGATGCAGTGGCTCATGCCTGTATTCTTATCACTGTGGGAGACCAAAGTGGGCCGATCACTTGAGGTTAGGACTTCGAGACCAGCCTGGTTAACATAGCAAGACCCCATCTCTAAAAAAAAAAAATGAGCTGGGATGGTGGTACTCTTTGATCCCAGCTGCTTGGGAGGCTGTGGTGGGAGGATCACTTGAGTCTGGGGAAGTCAAGGCTGTGGTGAGCTCTGATTACATCATTACACTCCAGCCTGGGCAACAGAATAAGACCCTGTCTCAAAAAACAAAACAAAGGCCAGGTGTGGTGGCTTATGCCTATAATCCCAGTTACTCGGGAGGCTGAAGCAGTAAAATCACTTGAACCCGGGAGGCAGAGGTTGGGTTGCAGTGAGCCAAGAATTACATCTACTTATTTTCTTACTTTTAAATAATAAATGAGAGTTTGATATACTTTCACAAGAGGGCTACACTTAATGCTGACACACCTTAATCACTATCAGTTAATGTAATTTATGTTCAGAATTACTGTGTTTAAAATTAAATGACTTTGAAGACCTTTGTTTTTATAAACTCTTCTGAAAAAAATATAGAATTAATCAAGATTGTACATTTATTTTATATCTAATACTGGAGAAAGGGCTGAGGAGAATTCTAAAATACATGAGTATAACAAGTGTGAAATTTCCCCCCTTTTACAGGAGAATAGCAAAAAATTAAAAATGAAGTTTCCACCTAAAATCCCAAACAGAAAAACAAAAAGTAAAACTAACAAAGGAGGAATAACTCAACCTAACATAAATGATAGCCTGGAAATTACAAAATTAGACTCTTCCATCATTTCAGAAGGGAAAATATCCACAATCACACCTCAGATTCAGGCTTTTAATCTACAAAAAGCAGCAGCAGGTCTGTTTTAAATGCTTAATATTATCTTTATATTTTATTATGTACTTATTTTAAGTAAATTTCTTTATGTTCATTACAGTACCTTCATTGTTTTCTATATAGATGTTAGAATTTTTAATAGATTAGTTTGTAATTACCTTTTCTAGAGAACCAAACTGTTTTATTGCATTTTTTCCTTTGTTTACTATATTATTTTCTCCTAGAAGGTTTGATGAGCCTTCTTCGTGAAATGGGGAAAGGTTATTTAGCTTTGTGTTCATACAACTGCAAAGAAGCTATAAATATTTTGAGCCATCTACCTTCTCACCACTACAATACTGGTTGGGTACTGTGCCAGATTGGAAGGGCCTATTTTGAACTTTCAGAGTACATGCAAGTAAGTATAGAAAATGGTTATATGTGCCTTTCTAGGGATAATTTCAATTTCATTAAAATAAATTCCCATGCTTGAGAAGGCTAGATCTAAAAGATCAGTATTTATTATATAATGTCTATATATTTATTTTGTCAGTATTTATAATGTATAGATACAGTTCTTTCTTGTGTTACTTGTGTTAAGGAGTAATTTAAATTCTTTGCAACTTCTCGGAATAGGTTTGTCATCTAGACATTCTTACGTAGAAGTAGACTGTATCCTATTCAGTTGTATCTGAAAATACATATTTACCATGTAATAGGATTTATATTTTTTCTACAATATACAGAGTTAATTACTGGGATGAATTTTTGACATTAAATATGTTTTATAAACTTGAAGAATGCTATGAAGAAAATTGTGTTTGAGGACACAATGTCCTTATTACAAGGCTTTTACTCTTTGGATTTTAATTAAATTTGTTGCTTAAGTTATCTGTCTATACCAGAAAAGGAGAGAATGATTAACCTAAAGTCAAAGAAAATTCTAATTCCCAATTTAAATTACCCCTCAGTTCTTCCCAAAGCATTTTCTCCACCCCCAACTTAAAAAAAGAAACCTTTTAGAAACCTATATATTAATAAAATATTTCTAATATGGATTAAAGTTCATATGATTCGTTTTTTGCTTAATTTGCTTTCAGTTCATTTATTCAGTATATATTTCTGTGCGTAAGATATCCTGGACTCTCTTCTAGACTCTGTATTACAGCTAGTCAGACAATTTCTTGCCTCTGTGGAGCTTCCATTCTAGCAACAGACAAATTGTAAGCCAATAAATGTATAAGAACAAGTAGCAATAAGTCATGAAGAAAAATGAAGCATGGTGAGGAAACTGGGGGACAATGAAATGTGGTGTTTTTGTTTTGCTTTGTTTTTGTTTTTATGCCCTCAGAGGGAAGGTTACTCTTCCCTTCATGATCCATGCAAAGATCTAGAGGAAAGGTGTTCTTTGCCACAGAGAATACATACAGAGGATACCTATTCATATAACTTAATTTTGAATAGTACAGAAAAGAGAGCTGAAGACAGAAAGTCTTATTCATTACTAGAAAACCCTATGGTCCTTTATTGGTATGTAGCATATACACAGACAGACAAGAGCTGTGTTTGGAAAAGCCCTTTAAAAAATTATTTCTAATTTATTGTTTCACAGCTACTTTAACATAAATGAATTTTATTGTTTCCCCTAGTTACAGTGGTGACCTAAATATTTAACTAAAGAAAGCCTGTGTTTCAACTTAATTTCATGAGTTTTTTCCCATTTTTCTTTTTGTCAATGCCATAATCATTTTTCAAAGGAAGCAACAGATTCTGAAAACTTTGAAACCGTATATTTGGCTGATAGGTCTTTTATCTTGTTACCATGCCTACATGAAAATCTTGGCCAGAGGTGATGGCTCAGGCCTATAATACCAGCACTTTGGGTGGCCAAGGAAGGGGGATCACTTGAGCTCAGGAATTGGAGACCAGCCTGGCCAATATAGTGAGACCCTGTCTCTACAAAAAATGAAAAAATTAGCTGGGTGTGGTAGCACTTACCTGTGGTCCCAGCTACTTGGGAGGCTGAAGTGGGAGGATCACTTGAGCCCTGCAGGTCAAGGCTGCACAGTTACCTTTACAACTTTTAAGAGATTGCAAGGAAGTTACAAATCAATAAGCTATTCTCAGATATCATATGGCCACTTCTTGGCATTAAGCACTCAGTTTTAAAATGCTCTTATTTTCTGTCATATTCATTTCATTAAGAACAGTCCAGATATTCCTTATTCTAAACTAAACTGTGAGAATTTATTTTCCTTTCTTTTTTTTTAGTACCTAGACCTTTTCTGGCAGCTGAGAATTTTGAACTTGGTAAATTGATAAACTAGGAAACTGATTTTATATAACCTAAATCCTCAAACTTTAGAGGCAGAGAAACACAGTTCTGGGAGCTGTGAATGTGATGAGGAAAAAAAATGATCAGGCAGCTGAGGAGAGACCCTGAAGTCAAGAGAGTGCTGCAAAGGAAAGGGTAATTAATAGGTAGGGCCTATAATTCCTAGCAGACACAATATTGGTGTGTGTATTCAGGCCTCAATAGGATTGATAACCATAGGATTGATAGCCATCTTAACCTGTTTTTTCCCTCTAAATTTTCTAGCACAACCTCTCAATAAAAAATAGTTCAAAAAAAATCACTTGGAAATGTGGTTTTTGAGAAGGAAATGTTGACTTTTCTTTTGAATTGTAGCTTTGTATAGATTTCTCTTCTGTCTTTTTGGTAGAAACTCAAATTTCCCTTTCAAAGTTCATGTTTTTACCATGACTTGTGTATAAATACTAGGTTGACTGTCAATATGGTTACATCAGTATTTGACCTGCCATAGTAGATTGCTCAATTTGTCCTTGTGTTAATACTCATTCACATAAAAACCACAATACAAGGCAGCATTTAGATCCTGTGAAGATAATGACAAGGGCTTTCCCTGTGTATATATATATAAATTGTATCAACTTATTTTCTCTTACTATTTTTTTTTTATTTCAGGCTGAAAGAATATTCTCAGAGGTTAGAAGGATTGAGAATTACAGAGTTGAAGGCATGGAAATCTACTCTACAACACTTTGGCATCTTCAAAAAGATGTTGCTCTTTCAGTTCTGTCAAAAGACTTAACAGACATGGATAAAAATTCGCCAGAGGTATGTTAACCAAAATACTTTGCTTATATAGTTACCTTTTTGATCACCCTCAACAGATAGAGATGAACCAAACAATTCAAACACCATTCAGTGTCACCCACAAGTATTTCTTTTTTTTCTCTCTATCTAGTCAGGGACTCAGAGAGGAAGAGACAGTCCTAGAATGTGCGGTGCAGATTCACAAATAGAAAAATCACAAAGCAGATGTTTCATTCAGGATTTATCAAGATTTGACTACGTTAAGTTAGCTGTTGTCACCAAGATTAGAGTTCATCGAGCAGAAGTTACATAGATTGAAAAACTTAATAATTTTAAATTAAAATAAATTAGTATTGTCATTGTAAGACATAGGTGCAATTAATTTACATGCTCTAATCTTGTAAGATTGTATTTCATTGCATTTCAAAAATATTTAATAATACTTTTGTAACATATCTAAGCTTAGAATTAAATACAGTCAATTCTCATTATTTGCGGTAATTCTGTAGTCAACATGAACACCGAGTTAGTGCTACTGAACCAATGTTCCTAGGAGTGATGGAGGGTTTGAAACAGAGATAGATTGTGGATTATAATCTTGAACCCTAAAAACAACTCATCCTGGTAGATCCTATTTTCTTTACAAAAGAGAGAATGCTGCTGGGCGTGGTGGCTGACACCTATAATCCCAGCACTTCGGGAGGCTGAGGCAGGCGGACTCTTTGAGGTCAGGAGTTCCAAGACCAGCCTGGGCAACATGGCAAAACCCTTCTCCAGAAAAAATACAAAAATTAGCCAGGTGTGGTGGCTGGCGCCTGTGGTCCCAGCTGCTCGGGAGGCTGAGACAGGAGGATCAGTTGAGCCTAGGTGGCGGAGGTTGCATTGAGCCACGATCACACCACTGCCCTTCAGCCTGGGCAACAGAACAAGACCAGATCTCAAAAAAAAAAAAAAAGAGAGAGAGAGAGAGAATGAGGTTCAGAGGTGACTTGCCTGAAGCCACCCTACTTAAAAGTGCCAGCATTGGGATTCAAATTCTGTCCAGCTGTCACCAGAGCCAAAGCTTCTTGCACTACACTAAACTACCCCACAGAGTTTCTGTCCCCTGGTCATCTCTGCATGAGAGCTAAAACAAGAAGGTAGAGTCACATTGTTCAACCTCAAATGAGAACATACCTTTTGATGACCATGAAAGCACTACGAGTATCGATTTTGGTTTTATAAATAAATTTTGGCAATCAGACAAATTCACAAATATGGAATCTGTGAATAATTAGAATTGACTATCTACTGAAGCTCTATTTTTATCTTTCTGTTCTAAGTTGAGGCATGATTTTAGTCATAGATTTGGTTTTAGAAAAAAATAAAATTTTAATTCTGTTTGGTTTTTGTTCCCATTTTTTTAAGGCCTGGTGTGCTGCAGGGAACTGTTTCAGTCTGCAACGGGAACATGATATTGCAATTAAATTCTTCCAGAGAGCTATCCAAGTTGATCCAAATTATGCTTATGCCTATACTCTGTTAGGGCATGAGTTTGTCTTAACTGAAGAATTGGACAAAGCATTAGCTTGTTTTCGAAATGCTATCAGAGTCAATCCTAGACATTATAATGCATGGTAAGTGCTAATGAAGTGCAAAGACAAAGTCTTACTGATGGTGCTGGCACTCACTAATTTTTCTTTTTAGATAGCGCTTTATTGTCGTGAATTTGGTTACTAATACTTAGGGATGGGGCATACTGGTCAATAACTTCTCACTAAAATGTTTTCTTGTGAAATGTATGTCTTTATCAAACTCTTAAATTAACTAATGATAATAGAATACCAGATCCTTATACTCAACAGTTTCAGCCTTCTACCAAACTTTTGCAGATACTGTAGTTGTTTTTTGTTTGTTTGTTTGTTTAATTTTGTTACTTGATTTGTTACTCTTATAACACCAAAATGGTGATTGGGACAAAAAGTGCTTGGGAAATTGGAAAGGAATAGCATAATTCACTTATTGGATAATAGAAAAAAACATTGAAAACATTCACTAGTTGCTGCTTTCTGACAGTGTTCCAGTTTATTGAGTTACTATTAAGAACTTAGTGTACCCTTTTATTTAGCAGTGTCTCTATTTTACTTTTTTGTGCTTGTGTATAAGTAGACACATAGGAAATTACTACCTAGGTCATATTATTATCAGCTGAATAAGATATGAAAAAGTTTGGTCCTATTTCTGCCTCAACACCATACTTACTGTTGGCATTTATTGTATTTTTCTGGACTGACTGAATAGTTTAAATATCAAGAGAAAGTATAATTCTGAAGTCATAATTTTTGGTCTTTTTTTGTCATATATGGTTATCTTTGGAGTTAATTATAGCAGTTGAGTTTTATCATTCGATTTGCTTCTAAATCTGAAGCATTATATTACTAAAACATTTTTTGATTTGTGAATATGTTGTTTAATGGGTTATATCTCATTTTACAGTAGTAGTTACATTGCCTGAAAGATGACCAAAAAATAGTGCTAGCTTTTGCTGACCAATGTAACAATCAACTTGCCAATACTGCCTTCTCTTCCAATAGATACGTTCTCTGTAATATTTTAAGAACTCAGTTCTTAATAAGACTTGTGTTGTTTTTTATTTTTTCCCATGTCTGGTTGATCCTTGTGTTGTTTTTTTAAATGTGTATGGTCTGTTCAGCTGTTTTGCAGTAGTCACATTCTTAAAAAACTTAATCATATCAAAAATTGTGTTTAAAGGAGGATTATTCAGATTCGCAAGCTTTTACTGGGAGGAGTTTAAATGCTGACATATTTAGGTAACTCTAAATACTGAGCAACTTTATTCTAACTACAAAATAGCCTTTCTTTTGTTTTCACTTTCACTATCATTAGCATAGTGTTTAATACCTTTTCTTCATCTATAACACAATTATAATGATATATAAAGCCACTCAAAGCAGATATGTTGTGCTTTTTTCTTATTCATTTGGTGCTTATTCCCCTTCATCATCATCATCATCATCATCTAGTTATGGCCGTGAGAAGTCTCTGTAACATAAACCATCCACGCTATGTTCATTTGACATTTTGAAAATTCGGGAGAAATACCTGCGTATTAACCTAATACACTATTACATAGCCTTTAAAAATTGTAATGTCGAGGTCTATAAGTATAGGAGCATGCTTTTGATAACAGTAAGTGGGGGAGAAGGAAGCAAAACATGACACTATGTATGCTATAATTATAATAATATAAAACAGAATGTGGAGATAGCATTGTTAGGAGTTCAGCCTTTAGAATCATTAAGGAAGAACCTGGTTAGAATCTTTATTAGCTGTATAACTTTAAGGAAGTTATTTAACTTCTCTAAGTTTCAGTTTCCTTATTCGAAATAAGGATGATAATGGTACCTATGATTCCTCCAGGGATTAAATGAGATAATTTAGTAATGGTCTTGTCACACATGTAATAACTACTCAGTAAAAATTAGCTGTTAAATCTAGAATATGGCAGGTATGGTGGCTCATACCTGTAAGCCCAGCACTTTGGGAAGCTGAAGCGGGAAGATTACTTGAGACCATGAGTTCGAGACCAGCCTGGTCAACATAGCAAGACCCCTTCCCTAATAACAACAACAACAAAAAAAAAATTAAGGCTGGGCGTGGTGGCTCATGCTTTTAATCCCAGCACTTTGGGAGGCCGAGTCAGGTGAATCATGAGTTCAAGAGATCAAGACCATCCTGGCCAACATGGTGAAACCCCGCCTCTACTAAAAATACAAAAATTAGCTGGGTGTGATGGTACATGCCTGTAGTTCCAGCTGCTCAGGAGGCTGAGGCAAGAGAACTGCTTGAACCTGGGAGGTAGAGGTTGCAGTGAGCCGAGATTGTGCCACTGCACTCCAGTATGGTGACAGAGTAAGACTCCATCTCAAAAAAAAAAAAAAAAAAAAAAAAGCAGTCAGACATGGTGGTGTATGCCTGTAGTCCTAACTACTCAGGAGGCTGAGATGGGAGGATTGCATGAGCCTAAGAGTTCAAGGTTACCTACAGTGAGCTATGATCACGCCATTGCACTCCAGCCTGGGCGACAGAGCAAGATGCTGAATTAAAAACAAAAAAAAAACTGTATGGGTTTAGGGGTGTGGTTTCTTTTTTCCTTATTATCATAGTTTGATTTGATTTGATTTGATTGTTTTTGCTTGTAAAAGTGACTCTTTAAACTGTTTTAATGGTCTGGGCATGGTGGTTCATGCCTGTAATCCTAGCGTTTGGGAGGTCAAGGTGAGAGGGCTGTTTGAGGCTGACTTTGAAACCAGCCTGGTCAACATAGTGAGACCTTGTCTCCACAAAAAATTAAAAATATGTTAATATAAGAAGGCTGGGGGCGGTAACTCACACCTGTAATCCCAGCACTTTGGTAGGCTGGGACAAGTAGATCACTTAAGGCCAGGAGTTTAAGACCAGTCTGGCCAACATGGTGAAACCTGGTGTCTACTAAAAATACAAGAAAATTAGCTGGGCATGGTGACACATGCCTGTAATCCCAGCTACTTGGGAGCCTGAGGCACGAAAATCACTTGAACCCAGGAGGCAGAGGTTGCAGTGAACTGAGATTGCACCACTGCCCTCCAACCTGGGTGACAAAGCAAGACTGTCTCAAAAAAGAAAAAATATAGGCCAGGCATGGTGGCTCACACCTGTAATCCCAACAGTTTGGGAGGCCGAGGCCGAGGTGGGCGGATCACCTGAGGTCAGGAGTTCGAGACCAGCCTGACGAACATGGAGAAACCCTGTCTTTACTAAAAATACAAAATTAGCTGGGTGTGGTGGAGCATGCCTGTAATCCCAGCTACTCGGAAAGCTGAGGCAGGAGAAATGCTTGAACCTGGGAGGCGGAGGTTGTATTGAACCGAGATCCGCGTCATTGTACTCCAGCCTGGGCAACAAGAGCGAAACTCCATCTGAAAAAAATAAAAATTAAAAAAAAACAGCTTGTCGCCATGGCTCACGCTTATAATCCCAGAACTTTGAGAGGCCAAGGCCGGCGCATCACCTAAGGTCAGGAGTTCAAGACCAGCCTGACCAACATGGAGAAACCCCATCTCTGCTAAAAATACAAAATTAGCCGGGCGTGGTGGTGCATGCCTGTAATCCCAGCCACTCGGGAGGCTGAGGCAGGAGAATCGCTTGAACCCTTGAACCTGTGAGTGGAGGTTGTGGTGAGCCGAGATTGCGCCATTATGCTCCAGCCTGGGCAACAAGAGCGAAACTCTGTCTCAAAATATATATATATAACAATATTATATGTGTGTGTGTGTGTTTGGGGGTGTGTGTGTGTATGTATATATATATGCGTGCCTGGGCAACATGGCAAAACCCCATCTCTACAAAAAATTAAAAAATTAGCTGTGCCTAATGGCGTGCACCTGTAGTTCCAGCTACTCAGGATGCTGAGGTGGGAGGATTGATCACTTAAGCCTGGGAGGTCGAGGCTGCAGTGAGCTGTTATTGAGCCACTGCACTCCAGCCTGGGCAACAGAGTGAGACGCTGTCTTTAAAATATAATAATAATAAACTGCTTTAATGGCTAGGCATTGTGGTTCATGCCTGTAGTCTCAGCTACTCTGGAGGCTAAGGCTGGAGGATTCCTTGAACCCCGAAGTTCAAGGATGCAGTGAGCTATAATTGGCCCACTTCACTCCAGCCTGGGTGACAGAGTGAGACCCCAATTCAAAAAAAAATTTTTTTTAATTAAAAATAAGTAAATAAAATGCTTTAATGATTTTTATCATAACTGGTATTTTTTGCCTCCTCTCTAAGACCACCAGTATTGTTCCACTGGTTTATTAAAATGCCAGATTCTATACTTGTTCTTTTACTAATTGAACTAAATTAGCAACCTAAACTTTATATTTTTAAAAATTATACTTTGTTTTATACTTTCAGGTATGGTTTAGGAATGATTTATTACAAGCAAGAAAAATTCAGCCTTGCAGAAATGCATTTCCAAAAAGCACTTGATATCAACCCTCAAAGTTCAGTTTTACTTTGCCACATTGGAGTAGTAAGTAGCTTTCTAAACATTAATACTCTTATTAATCTCCCTTTTGAAATATGTTTGTTATTGATTTAATTGCTATGATAAAAATTGGTCCTTTTTTGTGTTGAAACAGTATTCTGGAGTCTATTACAACCAAAAATACTACCCATTTGGCTTAGCATTAAAAAAAAATCATAGAATTGCCCTTATACCTTGCACAAGTCACTTCATTGCTCTGAGCTTCTATTTTATGAATGTCATGCACTACTTGCTTACCTTATAGGGTTGTTCTGTGACTCAAGTAAGATGTCTCCTGGCCGAATGCAGTGGCTCATGCCTGTAATCCCAGCACTTTAGGAGGCCGAGGCAGGTGGATCACCTGAGGTCAGGAGTTGGGGACCAGCCTGGCAAACGTGGTGAAACCCCATCTTTACTAAAAATACGAAAATTAGCTAGATGTGGTGGCACATGCCTGTAGTCCCAGCTACTCGGGAAGCTGAGGCAGGAGAATTGCTTGAACCCAGAAGGAGGAGGTTGCCATGAGCTGAGATCGTGCCACTGCACAACAACCTGGAAACAAAGCAAGAATCTGTCCCCCAAAAAAGAGAGATACTTCCTATTTTTGAAAGCATGGGCTAATATTTAGCTCCTAAGTAGTTTTTTTGTTGTTTTTTGTTGTTGTTGTTTGTTTTTTGTTTTTTGTTTTTTTTTGAGATCTGTCACCCAGGCTGGAGTGCAGTGGCCCAATCTCGGCTCACTGCAAGCTCTGCCTCCCAGGTTCATGCCATTCTCCTGCCTCAGCGTCCCAAGTAGCTGGGACTACAGGCGCCCACCACCACGCTTGGCTAATTTTTTGTATTTTTAGTAGAGATGGGGTTTCACCACGTTAGCCAGGATGGTCTGGATCTCCTGACCTCATGATCCACCAGCCTCGGCCTCCCAACGTGCTGGGATTACAGGTGTGAGCCACTACGCCTGTCCTTAAGCAGGTAATATTTTAAGGCAAATGGTTCCCTGTGTTTTTTAAGCCTCTGAGTAACATAGGCATGTTGTTACTAATTAAAATTCTTATAAGGCAATATGCACAATCATTTTTATATTCATATATTTTAAATATATCTGGTAACAAATTGTACTTTGGCTGGGTACAGTGGCTCATACTTGTAATCCCAACACTTTGAGATGCCAAGGCAGGAGGACTGCTTGTGACCGGGAGTTGAAGACCAGCCGTTGAAGACCAGCCTGGACAACATAGCGAGACCCAATCTCTACAAAAAAATTTTAAAATGAGCCTGGCATGGTGGCACACACCTGTGGTCCTGGCTACTTGGGAGGCTGAAGCACAAGGATCACTTGAGCCTAGGAGTTCAAGGCTGCTATGAGCTAAGAAGGTGACATTGCACTCCAGCCTGGGCAACAGAATGAGACTCCATCTCTTAAAAGAAAATAAGTAAATTGTACTTTAATAGGAGAAAAGATGTGTACATTATGTTTGTTTGCTTTCTAAAATCTCATTTATTAGCTTCTGTATAAGTATGGTACCTTAAGTTCTTGTTCTCATCGTCTCATCCCTTTCCCCCTCTCCCTCCCCTCAGCTTCTCTCTTTTTTCCCCCTAGCAAGTTTAGCTTTTGTGGGAATGGTCATACAATGTCAGGAAATTATGTTAATTTGAAATGTCACTATCTTGTGGGGAGTAGAATTCTAATTCTCTTTTGACTATAATGAAATGGACCATGATGATAATTTTCTTAAAAATGGACATAGTTCAGCACCATAAGACAGGGCTAGAAAAAAAAGTTGACAATAACTTCTTTTACAGTTAGCTACTATGCAAAAAATGTAGAGATAATGTGTCTACTTAAAATTATCTTGTGTTGCATCACCTTATTTATTCAATTCAAAATTAAATATCTCTTGACACCTTTTGGTGAAGTTGAACACTTTTTTAAAAATAGGAATTCTTCGCAACTTATTGTAGAACAGGTTTTAAGTTTTTGAGTGGTTTATTTGAAGAAATTGTCAGGTAAGAGAGTAAGCTTTTCTCTTTAGGGAACTAGTATTTAGGGTCTCAATCCTGTGGGCAGAATATTTGGCCACCATTAGATCATTGCATAGATGAGTTCAGCAAGCGGAAGTTGGCACTACCTACTCTCACATTCTTATGACCATGATATTTGTTAAAGTTCTGCAGCCATACTCATACATTCATTCACCCCAGTTGTTTTTTTTGTTTTTTGTTTTTTTTGAGACGGAGTTTCACTCTTGTTGCCCAGGCTAGAGTATAGTGGCGCAATCTCAGCTTACTGCAACCTGCACCTCCCAGGTTCAAGTGATTCTCCTGCCTCAGCCTCCCGAGTAGCTGGGATTACAGGCGCCTGACACCACGCCCAGCTAATTTTTTGTATTTTCAGTAGAGATGGGGTTTCATCATCTTGTCCAGGCTGGTCTCGAACTCCTGACCTCAGGCGATCCACCAAAGTGCTGGGATTACAGGCGTGAGCCACTGGGCCCAGCCCACCCCACTTTATTTGTAACATATAATTTGTCTGAGGAGGAACATAGCAGAATATTAGTATATACATATGAATGAATAGTGAGGTTTGGTACTTTTTAAAATCTTTTAAATTTTAAGTTATTTAAAATAAATTATTTGCTTCCCAGTAGTAGAGATCAGTGATTTTCAATTATGTAAAGCATTAAAATAATTTTTCAAATAAATACCTAAAATATGAAAATCTGAGTGAAACAAGGTTTGTAAACAGGAGTTTTTTTAAACACAGTTTTGAGAAGTCTAATATTTGAAAGACTGCATAAACCTGATGAAATGTGAATATTATCTGGCTAAATAGTACAGATCTTTTTTTTGAATAGAACACCAAGGTTTTGCTTGCCTTTTAGACTTAAAGGTAACCAAATATCTGCTCTAAAGATAGACTATTGATTATCATCATAAATATGTACCAGAGGACCTAGATTTTTATCTCAGACCAAGTTATTTAAGATATCTAGACTTCAGTATTCTCATCTTTAGTGAAGCAGTTGAACTAGAATTAGAAGTGATTTTAGAGATAATATATTAATCATTTGGTAATCAATTACTAAATCCACTTAATGCAGTGGATAATCCAGTTAGACCCTACAGCCTTATCTCTAATAATTTGATTATGTTGGTTTTGAGTCACGTTGATTCTCACCTTTCTTCATAAATATCAAGAGGGAATATTAACATGATCTTTATTTCTTACAGGTTCAACATGCACTGAAAAAATCAGAGAAGGCTTTGGATACCCTAAACAAAGCCATTGTCATTGATCCCAAGAACCCTCTATGCAAATTTCACAGAGCCTCAGTTTTATTTGCAAATGAAAAATATAAGGTAAGATAAATATCTTAAGGGTGTTCAGGGTTGTGTTGCTTAAAAACAACGTTATCCGTTGTTTTCAATAAACTGAAAGTTATTTGTTTAGTTTTGATCTGAGACATTTTTTCAGAGCTGTTGATTTCATTTTTTGTGATTTTTATTTCTTCATGAAATACTCATAGGAAGGATAGGTGTGTGGAAATTTAGGAATATGTGGTTATCCCTTGTAAAGATGCCTTATATAGAAAGGCAGTTTTTTTCATCAGGTGGTTATCTTAAAGGTAAGACCTGAACCATCCTCTTAGGACCAAAGTAAGGGAACACATGAAAATGAATGTATGGGCCAGGCGCAGTGGCTTACACCTGTAATCCCAGCACTTTGGGAGACCAAGGCGGGCGAATCACCTGAGGTCAGGAGTTCAAGACCAGCCAGGCCACATGGTGAAACCCCATCTCTATTAAAAATACAAAAAACTTAGTTGGGCATGGTGGCGGGTGCCTGTAAATCCCAGCTACTTGGGAGGCTGAGGCAGGAGAATCGCTTGAACCCAGGAGGCAGAGGTTGCAGTGAGCCAAGATCACACCACTGCACTCCAGCCTGGGTAACAGAGTGAGACTTCATCTCAAAAAAAAAAAAAAAAAATTAAAATTAAAAAAAAGAAGAAAATGAATGTGTGTGCATTATTCAGCATTTATTGATTACCCATTGTGTGTCAGGCACCAGAAATATAGTGGCAAGTAAAGCAATCATCTTTCCTGCTTTTGAGGGGCCTACTATCTAGTACTTCTCTAGGAAAACAGACATTAACCAAATAATCACAAAGTATAATAAATGTTGAATACATAAAGGGAAAGTGTAGTAAGTTATGAGAGCTTATAACACGGAGACTAATTCTAGTCTGATGTGTCTTTCTCTTTACTTCTCACTTTTTCAAATAATGTATGCTTAGCCTGAAACAAATATTGAAAAAAGAAGATAAGGAGACTGAGAAAGAGAAAAGAGGCAAAAAGACATGAGACTTTTGTTATCATTTATTCAGTCAGAAACCATGAAGCAAAATCTTTTAAAATAAATTTGGGGCTGGGCACAGTGGCTCACACCTCTAATCCCAGCTCTTCGGGAAGCCAAGGTGGGCAAATCACTTGAGGTCAGAAGTTCGAGACCAGCCTGGCCAACATGATGAAACCCCGTCTCTACCAAATATACAAAAATTAGCCAGGCATGATGGTGCACACCTGTAGTCCCAGCTACTCAGGAGGCTGAGGCACAAGAAACACTTGAACCCAGGAGGCAAAAATTGCAGTGAGTCAAGATTATGCCACTGCACTCCAGCCTGGGCAACAGAGCAACACTCTGTCTCAAAAAAAGAAAAAAGAAAGAAATATACCAAACCAGTGATAACTTATTTTAAGACTAATAAAAATCCCTATAATCCCAGCACTTTGGAGGAAGAGGCAGGCAGATCACATGAGCCCACGGAACTTGAGACCAGCCTGGGCAACATGTCAAAACCCCATCTCTACCAAAAAGAAAATACAAAAATTAGCCAGATGTGGTGACGTGTGCCTGTGCTCTCAGCTACTCAGGAAGCTGAAATGGGAGAATGGCTTGAGCTCAGGAGGCGGAGGTTGCAGTGAGCTGTGATCACACCACTGCACTTCAGCCTGGGCCACAGAGCTAGACCCTGTCTTAAAAAAAACAAAAAAAATAGGGCTAGGCACAGTGGCTCACGACTGTAATCCCAGCACTTTGGGAGGCCGAGGCAGGCAGATCATGAAGTCAGGAGTTCGAGGCCAACCTGGCCAGCATGGTGAAACCCTGTCTCTACTAAAAATACAAAAATTAGCAAGACATGGTGGCAGGCACCTGTAATCCCAACTACCTGGGAGGCTGAGGCAGGAGAATCGCTTGACACCGGAAGGCAGAGGTTGCAGTGAGTCGAGATCAAACCACTGCACTCGAGCCTGGGCAACAAGAGTGAAAATCCATCTCCAAAAAAAAATTTAAAATAGACTAATAAAGATATACAAAGGGATTAAATATGTAATTTATCCAGTAATTCCTTTAGTTTTATTCTATCTTCTTTATGAAGACATGGATTTCTATTTTTACTGGTTTTGTCCTTTTAAAAAGCTTCTCTTTCTTTAGTTTTTGTTTTTCTTGCTCTGTTGCCCAAGCTAGAGTGCAGTGGTGCAGTCATAGCTCACTGAAGCCTCAAATTCCTAGGCTGAATCCCAAGTACGCAGGACTACAGGCATAAGCCACCATGCCCAGCTAATTTTTTTGTCGAAATCAAGTCTTGAAAAAGCTTCTTTTAGGGCCAGGTGCCATGGCTCATGCTTGTAATCCCAGCACTTTGGGAGGCCAAGGCAGCCAGATCACTTGAGGCCAGGAGTTCAAGACCAGCCTGGCCAACATGGTGAAACCCTATCTCGACTAAAAATCCAAAAATTAGCCACGCCTGGTGGTGCATGCCTGTAATCCCAGCTACTCGAGTGGCTGAGGCATGAGAATTGCTTGAACCCATGAGGCGGAGGTTGCTGTGAGCCCAGATCACACCTCTGCATTCTAGCTTGGGCAATAGAGGGAGACTCTGTCTCAAAAAAAAAAAAAAAATTTTTTTTTAAGCTTATTTTAAATCTAATAAACCCTTTTCAACTTTTAACTACTCTTTGAAGTACTATAATTGCAAATCAGTATTTGTTTTTATGTACTTGCTTTATTGTATTTCTTTAGATATGAAGG
This sequence comes from Macaca thibetana thibetana, assembly GCF_024542745.1. Taxonomy (NCBI): domain Eukaryota; kingdom Metazoa; phylum Chordata; class Mammalia; order Primates; family Cercopithecidae; genus Macaca; species Macaca thibetana. Next base: position 77,926,705 of record NC_065593.1, read on the forward strand.
ACTTTATTCATTATTCTTAAAGCCATTTTAATACCAACATACCTACCAGATAGGCCACATAAATCAGCCTTTACTTGCTTCAAGAAGCCCAAGTTCTAATCTCATCAGTCTGGACTATGACATATATATAGTTATAGCCATTTTTGTGGAGTTTTCTTTGTTTGTTTAATTAGGCAGCCTTCCAATCCAAAGTAGGACCAGAGAGACTCCCTCTTTTGTTATTATCATTATTATTATTATTATTATCATCATTGTCATTATCATTATTATATCAGGCAGCCTCCTGAGCCACAGTAGACTCAGAGAAACTCCCAGTTACAGGCATTTTGGGGTATGAGCTTCACTGAATTATGAGGCCTAATTTGATGCATGGACTAGATATAGATATGTGACTGTATGAAAAGGGCATAAAGAAAAGTTAAAGGGTACATGTTCTCAGGATCTCCTGGGACTGTGTCATGGGCCATTCATTAATCACTTGAAAACAAGAAAGAAAAGTTAATGATTGCTTCTGAGATTTTCTGGCTCCAAAATGAAAATCAAGGGGACCATTTCAACATCTCTAAAACATTGCTAGCCATCACCTTATTTAATGTGTTGTACTGATATTTAATCATTTAAATCTTAAGTCTTTAGGGTAAAAGTAAGAACTCCGATGCTGTGTTAGACACTATTTCTCAATGAATCCTTGTAATTAGATCATTGGGGGTGGGGATAGGCATGCTAGTTGCATGAAATGTTGATAACAATTATAATATGCAGTCATAGCAAGAAAACGTATCAGTTCTGAATTGGGTGTGTTGTAGCAGTGAAGGAGGATTGGAGTCTGTCATCTTGAAGGTTAAGATTTCGTTAAAGGACAGGCACAGCGGCTCACGTCTGTAATCCCAGCACTTTGGGAGGTTGAGGCGGGTGGATCACAAGGTCAGGCGTTCAAGACCAGCCTGGCCAACATGGTGAAACCCCATCTCTACTAAAAATACAAAAATTAGCCAGGTACGGTGGCGGGCGCCTGTAATCACAGCTATTTGGAAAGCTGAAGCAGGAGAATCGCTTCAACCTGGGAGGCAGAAGTTGCAGTGAGCTACTGCACTCCAGCCTGGACGATAGAGCAAAACTCCATCTCGGGGGGAAAAAAAGATTTCTTTAAAGGCTGGGCATGATGGCTCACGCCTGTAATCCCAGCACTTTGGGAGGCCATGGTGAGAGGATCACTTGAGGTCAGAAGTTCGAGGCCAGCTTGCCAATATGGTGAAACCCTGTGTCAACTAAAATACAAAAATTAGCCGGATGTGGTGGCACGCACCTGTATTCCAGCTGCTTAGGAGGCTGAGGCAGGAGAATCGCTTGAACCCGGGAGGCAGAGGTTGCAGTGAGCCAAGATCACGACACCGTACTCCAGCCTGGGTGACAGAGCAAAACTCCATCTCAAAAAGAAAAAAGATTTCTTTAAAGTAAGGCCAAGCGCAGTGGCTTACGCCTGTAATCCTAGCACTTTGGGAGGCCAAGGCAGGTGGATCACCTGAGGTCAGGAGTTCAAGACTAGCCTGGGCAACATAGTGAAACCCCATCTCTACTAAAAATACAAGACAAAATTAGCCAGGAATTACAGGTAAGCATCTGTAATCCCAGCTACTTAGGAGACTGAGGCAGGAGAATCACTTGAACCCAGGAAGCAGAGGTTGCAGTGAGCAGAGATCGCACCACCGCACTTCAGCCTGGGTGACAGAATGACAGTCTGTCTCAGAAAAAGAAAAAGATTTCTTTAATGATTCTCAGAAGTGGTCTGGGAACTTCTGGGGGTCCCTAAAATTCTTCTAAAGAGTCTTAGAGGTCAGAGCTATTTTTACAATAATGTCTTGACATTATTTACCTTTTTCAGTCTTCATTCTGTCCCAAATGGACAGTAGAATTTTCCAAAAGCTACATAATATGTGATATCAAAACAGATTAAATGGAGGAGATAGATGTGAGAATCTAGCTGTCTTCTACTAACAGAGACTTGCAGAAATGTTAATGCCACTCTTCTCAATGACTTTTTGTTGTTCTGAAAAATTATATAGTTATTTTTCATTAAAAAATAAATCACTGGGCCAGGCACGGTGGCTCACGCTTGTAATCCCAGCACTTTGGGAAGCTGAGGCGGGCAGATTACTTGGGTCAGGAGTTCAAGACCAGCCTGGCTGACATGGTGAAACCCCGTCTCTACTGAAAATACAAAAATTAGCTGGATGTGGTGGCGCATGCCTGTGATCCCAGTTACTCGGGAGGCTGAGGCAGGAGAATTGCTTGAATCTGAGAAGCAGAGATTGCAGTAAGCAGAGATTGTACCACTGCACTCCAGCCTGGGCGACAGCGAGACTCCTTCTCAATAAATAAAAATAAATAGATAGATAGATAGATGACCAAAAGCAAGGATTGTCACCACCTGCATATTTCACAAAGAGGGGTGTGTGTGTGTGTCTGTGTGTGTGTGTGTTTTCAGTGTACTAGAGTGCCTGCTATTTCTTAGTACTTATGTAAGTATGCGTTTTATTTTCACAACAATAAGAACTAATACAATAAGGAAGTATATTGATTAAGATTTAGTTAGCTTTTATGAAGGTGATTTGGGAAATCAAATAAAAAAATTGCTTGGTCAAAACTTTAAAAATTTTTGATACTTTAAGGTTTTTCTTTGCCTTTTTCAGTCTGCTTTACAAGAACTTGAAGAATTGAAACAAATTGTTCCCAAAGAATCCCTCGTTTACTTCTTAATAGGAAAGGTAAAGACTGGGGCCGTGGTCCCAAACAGTGACTTTCACAGCAAATATTGACATTTTATAAGAATAAATTTAATACTTACTGTACAATATCTATTGAGCAAATTCAACTAAAGCTCCAAACTGAGTGCTCTGGGAATAACAGATTTAGTTCTAACACTTGAGAAAATGATATCCTAGCTGGGCATGGTGCCTCACGCCTGTAATCCCAGCACTTTGGGAGGCCTAGGCAGGTGGATTACCTGAGTCAGGAGTTTAAGACCAGCCTGACCAACATGGTGAAACCCGACCTCTACTAAAAATACAAAAATTAGCTGGGCGTAGTGACTCATGCCTGTGATCCCAGCTACTCCGGAGGCTGAGGCACGAGAATCACTTGAACCCGGGAGCGGAGGTTGCCGTGAGCCAAGATCACGCCGCTGCACTCCAGCCTGGGCAAGAGAACAAGATTCTGTCTCAGAAACAAAAAAAAAAGAGAAAGAAGAAGAAGAACATGAATGGCACTGTGTTGTCTTGATTAAGAGAAATGGCTTCTGAGAGTCCCAAGGCCAGACTAGTCAGTTTTTTACAGACCAGACCCCCATATGCCAATTAGTTAAGGTGCCTGTAGACAGTTGTTAAGAGTTGATATAACTCAATTTAAAATCACTGTAAATGAAAGTTAATTAAGCAATTTATAATCCATTTAATCCCATTATCATTGTTCCAGTCAGAGTGATATTTATTGGAAACTTACTACCTGAAAGATAGAAGCAAGGAATTCTGAAAATAATATCTGATTATATGAAAAGGAACTCAAAAGCTGGTATGAGTTCATCTGTAGGAAGAAAATGTCCTACCGTTAGAATAAGTTTAGATCACATAAATCAGGAGCCTAGTTTAAATTATAAATATTTAGAACTGTAGAGACTGGGCACTGTGGCTCACGCCTGTAATCCCAGCACTCTTTGGGAGGCTGAGGCAGGTGGATCACCTGAGGTCAGGAGTTTGAGACTAGCCTGGCTAACATGGCAAAACCCTGTCTCTACTTATAAATACAAAAATTAGCCAGGAGCAGTGGCGGGCACCTGTAGTCCCAATTACTCAGGAGACTAAAGCAGGAGAATTGCTTGAACCTGGGAGGCAGAGGTTGCAGTGAGCCAAGATCGCGCCATTGCACTCTAGCCTGGGCAATAGAGCAAGACTCCATCTCAAAAATAAATACATAAATATTTAGAATTTTATAGTTGAAGCTCACAACTTAATGAAAAATGTAGTATTGCTGTTTATTTTTAGGTTTACAAGAAGTTAGGTCAAACGCACCTCGCCCTGATGAATTTCTCTTGGGCTATGGATTTAGATCCTAAAGGAGCCAATAACCAGATTAAAGAGGCAATTGATAAGCGCTATCTTCCAGATGATGAGGAGCCAATAACCCAAGAAGAACAGATCAGTAAGTATCACACATATGATTTTGAGTATTTAGAAAGTTACCTTTTGCATAAGGATTTGTAGGCTACTCCTTTATTTTATTTTTCTAACGGTGGTGTTACCAAAAGAACTTTTAGGGAAATTGAACAGGGTGATATAATAACAAAATGCATATAAAGTCAGATAATTAGTCTCTGTTCTGGATCTAGTTTGCTGTGTGACTTTGATAAATTCATTGCTAATTTTTACCTGGGCCTCAATTTATGTTTGAATATGTAACCAGTAGTGTTTTATTTGCTTCCTAAGAATGTAGTCTTTTAAATAAGAGAATAGAGAAATTTCTGACAAGGTAAATTCTGATTAGATGCCTTTGTTCCAGAAAACTTGGTGAAAACCTTTAATTAAAATTATAAGCCACGGGGCCAGGCACAGTGACTCAGGCCTGTAATTCCAGCACTTTGGGAGGCGGAGGTGGGTGTATCACCTGAGGTCAGGAGATCGACACCAGCTGACCAACATGGTAAAACCCCATCTCTACTAAAAATACAAAAGTTAGCTGGGCATGGTGGCAGGCACCTGTAATCCCAGCTACTCGGGAGGCTGAGACAGGAGAATCGCTTGAACCCAGGAGGCTGAAGTTGCAGTGAGCTGAAGTCATGCCATTGCACTCCAACCTGGATAACAAGAATGAAACTCTGTCTCAAAAAAAAAAAAAAATTATAAGCCAGGCATGATGGCTTGTGTATGTAATCCCAGCTACTCAGGAGGCTGAGGTGGGAGGATTGCTTGAGCCTAGGATTTCACGACGAGCCAGTGAGACCCTGCTTCTAAACAAATTTTTTAAATTAGCTGGATGTGGTGGTATGCATCTATAGTCCCAGCTACTTGGGAGACTGAGGCAGGAGAATCATACCACTTGAGCCCAGGAGTTTGAGGCTGCAGTGAGCTATGATTGTGCCACTTCACTCCAGCCTTGGTGACAGACCGAGATAGATGATTGATTGATTAATAGATAGATAGATAGATAGATAGATAGACCCCATAAACCTTTTGAAACTGAAGGTTATAGTCTATGTTTCTGTGGACTAGCAGGGAGTATTCTTAAAGTGGAGTCAGTGATTGGAGGTTGGGGAAATGTCAATTTTTTTTTTTTAATGTCTCAGAGAACTAGCTAGTTGTAATTCCTAGGGCAGGAATAAGGAACCCATTAGGGAGAGGCAGTTTTGGTAGTTAAAACCTTAAAAGTAAAATGCAGTAAGCTAATGTCAGACCTATTACAAAGTTAGGAAACTTGAGTTGCATTTTATTAAAGGATATGAGGATTTTTAAGGGCCTTTATTTAGGGTTTTATCTCTCTGAATATAATACAATTTTTCTTGTTTTCGTGAACCAACAGGATATGTTTGTCAGAAACCTTACTGTAGACTTTTGTTTTATTTTTAAAGTGGGAACAGATGAATCCCAGGAGAGCAGCATGACAGATGCAGATGACACACAACTTCATGCAGCTGAAAGTGATGAATTTTAACTTCTGGAAATCGGACTTTTACAACTGGATGTGTGACTAGTGCTGACATGTTTCTTGTCCCTCCATATACTGAGTCTTTACTCTTGAGCCGGCGGTGTCATCATCCATCACTTATACCATGAGTGTGCCACTTTCATTGGACCCTGACTGTATACGGAATGAAAGGCAGTGCAATATTTAGCTGCTAACAAGACTGGCTCTTTTACCAGTATGAATGACAATTTATGGGGGGTAGGGTGGGGACTTTCTTTTCTGTTTTTCTTTAATCTCCCTTTGTTGGAAAGTATCATGAAAGGAAGAGTTATGTTTTATCTTGAAGGAACCATTAGATATGGAAAATAGTGATGAACCAGAATTTCTTGGTTGCTTTCTCAAAAATTTGTTTTTATTTGGTTCTGTTCCTGATAAACAGAGTAACTGACCGTCATTTCTAGGTTCTTCAAGAATGGTGTTTGCAAGTGCCAGATGGAACAATAAAAGACGTTGCCTATAACAGTAACTTGATTGCCAAGGAATGTAAATTACCTTCAACTTGCAGTGTCTCCCATAAACAAATGTAATGGGCATATTGGGATTCGTATGTAGGAATCAAATATCCCTCCATACAGTGTACACTTATTCTTGGCAAGAATGCTTTAATGTCTAACCAAGAATTTTAATTTATTCATCTTGCTTCAAAGTGTTGATCATTGTTGTCTTGGTATTGCAGACTTTAAAATTGGTTCATACCATATTGCCTCTTCTCTTTGAGCTCTGTGGGATCACCTTTAACATTCAGAGATGATAGAGTGGTTCCCCACTGAGAAGCCAAAACAAGGCCCTTAATAATCCCTTAAGTTCACCATATCAATCAGAATGAGAACACTAAAGTGTAGAGACTTTAAGAGATCATGATAGTGAAAGCCTTAATATAATCAGAATTGTACCATAACCTTGAATCTATATTTGTTCAAAACATTATCCCTTTGACTTTTCTAAGTGTTTGCTTAAGCAGAGTGTAAGAATGTGTGGTTATCTTTGGTTGAGATCCTTTCCATTCTTTTTGACTCTGCTTCAGATTTTTTCAGTAGTGTGAGTCACCAAAACATTTACTAAGAATTGGGTTTAGGATATTGGAAATTTTTAGCTTGGGGGAAGAAACATTCTTAAGAAGGAGATAGGTTCTCTTCTGAGTTTGTCATAATATCAGTTGGTGTCTTTGGGAAATGGCCACAATTTTAAGAATTTAATTATGCATATAAATTGATAATTATTGGAATTCCACCATAACAGATTTAAACAGTCTTAAATTGTTTATCTCCTTTATTGTAATGTATTGAAATTTTAGAGAAACTTTAGTTGTTAACATTTTATTAAGTGCCAATGTCAGAATATAACAAATTATAGTTTCTTATGAATGACAGGCCTACAGTTATTATTTTGGATTATTTGATGAAGGACAACCTTACCTGTATTTGTTAGTCAAGCTGTGAAAATAAGGTGGATTACAAAAGATGTGAAAAAAATTTTAGCCTGTAGACTCAGTAATTTTCTATAATTTACTGTTAATCTCATTTGAATATGGATTAGGTACAATTATAAATTAATTCAAGTCAGGGTGTTTAGGTATCAGGTGCCAGAGAAATATTTAACAGATTTCCCTACCTAAATTTATGTATATGTACTGTCTAAAAAAATACTTTTTAAAAAAAAGGAACAGTTGGGAGAAAATAAATGTAATGAAAAATTCCCAGAGGCTAGCACTTGGATTCTAACACATATGCTATTGTATTATCCATTAGTTCTGTAATATGTAATTTTAGATTCTTTTATATTTTTAATTGGCAAAGCACAAGGTGCTGTGTAACAGTGTCATTTAGAGTTTTATAGAAAGCTTCAACCTGAGTTCTGCGTTATAAAGCCTGGAGAAAGCTAAGCTTAGAACATAATTTGCTGAAGTATAATTATCTTTTTATAGTAGGAATTTATGTCCTGTGCCAGAGGTGAGAGTCTTTCTGGTACTGATTTTTTGAGACCAAGGATAAAAGGATCGTTTTGTAAGACACGCCATGGCAATGGCTGGCTGGGGAACAGTTTCCGCCCAAGCTTGGCCTATTTTATTTTTCCTCATACCTACTTTTAAAGTCATTAGGTATCTGAAGCCTTATTTCCCACCTTGTAACACTTTCTGGCTTTTACAGTTTCTTTTTTTGTTTTGTTTTTTGCATGGAATGGGGATCAAACAACCAGAAGAAGAACACATTTTGATCAAGCAAAATGTTTGTTTCAAACATCAGAAGTTTATTTTACAGAAATTAAATTAAGTAGTTTGACATCCTTTTCTCTGTTTCACACATATATTAGGTTGGTGCATAAGTAATTGTGGTTTTTGCCATGACTTTTATGGCAAAACCTGCAGTTACTTTTGCACCAACCTAATACATATATATGTGCACACACTTGTTCAGAAGCTATGTTGTGGCCTTGGATTTGTTTTTCCCCTTGGAAATGGTTCTTAACTCTGGGATTTTAGAAGGTTAGAATATTTTTTCAAGAGAACAGTGGTACTCAAAATAATGAAAGGTGGTCCCTACATTTTCTGTATTCATCACTTAAAATTTTTGATTTTTCCAAGAACTACAAGTAACATTTGAACCATGCTGCTGTTGTACCTTAAACAAAAACTCAGTGATAACCAGTATTTAGTCTATTAAAAATGCTCTTTTTGAAGAAAAAAGTTTGGAAGTCTCTGATTAGCCAGAGTATAGTATGAGTCTTCACTGAGAAATATGGTGACCCATTTTCTTTGTGAAAACCTGGGAAAATGCAAGTGTGGGTGTGAAGTGTGTGTTCTGTTTGCATTGAAACAATGTAATTTTGTGTCTTCTTTTTGCTTTAACTGACTTATTTCAGAAATTGTACAGTCTTGAGGGGGAAAGTCTTTTCTGTTAATATATTTGCAATTCATTAAAGGATATGGAAAATCCAAATAAGTTACTTTTGAAAGCAATTTATAATCAAGTTGTTAAAGCTATATGAAAGCTGTGCCATCTGTATTTTCATAAGAAGGCACAGAAAAATAGAGATACAATTTTATGTTTCACAAAAATCTAGAGCAATGTTTATCTAATTTTTTAAAACTTACACTCTTAATATATTTATATTTTTAAACGGTCATACTCTTTTTTAGTATTATTTGGAATATCAAAATAAATACTATGACAAAAACAATGGTAATTTTTAGAATACCTTTTTTCAAACTACAGAAGCCCCGTTGCCAACCAGCAGCTGTGAATTTGCAAGTCAACTGCTTATCCTTTGATCACATGATTTCTGAAATTTCTTCAAAAGGGACACAAAGGTTTTTTGTTCCAATTAGAATCTATTTAAAAAGGTCAGGATCTGAAAGAAGATTTAGAAACTGAATTTTACTCTAATTTGAAAATCTTTTTTTTTTTTTTTGGTATCTTGGAGAAAGTACAGAGAGCTGAAGGGTTTTATTCAGACTTGAAGAAAAGGCAGTAACAGGGAAAAACACATGAAGGTGGGGTGAGCTGGGCAGTTCCAAGGGGAACAACACAGACCTCATAACCTTCCCTAGGACCTGCCATTTAATGTCAGCTGAACAAGGATAAACAGCAGCTTAGACATGGAACTATTCTTTGGCTTGTTTAGCTGACAACTCACGGTTCATGAAGGTTCAGTACAGGTTTTATTTTTCTCTGTAAGTGCAAACTTTGTTAAAAAGCTGTGTTTGTTGAGATCCTGCTCTATGGATTGTGTTGCTTGCTTTGTGGATGGTATTTTCAATTCTCAACAGTAGAAGGTAGGTATTACTTCATTTTACAAAAGAGAAAACAGGCTCAGCTATTAAATGATACAACTGGGCACTTTTGGCATTAGTGTATGTTCAGAATGTTATATTTTAGTTTTGGACTTCCTCTGGAGGTTTCAAGTCATGTTTAATGGTAACTGTAAGTTGTCTTCTCTAGCATTTTTTTTTTAAGACAGTCTCGCTCTGACCCCCAGCCTGGAGTGCAGTAGTATGATCATAGCTCACTGCAGCCTCGAACTCCTGGACTCAAGCAATCCTCCCACCTCAGCCACCCAAGAAGCCAGGACAACACATGCAGCACCACACCTGGCTCATTTTTTATTTTTTATTTTTGTAGAGTCAGGGTATTGCTGTGTTGCCCAGGCTGATCTCAAACTCCTGGCCTCAAGCAATCCTCCCACCTCAGCCTCCCAAAGCACTGGAATTATAAGCGTGAGCCACCTCACCCAGCCCTCTCTAGCTATTTTTTTTTGGGGGGGGGGGGAACAGAGTTTCACTCTTGTTGCCCAGACCAGAGTGCAATGGCACAATATCCACTCACCACAACCTCCACCTCCCGGTTTCAAGCGCTTCTCCTGCTTCAGCCTCCCAAGTAGCTGGGACGGCAGGCATGCACCACTGCGCCTGGCTGATTTTTGCATTTTTGGTAGAGGCAAGGTTTCTCCATGTTGGTCAGGCTGGTCTCGAACTCCCGACCTCAGGTGATCCGCCCACTTCGGCCTCCCACAGTGTTGGGATTATAGGCATGAGCCACCATGGCCAGCCCTCTCTAGCATGTTTTTTTTCTTTTTTTGAGATGGAGTCTCACTCTGTCACCCAGGCTGGAGTGCAGTGGCGCAGTCTCAGCTCACTGCAAGCTCCCAGGGTTCACACCATTCTCCTGCCTCAGCCTCACGAGTAGCTGCGACTACAGGCGCCCCCCACGACGCCCGGGTAATTTTTTTTTGTATTTTTAGTAGAGACGGGGTTTCACCATGTTAGCCAGGATGGTCTCTATCTCTTCACCTCATGATCCGCCCACCTCGGCCTCCCAAAGTGTTGAGATTACAGGCATGAGCCACCGTGCCCAGCCTAGCATTTTTAAATATAAAGTCTACTGTAGGCTAACATCCAGGTCCAGGTTTTACAGAGAAAACTTGATTATTAATCATCCAGATCTGTTGTAGTATAGTCTTTTGTTAGGGCTTTGATCTATGTGCTGCTTCGTTACTCTTCTCCCACTGAAATTGGAATATATTTTCCCTCTTTGAGTGACTAGGATTTGCTTTAAAGTAGAAAGTTATAAATCTTCAATTTTCCTTCAGTTCTTGCATTTTTATTAACAATTTCCTCTATCACAAGCATTCTTTTTTTGGAGACAGGGTTTTGCTCTGTTACTCAGGCTGGAATGCAGTGGCACGACCACAGCTCACTGCAACCTCTACTTCCCAGGTTCAAGCTATCCTCCTGCCTTAGCCTCCCAAGTAGTTGGGACCAACAGGCATGCCCCACCACTCCCAGCTAATTGTTGTATTTTTGTAGAGATAGGGTTTTGCCGTATTGCTCAGGCTGGTCTCAAACTCATGGGCTCAAGCAGTTCGCCCGCCCCAGCCTCAAGCATCCTTTTAATATTCAACACTGTTAAGGAAAACTGTAGGCCAGACGTTGTGGCTCACACCTTTAATCCCAGCACTTTGGGTGGCCAAGATGGGCAGATTGCTTGAACCTGAGATAAGAGACCAGCCTGGGCAGCATAACAAGACCCCATCTGTATTAAATTAAAAAAAAAAAATGGGCCGGGTGCGGTAGCTTACACCTGTAATCCCAGCACTTTGGGAGGCCAAGGCGGGTGGATCATGAGGTCAGGAGATCGAGGTCATCCTGGCCAATATGGTGAAACCCCGTCTCTACTAAAAATACAAAAATTAGCCAGGCGTGGTGGCGTGCATCTGTAGTCCCAGCTACTCAGGAGGCTGAGGCAGGAGAATCACTTGAACCTGAGAGGTGGAGGTTGCAGTGAGCCGAGATCACACCATTGCACTCCAGCCCGCGTGACAGGGCAAGAGTCCGTCTCAAAAAAAAAAAAGAAAAGAAAAGAAAGAGAAATGTATGCTGGGCATCGTGGCTCATACCTGTAATGTTAACATTTTCGGAGGCTGAGGGTGATGGATCACTTAAGCCAAGGAGTTCGAGACCAGCCTGGGTAACATAGACCCCATCTCTACAAAAAATGGGTAAAAATTAGCCAGGCATGGGGGAGTGCACCTCTGGTCCCAGCTACTTAGGAGGCTGAGATGAAAGGATCGCTTGAGCCTCAGAGGTTGAGGCTGCAGTAAGCCGTGATGGCACTGCTGTACCCAGCCTGAGTGGCAGAGTGAGCCCCTGTCTCAAAGGAAAAAATAAAAATGTATTTATGTTCGGGCGCGTGTCTCACGCCTGTAATCATAGCACTTTGGGAGGCCGAGGCAGGCGGATCATGAGGTCAGGAGATCAAGACCATCCTGGCTAACACGGTGAAACCCCGTATCTACTAAAAAAAAAAAAAAAAAAAATTAGCTGGGCGTGGTGGCGGGCACCTGTAGTCCCATCTTCTCGGGGGGCTGAAGCAGGAGAATGGTGTGAATCCAGGAGGCAGAGCTTGCAGTGAGCCCAGATCGTGCCACTGCACTCCAACCTGGGCAACAAAGTGAGACTCCATCTCAAAAGAAAAGAAAAATGTATTTATGACACTTTCTAAAGATCATAAGGCACAATAGGAGGGCATGAACACAGATATAGGGCCTACAGCAATAGCTACTGCAATGGGGTCTTGCAGTAGGGGAGAGAGATAGGATTCTGATTTTAACAGGGACAAGTGGAGGTGTATATCCAAGCAACAGAATGGGGTCAGTTGATGGAAAATTACTAAGAGAAAACATCAAAGATAAGGGGTTTCTGGCTAAACTGACTTGATAGGATTATTGCTGGAAGCTAACTACGTTGATAAGATATCAAAGATGAGAATTTTTGCTAAAATGATTTAGCAGGATTTTTTTTTTCAAACTATATTCTACAAGGACAGAGAGGGAAGCCCAAGGTCAGGCCTAATCAGAAAGGACTCAGAGGGACCTGCCTAAAGTTTTGGTCAAAGGAGAGAATCTTTTCAACATCATCAACATAGAATTTTCAATTGAGAGTTAAAGCTGTATTTGAATCCCAAACAAATTCAGGGAAAGAAAAAGCTGTATTTGAAAATTCAAGGCCTTGAAAATGCAGAATTAAGTTTGAATAAGAAAGGGAATAATAGACCCAGTGCTTTGGGAGACTGAAGCAGGAGAATCCTTCGAGGCCAGGAGTTCAAGACCAGCCTGGGCAAGGTAGGGATACCCTGTCTCTACAAAAAAAAAAAAAAAAAATTAGCTGAGCATGGTGGCATGTGCCTTTAATCCCAGTGACTTGGGAGGCTAAAGTGGGAGAATCATCTGAGCCCAGGGAGGTTGTGACTGCAGTGAGCCATGATTGCACCACTGCACTCCAGCCTGGGTGACAGAGCCAGCACTTCGGGAGGCCAAGCTGGGTAGATTGCTAGGTCTGGAGTTCAAGACCAGCTTGGCCAAGATGGTGAAACCCCACTCTACTAAAAATACAAAAATTAGCCGGGTGTGGTGGTAGGTGCCTGTAATCCCAGCTACTCAGGAGGCTGAAGCAGAGAATTGCTTGAACCCAGAAGGCAGAGTTTGCAGTGAGCCAAGAAAAACAAAAGAATAGATTTGCTGTGACCAATTTCGATATTTATTCTTAGCCAAACTTATTGACCAAGAATGACCAGTTTAGATAAATCATGGTCCTGGGATGGAACACAAAGAAACTGGAATTTTATTAGCAAAGGAGATGGGGAATGGCTATTGAATGTTGATGTCGTGTTCAATTTAGTGAGGATTTTTTATTTTGTTTTTTGAGACAGGGTCTCAGGGTCTTGCTCTGTCTCCCAGGCTGGAGTGCAATGCAGTGGCATGATCATAACACTGTAGCCTTGAATTCTTCAGGCTCAAGTGACCTTCCCACCTCAGCCTCCCAAATAGCTAGGACTACAGGCATGCACCACCACAACCGGCTCATTTTTAAATTTTTTGTAGAGATGGGATCTCATTATGTTGCCCCAGCTTGTCTCAAACTCCTGGGCTCAAGCAATCCTCCGAACTTAGCCTCCCAAAGCACTGGGATTACAGGCACAAGCCACTACACCTGGCCTGAACTTCCTTATTCTAAGGATTTGCAGAGTTTCTGTTTAAGCCATTATCTTCAAACATGGTTTTAATTTCTTTTCAGTCTTTATGTAAAATACCTTCTTTCTTTCCTTCTTTCTTTCTTTCTTTCTCCCTCTCTTTCTTTCTTTCTCCCTCTCTGTCTGTCTTTCTTCCTCCCTCTTTCCCCCTCCCTCCCTCCCTCCCTCCCTCCCTCCCTCCCTCCCTCCCTCCCTCCCTTCCTTCCTTCCTTCCTTCCTTCCTTCCTTCCTTCCTTCCTTCCTTCCTTCCTTCCTTCCTTCCTTCCTTCTTGACGGAATTTCTCTCTTATTGCCCAGGCTGGAGTGCAATGGCACAATCTCGGCTCACCACAACCTCCGCCTCCCAGGTTCAAGTGATTCTCCTGCCTCAGCCTCCCAAGTAGCTGGGATTACAGGTAGGCACCACCACGACCTGCTAATACTGTATTTTTAGTAGAGACGGGGTTTCTCCATGTTGGTCAGGCTGGTCGTGAACTCCCAACCTCAGGTGATCCATCCACCTCGGCCTCCCAAAGTACTGGGATTACAGGCGTGAGCCACGGCGCCTGGTCAAATACCTTATTTCTTCTTTCTTTATTGCCATGCCAGGATCACCAATACTATATTGCGCAGTAGCAGCATAAAAACTAGTATTTATTGTCTTACTCTCCATCTTTAAAAAGATGCTTCTCAATTTTCTCAAATTTGACATTGACGTTCAAATCGATGACACAATCTAAAGCCACTAATGTACAGTATATTACACTCTGTCACCCAGGCTGGAGTGCAGTGGCGTGATCTTGGCTCACTGCAGCCTCTACCTCTCCAGCTCAATCAACCTTCACACCTCAGCCTTCCGAGTAGCTGGGACCAGAGGTGCGCACCATCATGCCTGGCTAATGTCATTTATTTTTTGTAAAGACAAAGTCACACTTTGTTAACCAGGCTGGTCTTGAACTCCTGTCTCAGCCTCCCAAAGTGCTGGAATTACAGGCATGAGCCACCGCACCCAGCCCAACACGTTACCTTTGCTAATCTTGTGACCATTCTCAACACTCAACTCCACTTATAACTATCATTTATAACCACTGATTATACCACAAGATCACAAGATACTTCCGTTTTTTTTGTTTGTTTGTTTTTTGTTTTTTGTTTTTTGTTTTTTTTTTGAGACGAGAGTCTTGCTCTGTGGCCCAGGCTGGAGTGCAGTGGCACAATCTGAGCTCACTGCAACCTCTGCCTACTGGGCTTAAGTGATTCTTCTGCCTCAGCCTCCCAAGTAGCTGGGACTACAGGCAGGCACCACCATGCCCAGCTAATTATTATTATTTGTTTGTTTGTTTTGTTTTGTTGTTTTTTTAGACGAAGTCTCATTCTTGTCACCCAGGCTGGAGTGCAATGGCACGATCTCGGCTTACTGCAACCTCCGCCTCCCAGGTTTCAAGCAATTCTCCTGCCTCAGCCTCCTAAGTAGCTGGGATTACAGGTATGTGCTACCATGCCTGGCTAATTTTTGTATTTTTAGTAGAGACAGGGTTTCACCATGTTGGCCAGGCTGGTCATGAACTCCTGACCTCAGGCGATCTGCCAGCCTCAGCCTCCCAAAGTGCTGGTTTACAGGCATGAGCCACTGCACCCAACCAAGATACGTCCTTTCTATTGCTAGTTTTCAATGATTTTCATCATGATTAGATACCGAAATGTGTCTGTGTATTAAGAAAAGCATACAGGCCAGACATGGTGGCTCACGCCTGTAATACCAGCACTTTGGGAGGCCGAGGCAGGCGGATCACCTGAGGTCAGGAGTTCAAGACCAGCCTGGTCAACATGATGAAACCCCGTCTCTACTAAAAATACAAAAATTAGCCCGGCATGGTGGCGTATGCCTATAATCCCAGCTACTCGGGAGGCTGAAGCTGGAGAATCACTGGAACTTGGGAGGCAGAGGCTGCAGCAATCCAAGATTGTGCCACTGCACTCTAGCCTGGGTGACAGACTCCATCGAAAAAAAAAAAAAGGAAGGAAGGAAGGAAAAAAGAAAAGCATGCAGAGATTTCTGGGGCTGGGAAACAATAGTGGTAACCTCATTGTAAATCTGTCCCTCACTCTCCCAAAACAACCATAAAATCTAGTAGGACAAATAAAAACTATACAGGGCAGAATACTGCAACTTCAAATTACCTGTAAATAGAGGAAAAAGTTTGTAACCCGCCACCACCATAAGCCTGTGGGTGTGGAGTATGAGGAAAGGGAGGTTAAAGCATTAGATGGACAAAGCAGAATGGAGTTCAGGACTGAGAGGAAGCGCAGACACAATTTCCAGGGGGGAAATGTGAAAGAACAAGTCTAAAATACTGAACACAGGTTAGGACTCGGTAGATCACAGCCCTAGCTTTGGGGAAAAGCCTTAAACATGTGGTACCAGGAGTGGCAGCCTCATAGAAAGTGTTTCTGGGAGAGAATCAGTTATAAGGCGGGATGGTGAAAGGAAAAGGGAAATTGAAAAAAAAGAGAAGAGAAAATGCCAAGCTTTCCCCCACCCCATCAACAAAAATCTTTAAATTGCAGAAAAGAGGGCAGAACTGACAAGGCCACTCAAAGTAAGAATTTTATGAATTGAATGATTTGGAATAAAGTAGCCAACATCCATACAAAATTATTGCAAACGTCAGGAAATTAAAGGCTGTTGAAAAGCCTTCCCAAAAACCTACAAAGCTAAAGGAAAAGAAAATATCTTTCAAAAAGCATGTGAGAAAGTGAAAAGTCACCTTAAATTAGAAAAAAAAATAGAAAGGAAAAATGAGGCCGGGCGTAGTGATTCACGCCTTGTAATCTTAGCACTTTGGGAGGCAGGAAGATCGCCGAAGCCCAGGAGCTCGAGACCATCCTGGCCAACATGGCAAAACCCTGTCTCTACTGAAAGCAGAAAAATTAGCCGGGCATGGTAGTGTGCGCCTGTCATCCCAGCTGCTCGGGAGGCTGAGGTGGAAGGATGGCTTGATCTCAGGAGGTGGAGGTTGCCTTGAACTGAGATTGTGCCACTGCTCTGCAGCCTGGGCAACAGAATGAGACTCCATCTCAGAAGCAAAAAAAACCAAAACAACAAAACAAAAAAAAACCCCACATATGTATCTACTCTTCTATTGAGCAATCCTACTTCTAGGGATTGACCCTGAACATACATATACCTCAACCTCAACAACAGGAAAATACATATTTATTCATTACTGATTCTCTGTAATTGCAAAATCTTGTAAATGACTCAAATGTCCAAGCAGAGGAGGTTGGTTGGATAGATTGTGGTAAACGCATGCGTGTGGTTACTACACAGCCAGAACATTTACTAGGGGAACTGTGGAACTTCAGAAACCAGGGTCTTAGCATAGCCTTTTTTTCTGTTTTTTCTTTTTCTTTTCTTTCTCTTTCTCTCTCTTTTTTTTTTTTTTTAGACAGAGTCTCACTCTGTTGCACAGGTTGAAGTGCAGTGGTATGATCTCAGCTCAGTGCAACTGCAATCTTTGCCTCCCAGGTTCAAGTGATTCTCCTGCCTCCTGAGTAGTGGGGATTATAGGCACACAACACCACGCCTGGCTAATTTTTGTATTTCTAGTAGAGATACGGTTTTGCCATGGCCGAGCTGGTCTCGAACTCCTGACCTCAGGTGATCCACCCACCTCGGCCTCCCAGGGTGCTGGGATTACAAAGCGTGAGCCACCGTGTCTGGCCAGAATAGATCTTTTTGAGACATTCCAATAGCCTTTCTTACAAATACAAATAACTTGTTTACTCAATTTCCAGGTAAAAACATTTTTTATCTTTTAGAAACATTTTTAAAAAATAAAAAGTTTTACAGCTGTCTTGAACCCAGGAGATAGAGGTTGCAGTGAGCCAAAATCGTGCCACTGCACTCCAGCTTGGGCGACAGAGCAGGACTCCATATCAAATAAAAACAAAAAACAATATATATCACTATTTGTCAACCACCAAAGTTATAATTGTTTCAGGTCAGAATAATCAATTATTACTAAAATTAATAAGCAAAAATGTGATTAAGAACAGGAGTTGTATCTAGTCTCAAAAGTGCCTCCCCAGGCAGGGCGCGGTGGCTCACGCCTGTAATCCCAGCGCTTTGGGAGGCAGAGGCGGGCGGATCACCTGAGGTTGGGAGTTTGAGACCAACCTAACCAAAATGTAGAAACCCCGTCTCTACTAAAAATACAAAATTAGCCAGGCATGGTGGCCCATGCCTGTAATCCCAGCTACTTGGGAGGCTGAGGCAGGAGAATCGCTTGAACTGGGGAGGCAGAGGTTGCAGTGAGCTAAGATCAAGTCATTACACTCTAGCCTGGGCAACAAGAGCGAAACTCTGTCTCAAAAAAAACAAACAAACAAACAAAAAAGTGCCTCCCCACAAAATGGTTATTATTTTTCCTGGTAATATATATGGAGAAGTACACAGCATCACTTCTGGATATTCCTGGCAAAAATGTGTAACCTGAATCTAATTATGAGGAAATGCTATGCAAACTCATACTGAGGGACATTGTACATAATAAGTGGCCTGTAACCTTCAAAAGTGTCATCAGGGTTATGAAAATCAGACAGACCAAAAAACTATTGCATATTAAAGGTGACTACATTGACAAGTAAATGCAATGTGTGACGCTGAATTGGATCTTGAGACAGAAATTATTTTAATTTTTTTCTTCTCCTATAAAGGACATTAGTGAGACCACTGGCAAAATTTGCATAGTGTCTAGATTAAATAATAGTACTATGTCAAAGTTAACTTCTTGATTTTGATAACTGTACTGTGATATAAGAAAATAGGCTTACTTTTAGAAAGTATGAGAAATGGGCTGGGCGCAGTGACTCATGCCTGTAATCCCAGCACTTTGGGAGGCTGAGTTGGGTGGATAACGAGGTCAGGAGTTCAAGACCAGCCTGGCCAACATAGTGAAATCCCGTCTCTACAAAAAACACAAAAATTAGCCGGGCATGGTGGCACATACCTGTAGTCCCAGCTACTCAGGAGGCTGAGGCAGGAGAATTGCTTGAACCCGGGAAGTGCAGGTTGCAGTGAGCCAAGATCGTGTGCCACTGCACTCCAGCTTAGGGAACACAGTGAGACTTTGTCTCAAAAAAAAAAAAAAAGAAAAGAAAAAGAAAGAAAGAAAGTACGAGTAATGAGTGACAGAGGAATTGTATATGTACTTTATTCAATGATAGTTTTGGGGAAAAATGTGTGTGGGAAGTGAGGGGAGAGACAAAAATTTAAAAGCAAACTTGGTAAAATGTTAACATTTGAGGAATCTCAATGAAGAGTAGATGGATTCTTTGTATTATTTTGCAACTTTTCTGAAATTATTTCAAAATAAAATAATAAAGTATACTTATATAACTCTTGACCAGGCATGGTGGCTCACACTTGTAATCCCAGCCTATATATATATATATATATATATATATATACACACACACACACACACACACACATATATACTTATATAACTCTTTCAAGGGACAATACTAAACCATACCTCAACATAGTAATGGCCATATATGACAAGACTACAGCTAACATCATAACAGTAAAATATTGAAACTTTTTCTCCAAGATCAGGACCAAGACGAAAATGATCACTCTACCCACTTCTACTCAAGATAGTACTGGAACTTCTAGCCAGAAGAATTCAGTAAGAAAAAGAAATAAAGCCATATAACTTGTTAAAGAAAGAAGTAACATTTTCTGTTCTCAAGCAATACAATATTACACATAGGAAATCCTAAAGCCTCAACAGCAATGAAGAAAGCACAACACCAACTGCTAGAAC
The DNA here is from genome assembly GCF_024542745.1 of Macaca thibetana thibetana. Classification (NCBI taxonomy): domain Eukaryota; kingdom Metazoa; phylum Chordata; class Mammalia; order Primates; family Cercopithecidae; genus Macaca; species Macaca thibetana. The sequence goes on from NC_065593.1 coordinate 77,946,275, forward strand.
TAATAAACAAACTCAGGAAACTTGCAGGATAAAATATTAGCATACAATAATCAAGTTGAGTTTTTATGCAGTAATAGCAAATATCAGAAAAAAATAGAGAAAAAAATTACATTTACAACAGCATCAAAAAGAATAAAATATGTAAACACACACTTAAGAAGGTAAAAGATATGTATGCTCAAAACTACAAAACATTGAAAAAAGAAGTTGAAAAAGTCAAAATAAATGGAAGAATTAATAACGCTAAAACATTTATATCATCTGAAGAAATCTACAGGTTTAGCATAATACTTATCAAAATTCTAAAGACTTATTTTTATAGAAATAGGAAAAACAATATCAAATTTTATATGAAACCACAAAAGACCTTGCAAGGCCAGAGTTTTCTTGAGCAAAATGAACAAAGCTGGAGGTATCATACTACCTGACCTCAAAATATAATGCAAACCTACAGCAATCAAAACAGCATAGTACTGGCATAAAAATAGATGTATAGACCAATGGAACAGAATAGAGAGCCCAGAAATAAGTCCACACACTTATAGTCAGTTGGTATTTAACAAAGAACACACAATGGGCAAAAGACAATCTCTTTAATAAGTTATGTTGGAAAAACTGGATATCTGTATGCAGAAGAGGGAAATTGGACTCTTATCTTACACGACGTACATAAATTAACTCGAAATGGGTTACATACTTAAATGTAAGACCTGAAACGATGAAACTACTAGAAGAAAACATAGACGAAAAGCTTGTTGACACATTGGTCTGGGCAATGATTTCTTGGATATGACCCCAAAAGTACAGGCAACAAAAGCAAAAACAGGTAAACAGAGTTGCATCAAACTAAAAACTTCTGCATAGCAAAGGAAATAACAGAATGAAGAGAAAACTGAAGGAATAATAAAAAATATTTGCAAACCATACATTTGATAAGGGGTAATATCAAACATATATAAGGAACTCAAACAACTCATAACCAAGAAAACAAAAAAACTCTATTAAAAATTTTCTAAGTATCAGAAAAGTCATTTCTCAAAAGAAGAAATACAAATGGTCAGAAGGTATATGAAAAAAATTCAACATCATTAATCATTGGGGTACTCCAAATCAAAATCACAATGATATATCACCTTGCACATGTTAAAATGGCAATTATCGAAACAATAGGAGATAATTAGTTTTGGAGAGGATGTAGAGAAAAGAACCCCCGTATAGTTTTGGTGGGGATATAAATTGGTACAGCCTATGAAAAACACTAAGGCGTTTCCTCATAGAATTAAAAATAAAACTATCATGTGATCCAGCAATTCCACTTCTGGGTATAATCTAAAGTAAATGAAATCAGTATGTCACTGAGATATTTGCACTCCCATATTTGTTGCAACTTTATTCACAATAGTCAAGATACAGAATCAACCAACATGTCTATCACCAGATGAACAGAGAAAGAAAATGTGACATATGTTGCACAATGGACTATTAGGACTATTATTCAGTGCTAAACAAAAGGAAATCCTGTCATTTGCCATAATATGAATGAACATGGAGGACTTTATGCTAAATAAAATAAGTTAAACAAAGAAAAATAATGCATGATCTCACTTACATATGGAATCTAGAAAAATCAAACCCATAGAGGTGGAGAGTAGAATGGTGTTTAGGGCTGGGGGTAGGGAAATAGAGATGTATTAGTCAAAAGTTTCAAAGCTTTTTTAGAGGAATAATTTCTATATATCTAATGTACATCATGGTGACTATAATTAATGTTACTATATTACACACTTGAAATTTACTAGAAGGGTAGGTCTTAAGTGTTCTCACCACACATACACACACACATAACACAGTACACAAATAGTAGCTATGGGAGGTGACTGATTATGGTAATCATATCACAATATATAGATATATCAAATTATTACATTGTACACATAAATATATACAATCAAATTTTATTGCCAATTACACATCAATAAATCTGAGAAAAAAGGTGGAAAAAAGGAACTCAGTATCAGAGGTGAGGTAAGTCTGGGTAGCAGTAAGAACCTTCTGTCCTGAGGAGATAAGAGTCAGTTACAGAGCAGGGGCTATGCCTTGCTACCCCAGACCAATCCTGAATGAGGGGTGGAGGGTGAAGAAATGATAGAAATGGGCCCTAATATATACTTTCAGAGTCCTTCAGTAAGCTGAAGGGGATAATTGAAAAACTTTTTTTTTTTATAGACAGACTCGCTTTGTCGCCCAGGGGCTGGAGTGCAGTGGCAAGTGATTTTCTCCCCTCAGCCTCTCAAGTAGCTGGGACTACAGGTATGCACCACCAAACCCAGCTAATTATTCTAGGTTTTCTATTTTTTGTACTCAGGCTGATCTCAAACACCTAGGCTCAAGTCCACCTTGGCCTCCCTAAATACTGGGGTTGCAGTCATGAGCTGCCACACCCAGAGGAAAAACATTTAACATTGTTAATTAAGCTCTAGTTGTCACTCATGGATGGTGAAATAGCTAAAATGGTTTTGGATTACAGTGATAGTGATAATTGTGACAATGAAGATGATATTGCTAATATTGCAGGAAAAGGGTCTATAGACGACATGGCGAAAATATGTGATGGGCTTATGGAAAGACCAGAGCAGTGCACATTCATAACAGGACCAGAAATCATGTAAGTTTATGCACTCAAAGAGGAACTTCTAAGACAACAAACATTGTTAATGAGGCAAATGACTTTGGATGAAGCATTTAAGAAGCCATTGATCAGAATGCCTCCTCATCCCTAGAGGGTCCATTTCCTGGTCCCACAACTGTTTCTGACGTTTCTTCTCACCTAAAAACAAAATGCAGTGTACAGTAACCTTGCAATGAAAACATGGCATTGTAGGTGGAGACTGAAAGTCTGCCATCGTTTATTGTTGCTATTGTTTAACAGCTGATGCAGGTATTCTGATGATGCTACTGTGCTGCTTATTTTCCCTGAGCATATTATTACTTTTTCCTGTGTAGATGATATGTCTTTTTTTTTTTTTTTTTTTTTTTTTTTTTTTTGAGAAGGAGTCTCTCTCTTGTTGCTCAGGCTGTAGTGCAATGGCACAATCTCGGCTCACTGCAACCTCCACTTCCCAGATTCAGGTGATTCTCCTGCCTCAGCCTCCCGAGTAGCTGGGATTACAGGCTCCTGCCCCCATGCCTGGCTAATTTTGTATTTTTGGAAGAGACGAGGTTTCTCCATGTTGGTCAGGCTTGTCTTGAACTCCTAACCTCTTCATCCATGGGAGCAGCACAGCATGGAAGCTAAGAGAACAGACTTGGAGCCATCACCTGGTTGCGCATCTGTGACTTCCTAACTGTGCAACCTTGGGCAAGTCACTCAACCTCTCTGAGTGAGGATCTTCATCTGTACATTGGAGAGATCCACAGTCACCTCTTGTGAGGACTGAATGAGTGGGCAGAGTGCCAAGGGGGTGAGTAGGCCCTGTGAATGCCCACTGTGGGTCCTCAGCCACTTCTGCGAGGCCCCAGGCTGGGGTACATGTCCTGTACACGTGCACCCAGACTGCTCACCTCTTCGAGTGCCTGCCAGAGGGGCTCAGCAGCCTGGGGACAGGGTAGCCTGGAAGTTCGTGGATGGAATGCCCTGGGAAGAGTCCTCAGCCCACGAAGAACAGAGCTGGTGGATAAAGACTCCAGTATCTCTGTCCTGTAGCCTCACAGGGGGCACTTTTTTTTTTAAAGTGTTTGTATTGTTTTTATTTTGCACCGTTCTTTTTATCCTTAAGTTATATGTCATTAAGGATATAATATCTAATGACTATTTTAAAAATTTGATTGTGGCAAAATACATGTAATATTTTTCATCTTAACCATTGTTATATTTGGTAGCGTTAAGTACATAAACATTGTTGTGCAACCAACTCCAGAATTCTTTTCTTTTGAGACAGAGTCTTACTCTGTGACACGCAGGCCGAAGTGCAGTGGCATGATCTCTGCTCATTACAGCCTCTGCCTCCCCAGTTCAAGCAATTCTCCCACCTCAGCCTCCCAAGAAGCTGGAATTACAGGCGTGCACCACCACGCTTGGCTAATTTTTGTGTTTTTTGGTAGAGACAGGGTTTCACCATGTTGGTCAGGTTTGAACTCCTGGCCTCAAGTGATCTGCCCACCCTGGCCTCCCAAAGTGTTGGGATTACTGGTGCAAGCCACTGTACCTGGCCCACAATTCTTTTTATCTTATAAAACTGAACCTCTGTTCCCATTAAACAATTTTCCATCCCCCTGCCCTAGCCCCTGACACCCCCAATCTACTTTGTGTCTCTATGAATTTGACCACTCTAGTACCCTGTATAAGTGACATCATACAGTGTTGGTCCTCCTGTGGCTGTCTAATTTCACCCAGCATAATGTCCTCAAGGTTCACCCATGCTGTAGCAGGGGTCAGGATTTCCTTTCTTTATAAGGCTGAATCAGTTTATTGTATGTATAGACCACATTTGGAAAAATCACTCATCCATCAACACTTAGTTCAGTCATCCATCAACATTTTTGGCCATTGTGAAAATATGATTATGAAAAATACTGCTTTTGGATTGTGTACAAATATCCAATTGAATCCCTGTTTTCTTTTCTTTCTCTTTCTTTCTTTCCCTCCCTCCCTCCCTCCCTGCCTCCCTTCCTCCATCCCTCCCTCTCTCCCTCCCTCCCTCCCTCCCTTCTTTCTCTCTTTCTTTCTTTCTCTCTCTCTCTTTCTTTCTTTCTTTCTTTCTTTCTTTCTTTCTTTCTTTCTTTCTTTCTTTCTTTCTTTCTTTCTTTTTTGAGACAGGGTCTCACTCTGTTGCCCAGGCTGGAGTTCAGTGGCATGATCTCAGCTGACGGCAGCTTCCCAAGTAGCTGGAATTAGAGGTGTGCGCCACTACTGTGTGGCTAATTTTTGTATTTTTAGTAGAGACGGGACTTCACCATGTTTACCAGGCTGGTCTCAAACTCCTGACTTCAAATAATCCAGCCACCTCGGCCTCCCAAAGTGCTGGGATTACAGGCATGAGCCACCATGCCCGGCCTGAATCCCTGTTTTCAATTCTTTTGATCACACACCCTGAATGGAGTTTCTGGGTCAAATAGTAGTTCTATTTTTTGAGGAACCACTGTACTGTTTCTGTAGTGGTGCACAGGAACTGGATTGTGTGCCTACCCTCAAGGCACTGTTGCATCTGCAAGAGGTGACCCATCTTTCTCAGAGGGGGGACACTGCAGGCCCAGCTAGACATAGACACCAGGCATGCCCTCTCTGCAGGCAAGCAGGGTTTGGGGAAGGCTCAGAAGCTCAAAGAACCATGCTCTCTACTGTGACTGTCAGCAGCAGAAGCTGTCATCCCCCAACCCTGAACACACTGCTGTTCCAGCCTTGCCCATCACTCCCTGTCTCCCACCCGCAGGACCCAGCCCTGGTCTGGGCTCAACGTTCTCCATAAGCAGGAGGTAGATAGATGGGGCCCACATTTGCTGCTGCAAGCTTCCCCCAGTAGGCTCCTTCTGTGCTAGCTGGATGGGCTACTGTTCCCTTTTCACAGCTGACAATTCCAGATGGATTTGGTACATACACTTCTCCACATCAGAGTGAGAGGTCACAAATGGGGTGTGTGTGGAAGGGAATCCCTGACCAGCCGGTGGCTGTGGGAGGGCTCCCAGGGTAGCCAAGAATGTATGCACTTGACCTGCAAATGCAATCAGAAGATGAGTACTCCAAGCAAGGGTCTCAGCATGTGCAGAGGCACAGACCAGATGCCCCTGGAGCAGCAGGGCCAGCCCTCCAAGGTCGGATTGTGGCAGCAGTGTGAGCACTAAGCAGTCATGCAGTTCCTGAGCTCAGCAGCGGCAGCTGCAAGGGGAGCCTGTCCACTTCCGTAGGCTCAGCCAGCAAGGACACAGCGAGCCCACATGATTCAGTCTGTCACTTACACAGATGGCAAAGGTGAGATCAGCCTGGTGTCAGCCCCTGCAGCCCCAGTCCTCCAGCACGACACTGGGCCAGACGGCACAGTGGTGGGCTCCTAACTACAGGCAAGCAGTCCTGTCGTTTGCTGCTGCACCTGGAGGAGGGGGACCAAGGAAGACCCTGGCATGGCTGGAACCAGGAGGAGGGTGAGAAATGGCCTTGCGATAGGTCTTCATAGTGCCATCTGTCTTCCCGGTTCTCAGGGAATTCCATCAGGATGAGGGCCATACTGAGGTGGAGCCTCACCTGCACAGCCAGGGTGGGGACCTGCAGGTGGGCTGTGGCCTCCCCTTGGCCCTAGTGCCCTCAGCACCAGGGTAGCTGGCCCAGGCGGAGGCTGCGTTAGACACCTTGGTGGCTCCGAGAGTGGCATCTTCATGGGAGTGTGAGCTGCCTGCCTTTAGCCCCACAAGAGGCTGGCTTGGGTGTGCCTGTCTTTGCCTGTTCAAAGGGGCCAGGCTGTCCAAACAGACACCGGATCAAGAACAAGTGCAGCACAGGTTAAACCACTCTCCCGTCACTGTAGAATCTCACCGCAGCTCAGGGTAACTTCCCCGGGTGCATTTCTTTCTCTATGTCTGGCTTATCATATGATATATAAAAGAGGAAAAGACACAAGCTGGTTATTGCTGAGTAACGGTCCGGTTAGATCCGATCTGATACGGTTCGATCCAGCTTGATACGATTCGATCCGGTTTGATCCGGCTCAATCCGGTCTGGTCCGGTTTTATCTGGTTT